>NW_006921613.1:18882070-18882543 GCF_000298275.1 Orycteropus afer afer | reverse complement strand
TTGGAGGGCAGCCCTCTTAGCTGCCTGGTCCGCTGCTCGGTTGCCTCTTGCTTCAAGGGAGTGTCCTCTCTGATGTCCCGGGGTGTGGACCACCGTTACCATTCACAGCTGGGTCACAGCTGATAACAAGCAAAGAATTTCCGTCTGGTTCTTTATTTCTCTCCCTTCTGTGTTTCTGAACCCATGCTCCTGGTAGATGGCACCATTTATATGAAGAGTCGCAAATGCATAACGACTGTCTGAATAGACCGTAAGTTTTTTTCCTTCTGCTCTTTCCAATGCTTCTGCTTAGTCCATTCTGTACGAAACTGCTTCCATCCATGAACCAAATGAAGTCACTGTTTTCCAACGGGCAGTTTCGCAAGTTCTTTCTGACCGTATTTACCTCTGCGAGTATCTCTGAGCAGTCATGCAGAGGTTTATCTAGGTCAGGATTAGGCAGCAAGGTGGCGGGGTTCAAAACTGTTGGGGCT
>NW_006921613.1:18862600-18879767 GCF_000298275.1 Orycteropus afer afer | reverse complement strand
CTAAGTTTACCTTGGCCAAATTAGTTGGCTTCCTTGCCGCTGCTCGGAAACCGGCCATTAGAATCTGGCGGTACTTTTGGAGACTCTCCTTACCTTCTGGAATTCATAGTCCCAATCGGGACGAGATAACGGGAACCCAGCGTCAATTAAATTCTGAAGCATGGTAGGTTGTCCATTATCTCCGGGCACACGTTTCCTGGCCTCGGTCAAGATCCTTTCTTTTTCTTCAGTGGTGAACAGAACCTGCAATAGCTGCTGACAATCATCCCAAGTGGGGTTATGAGTAAACAATATGGATTTTAACAAATTAATTAGGTTTTGGGGGTTTTCAAAAAAGGGGGCGTTTTGCGCTTTCCAGTTATACAGGTCTGATGTTGAAAACGGCCAGTACTGCCAGGTTCTGCTTCTGTCCTCACGGGGCGGGTCAACTGCTCTGAGAGGTAGCGTCTGGACAGCAGATGATGGAGCTTCAGCCTCCTGAGAGCCCCTCTGGCACGGGCAGAGACCAGAGGCTGGGCCCGTAATGACGGGCGGCGCGCTTGGAGCATTTGCTCCATTCCCTCCAGACACTTGTGGAACCTGGAGAGGGTGGGGAGGTGGCGGAGGGGCATAGGGAGGTGGAGACATGCTGCTTTCTAGATCCATCAGATCGAGGTCACCCTGAGAATCAGGCAAAACTGGTGGAACAGCGGCTCGGGAGACAGGTCGTCTCGGCTTCTCCTTTTCGCTCATCTCGAGTGAGGATGTTAATACCTTAACAGAGGGGTTGGGAAGAAAAGGTTTTAGCCATGGGGGTGGGTTAGTCACTATATCTTGCCACACTAAAATGTAGGAAATTGGTCCGGGCGCCCACGGGGGCCTGGCACTTGGACTCAGTCGAAAACGGCTGCGATCACCTTTCCATCCAGTGAGCCTTCGGCGGCCATCCCACTTCAAAAGAGGGCCATTCTGAAGAGCAAAAAGTTATTAGTTTATTTTTCTTAATTATCACAGACAAATTAGATCCTCTGGTTTTAAGCTCTGAGAAATGTTCAACCATCAGGGACAGAGGGGTAGTCTGTTTCTGTCCCATTTCAACCTCCTTCAAGGAAACACAGAACAAACAAGTAAAAGACAGTGGCCACACAACTAAAACAGACAGCACAATTATCCCACACCCAGAAGAGATCTCGTTCCTACACCACAGATTGGAGGGGCCTCTCCCCTTCCCTGAAGTGGACTGCTCTTACCCAGAAAAAGCGCCCACAGCCTGCCCGTGAGTGGAGAAAAAGGCTCTTTTCCTCACTCAATTGGCGTGTCCGCCAAATTCCAGTTTTTCCTGATAGACTAGTGCCCTCACGAAAAAGGGCGTATCTAGTCCTGCTGGCCTTTCCTGAGACTTTCCTAATATCGCAGACAGCTTTCACTCGCTTTGAATCCTCCTTCCCGGTCAGGGAACCAAATGTTCTGCCCAGGTTATGAAGGAGTTGTTCGGCGCGAGGAATTTGTCAACACACGACAATGCAAAAGCAATAGGAAAGTTTATTAGCTAACTTAAGTTAGGGTCCTTGTTTTCACCAAATCAGTGGCTTGAGCAAAAGACCCTGTGCTCTTACATTAAAACAAATTTATAGAAGAATATGGGGTGGAGTAGATAATTTGGTTTTTAGGACAGGGGTTTGGGAATTGGGGGGCGGGTTGGAATCTCCCGGTTTCAAAGGTGAGTGAGAGATTTTTGGGGGCCAGGCGGATCTCTTTGATATGTGCATACTCCCTGCGAAATCCGGGAGGTAAGAGCCCTCGGAGTCTTCAAAGGTGGGTGAGAGGCTTTTTGGAGCCATGCAGATTTCTGATAAAAGGCTCTGAGGCATGGGACGTTTTAATCTCTATACTACAGGCATTAGGGCTCAGCATGGGATGGGTCAATCTCCATACTAAAGGCTTCTGGTTAAAAGATCTACCTGGAGGTATTAGTGCTCAGCATGGGACGTGTCAATCTCCATACTAAAGGCTTCTGGTTAAAAGATCTTTCAGGCCCCACACAATAATTCAAAGTCCATAAAGAGATTTATACACGTTTGAAAATGTATTATGTGATAAAGGTTGCACTGTAGATTAAACCATGTGGTCTCAGTGGCAGTCTAGGTTTAGCTAGATCTTACTGAGGAGCTCTGCAGCACAGATTGCCTAGGTTTTGTTCCACTTCTAATCAAGGGGGCTGGCATTTTGAACTCCTGTTGTCAGTCAGGAATTGACTGAGGATTGCCCCAGAGTTGGTGGTATGAGTGGGGACACAGCTTCCCAGATAAGGGGCTTTCATTCAGCTGGGGGCAAATCTCTGGAAAGGGATCAACTCTGAGTCATTAGCAGCCAACACTCTCAGCATGGAGAAAGTGGTTTCACTGGCTTGGTAAATGGAATCTGTGTGGGACACCAATAGTCACAGTCACCCTTTCTACCATTCAGATCCACTTGCTCCTCACATGAAGTTCACTCAATCCAGGCATTGCTTTTCCAGGATTTAGGTTGGTCTTAATTTCTGGAACCTTACTAGAGAAGAATTAGTAGGGCCCAGCAATCCATTCCCCTCAAAAGATGGTCAGACACTAAGGTTAATTGGCATAACATAGTCCACAAAGATAATGTTCTCCATCCTACTTTGGTGAGTAACGACTAGGGTCTTAAAAGCTTGTGAGCAGCCATCTAAGTTACAACTATTGGCCTCTCCCCATCTGGAGCAAAGAAGAGTGAAGAAAAGCAAAGACACAGGAAACATTACTCCAAAGGACTAATGGAGCATGTAAACCCAGCCTCCATGACCCTGAGACCAGAAGAACAAGATGGTGCCTGGCTACCACTGCCAACCTCTGTGAAAGGTATCATAATGAGAGGTCCTGGATAGAGTAGGGGAAATGCAGAACAAAACTCAAAATCATAAAAAAAAAATACCAGGCTTAGCAGTCTGATGAAGAGTGCTGTAACTCCCAAGACTGGTTGTTAGACACCCTTCATCCCAGGAACTGAATTTAACCCACGTGACTATCAGCCAGACGATAGACAAGCCTATAATATAAGATGGAGAGTAATATCACAAAGGTATGCACTCATTAGAACAATCAAGTATATGAGATTAAGAGGGGAGCATGTGCCCAAGGATAGAGCTAGGAAGGCGGGAGGGAACGGGAAGGAAGGGAGAAGGGAAGGGAGTAGACGCAGGGAGGAAGTGGGAAGAATGCTGTTACAGAGTGTGGATTGCAGTAAATGTCACAAAACAGAATGTGTGTGGATTGTTGAATGGAAAAACACTTTGCTCTGTAAACATTCACCAAATCAAAATTTTTAAAAAAGGGAAGAAAAAAAAAAAAAGATGGTCAGAGCCACAGGATAAGCCATACATTCCTTGTAACCACTGGCACTCAGCCTTGCTTCTGACTCCCTACATCTCTACTCCCACTCACACTGAGCTCACCAGGAAGGAATCCCCCAGTGGCTGATCCACAAGCTCTGCTAGGACCACTTCCTGGGATTGAGATGCAACAGAGTGGGGACAGGAGCCTTCAATATGGGCTCCTTTGCAGGAAGAGTAACCTGAGCAGATCCCTCCTCTGTAAACTAGGATCAATTGTTAGTGAGGTGGTTTGGGGGTGGGGTGTCAGAGAAGGAGTGTGGGAGCTGCAGACAGAGCCAGAAAGCCCTGCACCAGAGGGAAATAGCTTCCTCCCTGAGTCAGACCACCCAACAAGCAGGTTCTGGAACAGTCCTGGTTGTCCAGTCTGCTCCTTTGCTGCTCTCTCACCCATCTAACCCATTCCTGTAGCCTTGAGCTCCTCCCAGCCCACAGCAGGGCACTTCCACCTGCTGGTGGACCAAATCCTCTGGGGCAGCTGGGAACATCAGGAGCTCAGGCTGACACAGGATATAGTGGCAAGTCCCTGGCCTTATTGTCCCTTAATGAAAGGAAATTTCAGGCCCTGGGACCCCAAGCTGCTTCTCCCCAGATTCCTGGGGTCAGCTTAACCCCAAAGCAAGCATTCTCTGGGAGCTCCAACTGGGAGCTGCTTGTCTGATGCCAACTCAGGCTTAGATTCCTGGATAAAGATTCCAGAAGCCTGGTCTTGGGAAGAGACAAGGAGCCTTAGGATAGCAGTGCTGTTCACATGTTGCCCTCTGTTCACACAGCCAACATATGGGACACCTTTGAAGTAGTTCTTGCTCCAAGGGAAGGCCTGGATCAGGAGTGGGCTGAAGGAGGCAGTGTCAAGATCTGGGACCAATAGGGGCTTCTCCCAAGTGTGAAACCCAGTGAGTGCATCTGGAAAGCCTCTTACTAACAAGGTTAGGGCACAGGAGGAGGTTGATGTAAAGGTCATAGCCTCATAGGCTGTTGGTCTCAGTAGGTAATTTGATACTGTTATTGTTGAATATGGCCAAGTGGTCCCTTATGCCTGTCCTTTCCAACTGTGGTGTGGTGAATTACCTGGTATGGCTCTCCTCGCCATGCATGGTCTTTGTGACTTTCACCAAATGACTGGGTAGAACTATGCAAATATAAGGTGATTTGGTCTACCAAGGATTGGATAGATTGTTAGTAATATAAATAAGGTAAATGGCACCCTTGTGGGGTGGAGCCATGGAAATAAGTTGCATGAACTATAAGGTGGGGATTGGTTTGTTTTGTCACTCTGCTGGGCTTAAAATGAGCCCTCCTAGAGGCAGAAGGAGGATCTCACTGCCATCAAGAGAGAAAAGCCAGGGGTGGAGCGAAGTGCATTCTTGGACCCGAAATCCCTGCATTGGACCTCCTTTGCAGAGACAACTGGCTGAGACCACCATGACAGCAGAACCAAGAAGTACAAGACAGAGTGGCAGTCTTGCTAGCCCATGGAATGAGAAAGCTGAGTGCCGTTGGGCAGGATGCTTGCTGGCAGAGTGGGGTGCACCTAGGTGCACCTACAGGCAGAACTGAAAGAGCTCTGGAACACTTGCCCGAGCAGAGCAGAGGCCAGGCCGAGAGGCCAAGAGCCAGAGAGGAGTGTCTGAGAGCATGGCTGAGGGTAGACTGTCTTGATTGAAGAATTGTATCCTGAGTGTGTTCCTAAATCTGAGTTGTAACCTGTTACTTCCCTAATAAACCCCATAATTGTGAGTAATGTCTGTGAGTTCTGTGTACCCATTGCAATGAAATATCGAACCCAGCAGAGAAGTAGTGAGTGCTGTGGGCGGGGCAGCTGGTGTGAGGATTGATACAAAAGTTCTAAGCCCATTTACAATTATCAGTTCTATTTCCTATCCTCCTGCTGACCAAGGTGCCTCCTCTGGGACCAGCTGCACAAACTCTCTTAACAGACACCAACTAATTCTTCATCCAAGTTCAATACCCTGAATTTCCCCTTCATTATTTTTTTTCCTAAGCAGTAAAACTTTGACAGAAATGCTGAATGGTTTTTTTTTTTTTTTTTAGGAAAATTGAAATGAAAATCTGAGTTAGATTCAAAATGGGGTTTTAATTTAGGTCTGAATTCACCCAATTCAAATATATCTATACCTCAATTTTTTTTAACATTCACATCCACAAATTGAAAATAGTTAAAAAAAATTTTAAATGTTGGGAAAATGTTAGCCTGTCCACTGTCTTCATCTTGAAATTGTAAACTGTCCCTTGTAATATTTTACTTTTGGGTGGTGCAAATGGTTAGTGTGCTTGGCTGCTGACCGAAAGGTTAGATGTTTGAGTGGACTCAAAAGTATCTGAGAAGAAAGGCCTGGGGATAGACTTCCAAAAACTCAGCCACTGAAAACCCTCTGGAGAAGTGTTCTACTCTGACACACACAGGGGTGCCAGGCGTTGGAATGGACTAAACAGCAACTGGTGGGTAATGGGACTATTTTATTTACTCCTTCCCCAACATCAAACCCATGTTAATGAAGAGAAAGATACTGTGGTGGCTATGTTTGTGTGTCAACTTGGCTGGGCCTGGTTGAGTGGTTGGGCATCTGGTGGTAGTTATTCCCCATGATGAGACTAGCAATCAACTCCATGGTGGGATCTACCACAAGCAGCTGAGTAGCTGCTTTGAGTATGTGGTCTGCTTCCCACATATAAGCAGCACCTTTGGGAATGGTCTCTAGCCTACGGCACGCTTGGACCCTGCACGTAGCCGTGTCATTGTTCAGCAGCCTGCCATGCTCTACCAACCTTGGGACTTACAATGGACTTGAGTTAATGGCCTGCTGTGTGGTTTGGTAACATCAGGACTGTGCCTTTTTACTTGTCAACCTTGGGGCTTCTCAGCCTCAGCAGCCAGCAGCTGTCTGAGTGAAGAAACGCCTCTAATTCCAGTGGGCCAGGAGTAGGAGGCAGAGCTGGACTCTAAGGTTGAGGAGCTTTCACCCAGCCCCTAGAGCCTGGCACTTTAAACTTGGACTTAAAGCCTCCAAACTGTAAGAACAAACTCCTGTTGTGGTATATTTTTTGTCAGAGCGGCACTAGGTAACCAGAACAGATATAAAAATACATTAATAAATTAATAACTCATGCTTCAAAACAAGAAAAGGAAATCTTTATGAATCAGAAACCCTAAGATAGCCTTTAACCAAGGAGGTAAACAAAGACTTAGCAGTGTTGCCATGGCTATGAGGCTGCCACCCCTGTCAAGGGTGCTATCATCACACCAGGCTGCACCACCATGATTTTACCACAGAGGCAGTCATATAGCAGCAAAACTTCAGCCTTCCTCACACTGCCACCTGAAGGCCATCACTGCAATTGCATGTCAATGATGTAACCAGGAGGCCACCACAGCCCAGGGCATGCACAGAACTATCTCAGAGATGAGATTATAACAAACAATTACCAAATACATAAAGAAAGCAAAGCTCATACAGGAGATGCAACAAAGAATGTCCCCCAAGGAAATGGTTCATAAAACAATCAGAAAAATGCCTTAAAATAAATGTGTTGTTGTTGTTATGTGCCATCGAGTCGGACCTGACTCATAGTGACCCCTCCTTGGGTTTCTGAGGCGGTGTCACTACAGAAGTAGATTGCCCAACCTTTCTTCCATCAAATAAATGTAGTCTATCATTAAACATAAAAGAATGAAGCACATCCATTAAATGAATTCAGTAGTTTTGAAAAAGATCCTACCATAGAACTTGAAAATGAAAAATGTGATAGTTAAAAGATAAACTGAAAAAACTCAACAGATGGATAGAAGAGCAGACCAGACCCAGGTGAAGGCTGCATTGCTGTTGTTCATTGCCATCCAGTTGATTCTGATTCACGGTGATCCCATGTGTACAAGTAAAACTGATCCTTAGAGTTCCCAAGCCTGTGACACCTTCTGTGTGAGTGAAGCCCCACTAGCTCTACACAAACCACACACCTATTTCCTCCACAAGCATTGCTGGTCCTGGGACCCAGAGAGTGGGAATCACATAGACGAAGTGGAGACCTTATTGCACGTGACTTTTCATATCTATATACATTTGTCTCGGGAGAGGATCTGTGGCTTTCACCTGCTTTTCAAAAGGGTTCATGACCCAAATGGATTATACACCACTGGAATACAGTGTTGCACATCTTTTCATGTTAGGTGGGTAATGATGTATTTCTTTAGAAGGTACAAATAAACTACTTTTCATTTATTTGTCAGATATTTACTAAGTACCTATGTGCAGCTGTTGCTCTAGGCACTAGTGATATAGCATTGGGCAAAGCAGACAATATCCCTGCCTTCATGGGGCTTACTTGCCAGGGGCAGAGACAGTGTGAGGCCATGTCGGCATTAAAGACAACTGACTGAAGGCGTTAAGCAAACAAGGCAATGACAGTGGCTGACACAGCACTGGTGATGGCAATGGCTGTAGCAGAGCTGAAGGGTGGGCTACCCTGGAGCTGCTCCAAAGGAAACTTGTCACTGCTGGGTCCAGAGGCAGGGCAGTGGCTGTCACAGGCTGCATCAGTGAGGAGGCAGGAGATGAAAGCCAAGCTGCCTCCTACCCCATACCAGCCAAAAGCACAGCCCCAGCCCCCATTGCTCATGTCCAGCTGGAGGGCTGTGGGTCCAAGGCCAAGCAACCTGCCTCCCAGCTGGAAGCTAGAACTAGGTTCTTCTTCCCAGAGTCAGGACAACAGAGGCTTCCAGCAGAGGTGTCCCTGCTTGAAAAAGGGATGGTAGCACTTTGGGCAGGGAGGGCGTGTGTGTGTCCCCTCAACTTAGTCACGGTCCACAGTCTTCAGCCCAGGTCAGCTCCCAGGCTTCTCCCCAGCCTGCTGCCGCCGGTCCAGAGCCAGCTGGAGGGCCTGCCTCACGATCTCTGCATTATTCACGACGTTGTATCGACTCAGGGCCACCAGCCGAGCAAACTCCTCTGGCTCATAGGTGAAGTTTGTCATGCCATAAGGGGTGTCTGGCCCATTGATGACAAAGTCCCCAAAAGCCTTCTCCTCAGCTGTTTGCCGCTCCACACCTGTGGGGTAGGCAGGGGAGAGGAGGGGAGGACAGGCTGGGGTACTCTGTGGAGCTGACTGGGATCTGACAGTCCAGAAGACTCCCTTGCCCCAGGACACCTTGCTGGTTCTGTGTGGGCCCAGGGTCCAGTGCCCCTGCTTGGGCCCATGTCTCAGCTCTCAGTGCCATCAAGGAGGCAACGGCATCCCAGTGAGGGCTCTCCAGGAGGCGGACTTTTGGGTTCTCTCTGTCCACAGCACCCCATCACCACCCCAGGGCTCCATGAGTCAGACCCAGGCCCAGGGCTTCTTCTTACCTGGGGCCAGGTATGTGCGAAAGCTATGATTGACAAGGGGGAAGTGCAGCACGATGGGTGAGCGGGGATCCTCAGCCTCAGTAAACAAATAGCACTCACGAGGTTCCTCCAGGTCCTCCAGGGGCACCTCAATCTTAGGGAAGGGGATTCCCCGGTCCAGGCAGTACTTCTCTGTCATTTGTAAGATCTGGGCAGAGAAGAACGTTCTGATCCTGCCTGTCCTCCACCCCTGGCGTGGTCCCTCACCTAGGACTTGGGGTGGGGAGTTGGGAATGGGGGTGGGGAGAAATAACACAGACCCAGGCTTCAATGCCAGCTCTGCCTCTTACTATCTGAGTGACTACAGGGAGTTGGCATTACCTTTCTAAGTTTCCTCATTTGAAAATAAAAATGGGAACAACTCTGGTGGGGTTGCAGTGAAGATTAACAGTAGTCAAGGGAAGTACCTATAGCATCATCTGTCTCTGTCATTCCTTCCTATAACATCCACTGCTTTCCCTTCTCCGACTCCTCCCTGCCATCCCTCTTTGGGGGCTGATTTCAATTTTATAAGGTTGACACTCAATGAGTACAGGATGTCAGCACTGGAAGCCCCTGGATCTATCATCCAATCCCAGACATCATTTGGACCAGAAGGAGAAGGCCAAAGAGAAAAGAGCTGGCCCAGTATCACAGCCAGAACTCGTATCTGCAGGGTAGAATCTGTCTGCTACCCTACAGTGGGCTAAAGGTTTAAGGAAGTTATTGTCAGAGACTCCCTGAGGGAACCCTGACAGCTCTATAACAAAGGGACAGTAGACCTGGACCAAGAATGGGGCCGGGAAACCTGCAATGAGTGGTATGATCTTCTGTTGACCAAGATACAAGACGCCTGAGGACCTTCTGTAGGTTCCTCTTGAGTCTCTCTCCCCTGATCTCAGCAATTCACCTTCTCCAACTGGGGGAGACCATTATTGCTGATAGCATTCAGAAGGCACTCACCATGCTCCTAAGAAGAGTGATCCCCAAACAGCCAGCCAGGCCACTCAACAGAAACTCCACTCATCTTCTCTCCTCTATCCACTTATTTCAGAAGCGCCCCCTCCCCCTCACACACCTCACCTCACCTCAAAAGGAGCTTCCAAGGAGTAGTCAAAGGACAGGATGAGGTCCACAGCTCTCTGAGGCAGCAGAGTTAGTGGGAATGGAGAGTTGATGGCAAACCCTCCATCCACAAGGTATAGGCAGTCGCCCATGGGAGTGAGCTGGTTGGGGAAGGCGTCCGGGTGTGAGTCTGCCAGGGACACAGGTGGATGGACAGTGGCAAATGCTTGCTTTCTGACAATAGCTCACTGCCCAATCTGAGTGCCCTCTGTACAGATACCCCTTCCTCCATTCCCCACCTCCTTCTCCCATTCAGCCCCTGCCTTCCAGCACAGTAATCAAAGTCCTTCCTGGGCCCTCACTGATCCAAAGGTATAGTCAGAAAGAGTAATCCTCCCCCCACTACCTGCCTGCCCAGGACTGTACTCACCTTTCCAAGCCACAAACTCCCTGCCAGCCATGTAGTCCTTGTGCAGACAGAGGCCCTGGATGAAGTTAAAGTTCTCCGCGGAGGTAAAGCGGGAGGTAAATATGTCCAGGACAGCCTGGGAGAAGGGCCCCTGGGGGGTGAAGAGTCTCGTACACAGTCTCGAGGGGTCGTGCAGCCGGAGCTTCTGGCAGTCATCTAGGGTAGGGGTGACACCAATCACATAGAGCCAGAAGAGGCACCCTCTTGTGTCCAGGAAGCCTCACAGCTCAAGGACCTCACTGCCTCCTCCACACCAGAGACCCTCCCTGCCAGCCAGCCTCCCAGGTGTCTGATCACTGCCTCACAAACATTTTTCTTATGTTTTATTGTCATTTGGGTGGAAGTTTACAGAGGACATTCGTTTTCCCTTCAGCAATTCACATGACATTGATTGAAATTCCCACAATGTAACAGTATTCTTCCCACTTCCTCCCTGTGTTTACTATTTCCTTTTGTTCTTCTTTCCTATCCTTTTCTGCCTTCTTAGCTTTGTCCTTGCCCAAATGCTGCCTTTTGATCTCATATGACTGATTGTTCTAAGGAGCAAGTACCTCCCTGGTGTTATTGGTCACCTTACAGGTCTGTCTATTGTTTGGCAGAAAGTTGAGCCATGGGGATGAGTTCAGTGCCAGGTTTGAAGGGTATTTGCCTCACACACTTAACACAGAATCCTTTTAAATTACTTTTCATTTGTGTGCCCTATTTTAAAAGCTACCTATGAAATCACATTTATGAAATAATAAAAAAAGTAATTCTTTCTCTCTCACCCTTTTGAAAAATTAAACTTGTAATTGTTAATCAGAATGTCATCCATTAGACACTTTCTGAGCAGTTGCTACCTGCCTGCCAGGTGCTAGGTACAAGGGATGCAAAGGTGAATAATGTGTGACTCCTCACACTTCTGCCAGGACCCCCATTGCCGGGAAGTGGTATGGGAGGAGACAGAGTCTCTATCCTTACCAGTGATGTTTACACTGCCCCTGTATGAGTCCAGGAAACTGAGGCCCGAGCCAGCAGTCTTCAGGAATATCTCATCCAGGCTGGCCGCAAAAGCACTGCCCCACACACCTAGGGAGACAAGCAGGGCCCAGGCTTTCACAGCTCCTCTCCCTCCACCCCATATCAGGGCTTAACTCAGCTCTGTCAGACCTCTGACCTCCCCAGGTGTTGTGGATTGAATTGTGCCCAGAAACATTATGTGTTATAAATCCTGTCTATAGTTATAATCCCATTAGGGAATGGGTTGTTTTTGTTATGTTAATAAAATAGGATTAGTATAGGGTGTTCTTGGGTCAATCTCTTTTGAAATTTAAAAGGATTAAGCAGGCACACAGAGAAGGGAGAAGGCAGACATCATGCCACACGAAGATCACCAAGGAGTCAAGGAATAGGGATCTGCCCCCAGAGCCAACAGACAGAAAGACTTCTTCTAGAGCCAGCACCCCAAATTTGGACTTCTAGCCTCCTAAACTGTGAGAAAATAACCTTCTGTTTGTTAAAGCCACCAACTTGTGGCATTTCTATTATAGCAGCACTAGAGAAGCAAGACAGCAGGCCATCAGCCCAGACTTACCCTGCAGGTAGCAGATCCGGGGCTCAGGACGAAGCTGCCTCAGCCTCCCCAGGAAGAACTCAGAGCCAAAGAGCTCGGTGGGGACATAAGCCCCGTACTTGGGGAAGCCGACCTCATAGGGGGTGAACTCACACCACTCTGGGGGCCCAGAGTGAAAAGAAAGTCAGCAGGGATGTCCCACTGGGACCTCAGGAGCCGCCTCACCCTTGTGCCTGAGCAGGAAATCTTCTGCTTTGCCACGAGCAAGGGGCAGCAACCCCACTGTTCTCCAAGGTCCCTGTATTAGGCTACTTCCCATTTGTACCCTGATAGCACTGATCTCTTATCCCCGTTTCTACTGACCATTTCCTCTACTTCCTCCCTTTGTCTCCATGACCTCACGTACCTGCAAAATCTTCCCCACTGATGTTGGTGCGGACATTAACACTGGCATAAATGGGGTAAGGGTTCTGACCCTGGCTGACTGCCTCCTGTTGGTCAGACAGCTTGGCTGGGTTCTCCTGAGCAAAAAAAGACGGGGGATAAGTTGGCCTTTTGGGAGTCCCTTTCCCCATCTTGATGGCCTAAAGCCCAACACTCTGCACAGGCAGGGGTGTGGTGTGCCCATAAGAAAGACTTTGGGTCACTAAGGCCAGCATCTTAGAGAGGTCACTGAGGGACAAGCTGTAGGCTACAGCAGAGGTAAGGCCGGCCACTGTGAGTTGTGTGCAATCCCAGGGAGATTGTGGGAACTCCTTTTTTGCCATTCAAGAAAGCATATTTTTTTTTTTTAAAAAAAAAAGCATGTCAGAATGCAAAGGTGAAAAAAAAAAGAGAATGTACAGGACTCAAAGTGGTATTGTTAAAGGAATAACTGAAATCACTAGATTAGGAAGCCTGAGTTTCTGTTTATAGCAATGGAAAATTTGGCAATGGATATTGGTGATAGTTGCACAAGATTGATGGAATTGTTGTCACTGAAAGGTACACATGAAAAATGTTAAATTGGCAAATGTTGCATTATATATTTTTTCATAAGAAAAAAAAGTAACTCAGCAGAAAACATGGATTATTTACTTAGGAATGAGAATCCACTTGTGACATACATTCATAACTGATAGCCACATGCACCCAGGGGTCAGGCCCCCAAGGCTGAATCTGCTTATTTACCAGCAGATGGCTGGCCTGCAGTTCTAGGAACAGCCACCAGGTGGCGGGAGTCATGGAGACACTGGCAAATGAGCTGAAATGGTAGTATCCTGCCTCAGCTACATCTGGAATCGGTTGGGACACTTTTAAAACATAACTGTTCTAGGGCCCTAGCCCAGATCAACTGAAATATAAGTATCTCTTGAGGGGGGCCCAGGCATGGATGTTTTTGAAAAGCTGTGCAGGTGATTCTGGGAACCCTGGTGGCGTAGTACCTAAGGCATTTGACTGCTAACCAAAAGGCTGGTGGTTCAAACCCACCAGCCACTCCTCAAAAGGAAGGTTGGGCAATCTATTTTTGTAGAGATACTTCCTCAGAAACCCAAGGAAGGGTCGCTATGAGCTGCAATCGACTAGATGCCAATGAGTTTGGTTTGGTTTTGGTTTGCAGGTGATTCTAATATGCAGACAGAGCTGAGAACTACAGGCTATGCTCTCCCTTCCCCAAGAAAAACAAAGTGGTGTCAGCCCACCCTGGGATCTCACCTCTCCCCCCCCTCCCCCCCCCGGAGAGCTCAGACCTCAAAGCCAGCTTTGCCAACCTCAAGTCTTAGCCTGAGGCTTAAGGTAGAACTAAGTACTGGGGGAGCAGGGTGGAGAGGACTGACGTTCACTGCCTGCTCCTCTTTTACCTCCTGGTACAGGAAGTACTCCACAAGGAGGCCCCACAGGTCTATGAGGGAAACTCTGTGGCCGCTTCTTTCCCGGGCCCCCAGTTCCTGGGCGTAGTATTGTAGCCGTTCTGTGGACACTGCCCCCATCTTGCTGCTGCAGGCTCGGGCTTGGGCACGCTCAATGGGGCCCTGCAAGGCCACCTGGGACCAGGCTGGGTTGCTGTAGAGTGTGGAAATGCACCTGAGGATGGAGGGCAGGCCTGTGAGTGAAGGTCAATGAGCATAGCAAGGGGAAGGAGGGATGCAGGAGTCTATGAATGACCACTCCTCCCCCATCACTCACATCCACTGCTCTACACCACCCACTCAGACAGCCTCTTACTGTCCCTCCTAACACCCTTAGTTGCAGGCCCAGGCCTCCCTGGAGGACTCCATCAGATCACCAGGTCATGTCTCTCCCTCTTCAGTACTCTCTTTTCCTCTGCCCCCTGCTCCCATCTTACTTACCAGGTGGACCCAGAGACACCACCCAGGTAGGTCACAGTGTCCAGGAGGCCCAGCTCCTGCAGTCCTGCCAAGCTGCCGTACAGGGAAGACATGGCTCGGGTTCCACCCCCAGAACCCAGCACAGCCACCACAGGTACCTGGGACACAATAATAACAATGATAACAAGAACTACCTACCACCATAATCTCTTTATTGCCAATACATGTCACACGTTGTTCTAAGTGCCTTACATATGTTATCTCATCAATCTTTGTGGCAACCCAATGAGATCTTCATTTACAGTGAGGAAACTGAGCCGCAGGAATGTTAGATGTGCCCAATACCATACAACAAGAAAGTGATGAGCAAGGATTCAAACCCAGGCAGACTGGCTTTATTACACCAGGAAGGATACATATCCGGGATGAATCCCCAAAAGAGCAGGGTTTCTCAACGTTGGCACTATTGACATTTTGTCCCAGACAAGTCTTTGTTATGGAGGCTGCCCCATGTATTATAAGATGCTCATTTAGCAGCTTCCCTATCCTCTGGCCATTGCATTCTAGCACTAGGTCCCTTTTCCCTAGTCACACAATAAAAAAATGTCTCTAGACATTGCCGAATGTCCTCTGGGGAGTGGGGGGCAGAGAATAACTCCCAGGTGAGAACCACTGAAGAGCTCTGGTGTCGTAGTGGATAAGATATTTGGCTGCTAACCAAAAGGTCAGTAGTTCAAACCCACCAGCTGCTCCACAGGAGGAAGATGAGGCAATCTACTTCTGTAAAGATTTACAGCTTTGGAAACCCAATGAGAGTCACTCGAGTTGGAATTGGCCCAATGGCAGTGGTTTTTTTCTTTTCTTTTTTTTTTTTTTTTGTCCCCCAGACAAAAGTGACAAAGACCACAAAGCAGCCTGGACATGTGAAGTGTCCAGATGTTAAGGTCGTCTTCAGGGTCAGAAGAGCCTGATGGGATCAGACTTGTGGCTTGTGGCTGCTCAGCTTCTTCACAAAGTTTGCCTCATTCTACCCGATTCTATCCATTCCTTTCTCTGTCTCTTTTTCTCTCTGGTCTTGAAAAAATGTTCCCTGGCCACTTCTCACAGAGGGCCCTGTTCCTTCAGAGTGCAGGATGTTCCCCTGGGCAGGGTCCGTGCCCTCTTTTCCCTCCACAGACAGAGTGGATGTCTGATGCCAAATAGACCAGTTGCTATCAAGTCACGTTCTACTCATGGCAACTCCATGTGCTTGATAGGGTTTTCAGTGACTGATTTTTCACAAGTAGATCACCTGGACTTTCTTCTGAGGTGCCTCTGGGTGGACTCGAGTCTCCAGCTTCTTGGTTAGTAGCAGAGCATCGTTAACTATTTGCACTACCCAGAGGTATATTCAGGCACAGAGACAGAGGGGAAGATGGTCATGTGAAGACAGTGGCAGAGATTCAAATTATGCTGCTACAAGCCAAGGAATGTCTGGGGCCACCAGAAGCTGGTAGTGGCAAAGATGGATTCCTCCCTAGAGCCTTCAGAGGGAGGATGACCCTACTGACACCTTGATTTTGGACTTGTGGTTTTCAGAACTATGAGAGAACAAATTTCTTTCACACCGACCAGATTGCGGTATTTTTTTAATTTTAAACCACTAGGTTTGTGGTACTCTGTTACAGCAGCCACAGGAAACTAATGAAGTTCCTTACCTGGTCACTGTCTGGAGCCTCACTCAATCCCAGCACTTTCTGCAGGCCCTTGGACACAATCTGTTTCCTCTTGTCTAGAAACTCCTGCTCTCCGTCACAGAGGTCAAAGCCAAGGCGCAGGTCAAGGTCTCCAGAGCTGCATCAGGAGAGGTGGGGGGAGGTGGGAAGGCTGGGTGACTGTTCTGTGGAAGAGAGACTCAGACCAAACCAGTTTTTCACAGGAGCAGACCCACATTCTGTGGAACCCCCTCAGAAAGATCCCAAGAGTTTCCTGTCAGAGTCAGAAATGGGGAGGGAAAGAGATGGTCCCCATGGCCTGAGCCAGGTGGACAGGAGAGCAGAATACATGTCCCCACACTTCCAGCCAAGCCCCAAGATGCCTTCTTTCTGAAGCCCCTCCTCACCTCATTTCTGCCTTCACATTCAGAGCCACCTCCTGATCCTGAAAGACACAACAACTGCAATCCTGAGTGGCCTTCCCCCAGTTAAATTGCTTCTCCACAGGCCAGCCCTGTGGCTCTGGTAATCCGGGCCCAGACGTGGACACTACAGCTGAGCTCCAGGCCGGTCTGATCCTGACCCTTCTAGGGTCCCTCCCCAAGTCTTTCTTGGTGGGCACAAAGCAGGCAGGGATCCCTCTAGCACCCAGGTAGAGCCTTACCTCCCCCAAGGTCACAAAGCACTGTTCCTCCTGGCCTAGGGGCAAAGAGGAGAGCAGGATGCCTCCCTCTCCCAGTTTGCTGGTCTGGGTCTCCAGTTCAACACTTGGGCCGCTCTGCAAATAAGAAAACATCCAAGGCACTCTCTGGTGTGGAGAAAAATGGCACTCTGGAACTCTCTGCTAGCTGAACCGATTCTGTCACCCAGTGCTTTCCCACTAGATGGGACTCCAGCACTCACTGGGCCCATGGGCTCGCTCACCTGCAAGACCATGAGTTTCTCTCTCAGCTCCACATCCAGCTTGGAGCTTAGCACTGGGTTCACGTGGAAGGTAAAGGTGGGCGGGAAACCCAGCTCCACAGGAGGCTGCAGGGGCAAGAGCTGTGGCTTCTCATAGGCTCCAGGCACTGCTAGCTGGATCTGTCGATGGCCTGAGAACAGAGGGCCCAGATAAGTACCCAGATGAGGGGCTAAAAGTGGGTATGCATATGTGGCTCAGGGTGATAGTACCCCAGATTCCTACTCTGCTCACTCTCTGGCATTGTGAACCCTGGTGAAGGCATCAGGAAGGACTCTTGGGGTCCCATTGCCTGTCCTGCTTGGGGAAACACACAAGCACCTAGGGAAGGGAAAAGTCAGGGAGGGTAGG
>NW_006921613.1:18861241-18862169 GCF_000298275.1 Orycteropus afer afer | reverse complement strand
TTCCGAGGTAGTAAATCTCTGGTAGCGTAGTGCCTAAGGCACTTGACTGCTAACCAGAAGGCTGGTGGTTCAAACCCACCAGTCACCCCTCAGAAGGAAGATGGGACAATCTACTTCCATAATGATACTGCCTCGGAAACCCAAGGAGGGGTCGCTAGGAGTGGGTCAGATTCGACGGAACATAACAACAAACAAAAAAATCTTTACAGAAGTAGATTGCCCAGTTCCAGTCTTCTTTCCATGAAGTGGCTGGTGGGTTTGAACCACCAACCTTCTGGTTAGCAGTCAAATGCCTTAAGCACTGTGCCACCAGAGCTCCTTACATATATAATTACATATAATAATAAATAATGTAATTATTATATAGTTATAGCTATGCCAGTTTTTTTTCTTTTAACATTTTGCTGTAAAGAAAAGTTAGCAAAGTGTGTTTACAAAATACCTCACTGGGGGAGGGTGTGGTTGGCATACAAACATAGAAGGTGAGCACTATTTGCATAAAATGATGGTATTTAAAAAACGCCAAACCCATTTCCATATGTTGATTTTGACTCACGTTGACCCCATATGTTACAGAGTAGATCTACCCCCATAGACTTTCCTTGGCAGCAATCACAGTGGAACAGATCACTAGGCCTTTGCTGCAGGGCACCACTGGGTGGGTTCAAACCACCAACCTTACAGTTAGTAGACAAGCACATACCATTTGTGTCACCAGGAACCTTATTACATGAGACCATACCACAATAAGCAATTATGTATTTATATAATTAATAAAGGAGTTCTGGTAGCATAGTGCCTAAAGCACTTGACTGTTAACCAGAAGGCTGGTGGTTCAAACCGACCAGCCACTCCTCAGAAGGAAGATTGGGCAATCTACTTCCATAGTGATACTGCCTCGGAAACCCAAGGAGAGGTCACTATGAGT
>NW_006921613.1:18860413-18861141 GCF_000298275.1 Orycteropus afer afer | reverse complement strand
TAATATATATTATAATTAATATAATGTTATATCATATATAAAAATTAATGTAATTATAATATCATATTTTAAAAAAAACTGTTGCCATTGAGTCTATTCCAACTCATAGCAACCCTGCAGGACAGAGTAGAACTATCCCATCGGGTTTCCAAGGTTGAAATTTTATGGAAGCAGAGTGCCACATATTTCTGCTGAAGAGCGGCTGGTGGGTTTGAATGGTTGACCTTTCAGTTAGCAGCTGAGCACTAAACCATTGCTCCACCAGTGCTCCTTATAATAAAAAAATATATAATTATAAAAAACTAAACCAAATTCACTGCCACCAAGTCAGATCCAACTCATAGCAACCCCTCCTTGGGTTTCCAAGGCAGTATCTCTATAGAAGTAGATTGCCCAACCTTCCTTCCAAGGAGTGGCTGGTGGATTTGAAATGCCAGCCTTCTGGTTAACAGTCAAATGCGTTAGGCATTATGTCACCAGAGCTCCTAATTATAATATAGTATATAATATTTACATAATTTAGAATACAAATATATCTATACTGCATTATATATTACTGACATTAATATATTGATAATATATAACAAAAAATACAGTATTAATATATTTATTATATAAATATCAATCTGGAGTTCTGGTAGCAAAGTGCCTAAGGCACTTGACTGCTAACCAGAAGGCTGGCGGTTCAAACCCACCAGCCACTCCTCGGAAGGAAGATGGGGCAATCT
>NW_006921613.1:18817999-18856961 GCF_000298275.1 Orycteropus afer afer | reverse complement strand
CAAAGTGCCTAAGGCACTTGACTGCTAACCAGAAGGCTGGCGGTTCAAACCCACCAGCCACTCCTCGGAAGGAAGATGGGGCAATCTACTCCTATAGTGATACTGCCTTGGAAACCCAAGGAGGGGTCGCTATGAGTTGGGTCTGACTCGACGGCACATAACAACAACAACAACAAATATCAATATACAATATACTATATTGTACAAGGAATGCTGGTGGCATGGTGAGTAAAGCATTCAGCTACTCATTTAAAAGGAGCTCTGGTAGTATAGTCCCTTAGGAATTTGACGGCTAACCAGAAGGCTAGCGGTTCAAACCCACCAGCCACTCCTTGGAAGAAAGGTTGGGCAATCTACTTCCGTAGTGATACCACCCAGGAAACCCAAGACGGGGTCGCTATGAGTCAGATATGACTCGACGGCAGTGAGTTTGGTTTTTGATTTTGGTACTCACTCAAATGTTGACAGTCTAAACCCACGAAGCACTCGTGGGAAAAAGATATGGCAATCTGCCTCCATAAAGATTTAAAGCCTTGGGAGCCCTATAGGGCAGTTGTACTCTGTCCTATAGGGTCACTATGAGTCAGAATCAACTTGACGGCAGTGGGTTTGGTTATATATTATATGTTGTTGTTGTTGTTGTTATGTGCCATCGAGTCAGATCTGACTCATAGCGACCCCTCCTTGGGTTTCCGAGGCAGTATCACTATGGAAGTAGATTGCCCCATCTTCCTTCCGAGAAGTGGCTGGTGGGTTTGAACTGCCAGCCTTCTAGTTAGCAGTCAAGTGCCTTAGCCACTATGCTACCAGAGCTCCCATATATTATATAGCTATATATAATAAATTTTATTTAATTAATAAATATAATTAGTGTATTTATTGTTTCTATAAGTCAATCCAGAAGGAAGGTTGGGCAATCTACTTCCATAGTGATACTGCCTCAGAAATCCAATGAGGGGTCACTATAAGTCAGGTCCGACTCGATGGCACATAACAACAACAACATCATTAAGTCAATTACACACAAAATACAATAATTCATAGTATCCAAAAAAAAACCCACTGCCATTGAGTTGATTCCAACTCACAGCAACCCAACTCAGTTTCCAAGGTGGTAAATCTTTACAGAAGTAAATTGTCTCATCTTCCTGCCATGGAGTAGCTGGTGAGTTTGAACCATCAACCTTCTGGTTAGCAGTCAATGCCTTACCCACTACACCACCAGAGCTCCTAATACACAGTGTAATATGCTAAACATGTAATTAATATATTTAATTTATTATTGTTAATCAAAAAAGTATTTTTTAATGTTTGAAAAATAAAGCCATAATGTGTTCCATTAAGTGATGATTTGCCTATTATAAGAAGAATTATGTTTAAAAAAGTATGCTTGTTCATACCTTTTTAGGAGCACAGTTACCAGAATAGTAAATGGTTCTAAAATGATGTTTAGGGAATATTAGGATATCATGGGCTGAATTTAGAGCTTAAAGACATTTTTGCTGAAGATTGTTCATAATTGATATATTTATTAATAACAAATGATTGTTATATCAATTACCCATTTTCAGCTGATAATTTCCTCCTCTCTTGCCCTCATTCAAGCTCTGTGCTCAGCATGTGGGGAGGCATGTGTTATGGAAAAAACAGAAATAGATTTCAAGTCATTCTGGCCTTCATTACCAAAAGTGTATGACCTTGGGATAACTTAGAGGATTTGGAGAGGAAATAAAAGAAGAAGGGGTTGAACACTGTGAAAATGTCAATACTACCCAAAGCATCTATACATTCAATGCAATCCTATTCCAGATCTCATCAACATTCTTTAAGAATATGGAAAAAAAAAATCATTAACTTTATATGGCAAGGAAAAAGACCTTAGATAAGCAAAGCACTACTGAAGAAGAACAAAGTAGGAGGTCTCAACTCTCAGATCTCAAAACCTACTATTCAGCCACAGTAGTCGAAACTGCCTGGTATTGGTACAATGACAGACACATAGACCAGTCGAATAGAATTGACAACCCAGAAATAGATCCATTGATCTATGATCCGCTGATCTTTGATAAAGGGCTGAAATCCATTAAATGTGGGAAGAGATAGTATCTTTAACAAATGGTGCTGAAAACTGGATATCCATTTGTAGAAAAATGAAACAAGATCCATACCTCACATCATACACAAAAACTAACTTCAGATGGATCAAAGACTTAAATGTGAAACCTAAAACTATAAAGTTCCTCAAGGAAAACCTAGGGGCAAATTTAGGGGCCCTAATTTATGACATAAATAGACTGCCAAATATAACCCAAAATGCACAAACATCAGAAGGTAAACCAGATAAATGGGACCTTCTAAAAATTAAATTTTTATGTGCTTCCAAAGACTTCTCCAAAAGAGTAAAGAGAGAACCTACAGATTGGGAAAAAATATTCGGCAATGACATATCTGACAAGGGACTTATCTCTAAAAGTTTATAGAAAACTCCAACACCTCAACATCAAAAAAACAAACAATCCAATTAAAAAATGAGCAGAGACATGAATAGACACTTCACCAAAGAGAATATTCAAGTGGCCAACAAACACATGAAGAAATGTGCACAATGATTAGCCATTAGAGAGATGCAACTCAAAACAATAATGAGATACCATCTCTCCCCAGCACTAATAGCAAAGTCCAACAAGACAGAAGATAACAAATACTGGGGAGGATGTGGAGAGATTGAGATTCTCATACACTGCTGGTGTGACTGCCAAATGATACAACCACTGTGGAAAGCAGTATGGCAATTTCTTAAAAAGTTGGAATTAGAAATACAATAACAGATATATGCACATCCATGTTCATCGCAGCACTATTTGCAATAGCAAAAAGATAAAAACAACCTAGGTGCCCATCAACAGAAGAATGGTGTTTTGATTACCTGCTCTGACAGGAATATACCACAAATGGGATGGCTTGAAGAAACAGGAGTTTATTCTCTTACAGTTTGGAGGCTTTAAGTCTGAGTTCAAAGTGCCAGGCTCTAGGGGCTGAATGAAAGCCCCTTAGCCTTGGGCTTCAGTCCTGCCTCCTGCTCCCAACCCACTGAAGCTGGAGGATTTTCTTCACTCAGCTGCTGGTTGTTGAGGCTGATGAACCCATGGTCAGCAAGTAAAAAGGCACAGTCCCTATGTTACCAAACCACACGGCAGACCATTAATTCAAGTCCATTGAAAGTCCCAAGGTCAGCAGAGCATGGCAGGCTGCTGAACAAATGACATGGCTACATACAGGGTTCAAGCGTGCCATAAGCTAGAGACCATTCCCCAAGGCTTCTCCTTATATACAGGAAGCAGACCACAGCCCTAAGGCAGCTATTCAGCTGCTCACAGTAGATTCTACCACGGAGTTGATTACCAGTCTCATCATGGGGAATACTACATCCAGCTGCCCAGCCACTCAACCAGGCCCAGCCAAGTTGACACACAAACTTAACTACCACAAATGGATAACCAAACTGTTATCCATACATACACACAAAGGAATGCTATGCAACACTAAAGAATAACATAGAATCTGCAAAACACCTCATAACATGGATGAACTCGGAGGATACCATGCTGAGTGAAATAAGTCAATTACAGAAGGACAAATATTGTATTAGTTCATTAGTAAAAAGTCAAGGAAAGGCTTATATATGGAAGAAAACTTTCTTTGTTGCTTACAGGGGAGAGGGGAGAGAACACTGCAAGAATTAAAAAAAAAAAAAATTAAAAAGAAGAAGAAGATGAAGAAGAAGGGGAGACTCATGGGTACAGAGAGAATGTATGTCTTAGAGGAGCAGAGGAGAAGCAGCTCAGGTTAGAAGGTGAGCCCCTGCCGGAAGGAGGGGAAGGGAGAGGTCTGTGAGCCAAGGAGCAGCAGGGACCCAGCCCCTAGCAGCTTTCTGGAGGAGGAGGCAAAAGCCCAGAGAGTAACAACTGTGCATGACATCCAGGCCAAGGGACCATAGACAGTCTCACAAAAGATTACCAAACCCTAACCGTGGGAACTCTGGTGGTATAGTGCCTGAGGCACTTGACTGCTAACCAGAAGGCTGGCAGTTCAAACCCACCAGCCACTCCTCGGAAGGAAGGTTGGGCAATCTACTTCCATAGTGATACTGCCTCGGAAACCCAGGGAGGGGTTGGGTCCGACTTGATGGCACACAACAACAACAATAAGCATGACATGAAAGAGCTCTGGTGGCGTAGTGCCTAAGGCATTTGACTGCTAAGCAGAAGGCTGGCAGTTCAAACCCACCATTCACTCCATGGAAGGAAAACTGGGCAATCTACTTCCATAAAGATTTACCACCTCAGAAGCCCAAAGGGAATCTCTATGAGTCAGAATCAACTTGATGGTGGTGAGTTTGGTTTGGTTTGTTAAGCGTGACATGGAAGCAACAGAGATCTGAGGTTGCCTCAGGGACCAGGGATGGCAGAGACTCAAGAGCAGAGGTTCAGATGGGATCCTTCTCCCAACATACCCTCAGCATAGAGACCTGGAGACTTGACATGACCTGGGGTGGAAGGGAATTACAGGAAATAAGGAAATCTTTCACACAAAAGTTTATGGAATGAAATTGATATGTGGTATTTGGGGTAAAAGAAGCCCTGGTGTTGCAACCATTCAGTGCTCAGCTGCTAACCAAAAAGTCACCAGTTGAAACTCACCAGCCACTGCAGGAAAAAAGACCTGGTGATCTGTTCCTATAAAGTTTTCAGCTAAGAAACCCGATGGGACAGTTCTACTCTGTTTTATAGGGTAACTATGAGATGGAATCGCCTCAATGACACACAAAAAGAACATTCATAACAAAAACATAATCTTGAATTTAAGACAATGGACCCTGGGGTATCACAAATCTGAGTCCAGTCCTGGCTTTACCACTTATTGGCTATGTGACCTGAAGCAAATTGCTTCTTTCAACCTGCATTGTGAATTAAAACCCAGTTGCTCACTGTTAGATAGGTAGAGACAAGTATTGATTTGGGTGAAGAGAAGGGCAATGTACCAAATGTGAGTGATCAACATGGTGACATTGAGGAAGACATATAGAGGCTCATGGGAGGTATAGACAACAAAGCCCTTTTGCACATACAGTACTGCATTGTCAGTGAAGGAAAACATGGGTATACGGGTGGGTAGATGGGTAGACAGGCTGAACTATCAGGTGTATCTATGAAGCAGGGAGTGGAGTGTACCCAAGACCATGGATAGGGTTGGCAGACAATGGTCCTATAAGTATATTTGTATGATCTGAATTCCAGGTGTATAGTAGAGCTGACAAGGAACAAGGTGTAGTCACTTCTTGTTCCCAGCCAGCTACCCAGAGGGACTGAGTAGTTGAACCTGTGGGCTCGGGACCATAGTCACAGAGGACATCAAGCTCAACTAGCATAACATACTACACAAAACATTGTTCCACCTCCTACTTATGCAAGTAGCGACTGGGATCTTAAAAGCACGCAAGCAGCCATCTAGATACAACGACGGGTCTCTCCTCATCCAGAGCAAAGAAGAATGAAGAAAACCAAAGATTCATGGAAACAATTAGTCCTAGTGATTTGTACACCATGCGATCTGCAACCTACGCAACAATGAGACCAGAAGAACTATTTGGTGCCTGGCTACCACTGTCAACCACTCGGAGAAGGATCTATGTAGGAGATCCTGGATAGAGAGGGAAAACAATGTAGAACAAAACTCAAAATCATTTGGAAAAAAAAAAGGGGACCAGGTTTGCTATCTGATAGAGCCTGGTGGAACCACTAAGACTATGGCTCTTAGCTGCCCTTCAGGTCTGAAATTGAACCCACACCTGTGGCTTCCAGCCAAACAAAAGACAGGCATATGAGTTGAACATTTACCTGAGGTAGATACACTCCTTGGAGAGAACAATCATAGGAGAAAGAAGGGCTGTATATGCACAGGGAGACAGCTCAGGGGGCAAGAGTGCATGGAAGGATGGACACAGGGAGGAGGTGACTGTTGGGAGGCAGTGAGAGGGGAGCTATTGTATTGTGGTGAATTGTGGTCAATGTCATGAGACAATGTGTATGTGAACTGCTGTATTGAAAGTGAATTTGCTCTGTCATAGTGGCTCTATCAGGAGAACTGTGCTACACAAGATTTTCAGTGGCTGATTTTTCAGAAGCAGATCCCAGACCTTTCTTCCCAGGAATCTCTGGGTGGGCTCTGTGGTTGGGCGGAAAGACCCTAGGCTTAAATTTAATTGAAAGCGATTTTTATTAAGCTAAGACAAAACAATCATTCAAATGCGAGCTCTGCTGGTATACATCACACAAGAGACTAGCAGGATTCACTGAATTACAGTTGCAGAAGGAAGTGGAGAACAATTATGACTGGTTATTCATGAATATATTATTGTCAAAGGCAAATCTTTACAGTGATCTTTACAGTTTACCAGGGGCATGTGAGCACTCTGGATTGGTGGCTTACAGTTTGTTTTAAGGCTCCTTGGGAACAAGCCATAGAGATGAGTTGTTTGTGTAAAAGATTCTTTGGAAACAAGCGAACTACATTCTGATTGGTGTTTGGTGAGGTAAGATAGTTAATATTTAGTTTTATGCTTTGTTGATTAGTCACCCTTAGCGACCATAAGGGGTTCACAGAACAGTCACACGATATTCTTTTGAAAGAATTCAGCTGCTCCAAGGGAGAACGATGAGGCAGTCTGCCCTGGTAAAGATTTACAGCCTTGGAAACCCTATAGGGCATTTCTACCCTGTCCCATAGGATCAATATGACTTGATGGCAGTGGGGTTTTTTTTTGCGGGGAAGGGGTTTGGAAACAAAGAACAATATTGTTCTTGGCAGGCAGATCCAGTTCAGTTTTCTAGTTCTACAGGTTTTCTACACAAAATATATTTCTAGGACTTGACCCCACCTTAGCCCCTCTGTACTCTGGCCAAGTACCTCATATAGGCTTGTGGGTGTTCATATCAACTCAAACTACCAACCTTTTGCATGTTAACAGTCATGCACGTTAGCCATTTGTACCATGCAGGGACTCTCAGGAATTAAAAGAGGACAATAATTGTACCTACCTTGCAGGGTTGTTAATGTGAATTAAAAGATAAAACAAATGTAAAATGCGCAGCCCAGTGCCTGACTCATAGTAGGTACTCAGTGTTACCTTGGAACATGATCAGACACTCAGCACTGGAAGCAACCTTAGCTTCACACTGCCCAAGCTCCAATCTCACATCAGAATCTCCTCCTAAGTGGCTGCCCTCTGAGGTTGATAGCCTCAGTGGCCCTAATACTTCACTTCTCCCTCTGCCATGTGATTTTCCAGTTCCTCCCACTAAAGAGGCTGAGTCTATTCCCTGACTCCCAACTGTGGGCTCAGCTATGTGACTTGTTTTGACCAATAAAATGTTAGTTAGTGGCCATTATGTGACCAAAGGCATGAAATGCACTCATTCAATTGTGCTTGTTCATTTGCACCTCTGCTGTTACTTTAAAAACATGACCAGGCTAGTTCACTGGCGGCAGGAGGTGGATGAAAGACACAGGGACTAAGCTAGGTCTTCCCAGCCAAGCCCAGCCAAGCTCAGCCAAACCCAAGCTGAGCACTGGATGTGTGAGCTAAAGAAATGCTTACTGTTATATGCCACTGAGATTTTGTGGTTGTTTGTGTAGAGCAGTCATTTGACTGCCTCTATGCTTGAATACTTCCAGGAATGGGAAATTCACTACTTCCAGGAGCAACTCATTCCATCCTCAGTCAGTTTTGAGCAGTAACAGTTTCCAGGAATTCCTCTCCCAGACCCACTTCCCTGAAACCAGTACTCCCAGCCCCCAGGAGAGAAGGCAAGACCCAAGGCCACTGACCAGACTTACCGTACTCTCGATGTGGGGCTGTCTCATGTCTCCCGAGGGTACCCTGGATTCTCAGACAAGGCTGAGCCTGAGGGAAAAGAGGCCTGTGGGAGCCAATAGCCACAGGGCCTCACCATGTGGCCCAAGATGGAGGGAGAGAGGGGTATTTGGAGCAGGGGCCAGGTAACAACCCTCCCAGGGCCTATCTCTTATGGGCAGGGGTCTCTGTAGCTGGCCCCAAGGTTACACTCAGCTTTTCCTCCCAGAACTCAGAGGAAATGGCCCCTGGTGGGAAAGGGAGTATAGGATGAGGGAACATGATGGTGGCCCCTTTGGTAGTCTGAGTAGCCTGTGCCCCAAATAAATAATGTGCTGTGAATATGTAGTTAGTCTACATCACCACAAGGTAGGAAAGCTGGGTTCTGAGTTGTACATCTAGACATAAGGCAGCTTCTTGTCGCTCATGGTTGGAGAGACCTTCCTAGCACATTTCCCTCTGAGGAGAAGTTGAGTCTTTCAGAGGCTAGAGTCTAGGCACAATTGGACTCAATAGAGATGTCTCACTGCCCCCCTCCCAGCCATAGGCAACCCCAGGTTTCCCTTCTCTACTCACTACCAGGACTCCATTGGTGATGATTTCAGAGGCAGGTACCTGGCTGCAAAGGATGAAGGTCTCATGGAACATATGCCCTCCTCACTGGCTACCTCCTGATGGTTGTTACTATAATAATGTGACCATAGCAGCTAGACGAGCCTAGGGGATGTTGTCAGGCTTGAAGGTAGGGTGAGCTTGTCAGACAACATGCAATTGGACTTCAAGACTAGGCCATATCCCCTCAGGCCAGGCCTGCAAGGCCAGCACCGGGGCACCGTAACTGGTAGCTGGTAGCTGGGAGCTGCCATAACAGATCTCCGTGCATCTCAGACCAAATGGAAGGATATGGGCTCAACCTGGACTCACCTCTCCTCCAGAACAAATTCCACTTGCAGCTCTTGTGAATCCTACATGGAGGGGGCAGGGCAGCAATTTTACAAAGAACTCTGTCTTAGGGACTATCTGTCCCCCGAGAGTTTATGTCCCTGACCCCCAGCCCTGCTCCAGGAACCAGAAGAAGAAACTGTTGTTGTGGATCCTCATGGGCACAGGAGGGACAGTGACACCTCCAGACGGAGCCTCACTCTTTTGTTCATTCAAAAGTGTATGCTAGACACTGTACTACACACTGAGGACTCAGCAGTGACCAAGACAGCCAAAGCTCTGCCCTCATGGGGCTCACCTCTTGGTTTCTTACATGGGGAAGTAGTATTGGAGGGAAACTTTATGGGGTCAGTGCTGCAGACAGAAGAGTGTGTGTCTTGGAGGCTTGGCTAGAAGCCTTTCATCAGCACCCCAGCTCTAGGCCTTCTCTCCTTGACCTTGGCACACGGGAAGTGTGTGTGTGGGGGGGGGCAGCTCACCTGCTTGTTGAGTAGGAAGGTGTGCCTATGGGGTTGGCCAAGCTTGAGGCTCCTCAGGTCAAACAGAAGCAAGGAGAGTGGGTCACTGCCCAGAACATCCTTGTCATAGAGGGTGAGCTCCAGGACATTCTAGGAACAAGGCAGGTGGGAGCCTGAGCAAGGCAGGAAGGTAGGCATGCTGGAGGAGCCCTCTCCCGCCACAGCCATCACCCCTTGCGGGCCCTAACCTTCACAGCACCATGGATCTGGTACTGGAAGATCTCGTTCCACTCAGGGTCATTGCAGTTGGCCACCATCTTTGTCTGGGCAGGGCTGGGAGATGCTGTGGGCAGCCACAATTGCACGTAGCAGTCGGCTTTGGAAACTGCAGGTAGGAAAGAGGAGGGGACCTGAGTTTCAAGCTCTTACTGCTGAAAGGGTTTCCTGGAGGAGGCTGGGGCAGGAAGGAGAGGAGCAGAAACAGAGGGGGGAGAGGGGGCTGCTCCCATAGTAGGGTGTGGTGGGGAGATGGGGAAGAGGTGTTAGTGTCCTGTGACTCCATCTTGACCAGTTACACTTCCCACTCAACAGAACAAAGCCATAAATCCTGCAGCAGCTGATTGAACCAACCACGTAGCAGCATCGAGTAGCTCCTGGAAAGTACCTGACTCAAGTGATAAAATTGCTCTCTGGGCATTGGCATGAGGAGCTCCCAGACAGCAGGCACTGACTTGAGGCAAGAGGGGCCTCACACTCACCTGGGCTCATGCTGCTCCACTTCTTGGACTCAAGGATGAGAACAGGGTCTACACACTCCCCCTCCAGTCCCAGCCGTGCTTCCTCACCAGACCCTCCACCCTCCACTTCCCCTACACAAACACCCCAAATCAGGGCCTGCCTCATTGAGCTCAGGCTTGGCCCCAGGGACAGGAAGGGGAAGGTACAGATGGGGGTCACTCACGCAGGTCTGTGCCCTGGATATTCCTGGCCCTCAGCACCTTCACCTGGAGGTCATAGTATGGGTGTGTTTCCCACTGAAACAACAGAAATCTGGGAACTCATTTCCCAGAAGAAATGGTGCCCCGTCTCCTCCCTGAAATAGGGCCCAGCTTGTGTTTCCCTTGACCCACTCCCACCATAAAGCAGCAGCCTGGCCCAGGGTCATGGTGTAGTTGTGCTGGGGACCTGGGACACGTTGGCAGGGCCCAGGAGTTGGAGTTCACACTGGCAATGAGCCTGGACCCTGGAATCAGTCAGGCCTGGATCCAAACCTAGACTCCACTATTGACTAGTTGAGAAGCCTGAGGCACTAATTTTTCTGTGATTCTATTTTCCCATCAATAAAGTACGGGTTTATAATGATAATCTCAGAGTCATGGTGAGTTTTAAGTGAGAATTTATATGAAGTACCTGAGCTAAGCACTCTAAATATGTACCATTAGTACTAGTTATTACTCACCACAAATTTCCAGCCCCATCAGACTAGAGTGTAGTTTGAGAGCAGAAGTGAGAGCTGGAGTTATATGCTTAATATTAAATATTGAAAGATAAAGTTGTGATCCACCCCACCCATCTCCCTGCCAAAGAAAGAACTTTCAGGAAGCAGCAGACAGTTGAAGGGAAGCCAAGCGTCACCCAGTTTGTAAAGGGCTGACCAATCTTAAGGAGACTGCAGTTTGGGTTCTGGAGAGATATAACATTGATTGCAGGCTCCTCAGAGTGAAACTTGTTAGTTGCTGCTGAATCAATTCTGACTCATGGTAACCTCACGTGTATCAGAGTAGAACAGCATTCCATATGGTTTTCAAGGCTTGTGACCTTTTTGAAGCAGATCACCAGGCCTGTCTTCCTAGGCACCTCTGGGTGACTAGTAGTCAAGCACTTAACTGTTTGTACCATTCAGTGACTCCTCAAAGTGAAACTATACCCTCAAAATCCCAGTAAACTCCTCACAGCTTCTTCCCCCAATGGACTCTATAGCCAGGCTCAGGCATCATTGGCAAAAACCAACCAACCAATGCAAGTGCCACATGACCTCACTTTCCATTCCCTAAGTGGGGGATTATATCCAGGAGCTGAGGTCTTGGCCAATCTCTTTAATGCAAGGTTGTCTAGAACAAATAGGTTCCACCCCAGATCAACCCAATCCCGTGGCTGGAGTTAATATTTAATGTCAGTCCTCACAGGGGACTGCATCTCCCAGACCTTATTCCCCAGTGAGATCTGGTACTTTACCCGCCAGCGCCTCCACGGAGGTCCCCTCTTCTCTCTCTTCTGCAGTAGCACCGCCCCCAGGAGGGGCAGCCCCCTGCCTGCCAACCATCCTGGCCAGAGTGCCCAGAGCATAGCTGGGCAGCCCAGCACTAGCAGGAAGCCCTGCCTGCTTCAGAACCACCCTCCTCTCTTCTTGCTACACTCCTGCCAGCTCAGGTCTGACAGGTAGTACTGGAGTGGGGAGGGTGGGGCGAAGCTCCTGGGTGGCCCCCTAGAAATGGAGGTGGGATCTGACGTGCTCCAGGAAGTGACTGGAGCTTAATTTCTTCAAGCAGGAGGCATATCCAAGAGGATCTCTCTCTCTCCAAAAGGATGATAAACTAGCACTGCGGCTCCCAAACCCAGCTGGTTATTTGGACTGTTTGTGAAAAATGGATACCTGAGCTTTGTCCCCAGATAATCTGATTCAGTGGGTGTGTTGCCACGTGTTCCTATTTTCAACAAGTACTCTATGGAGCAGCAACTGGGAGGTGCTGGGTCGGGGACAAGTCCACAGGTATTGAAAATGGCTAAAACCACGTGCTTTTCCATAAAGTACTGTGTTGTCAGTGAAGGCAAACATGGATATACAAGTGGATAGATGGGTGGACAGGCTGAACTATGAGGTATGTCTATGCAGGAGGGAGTGTGCCCAAGACCATGTATAGGGTTGGAAGATAATGTCTCTACAAGTATATTGGTATGTTCTGTAAAAATTCCCAGGTATATAGTAGAGCTGGGAGATCTGGTAGCATAGTGCCTAAGGCACTTGACTGCTCACCAGAAGGCTGGCGGTTCAAACCCACCAGCCACTCCTCGGAAGGAAGGTTGGGCAATCCTACTTCCATAGTGATACTGCCTCAGAAACCCAAGGAGGGGTCGCTATGAGTCGGGGCCAACTCCACGGCAAACAACAACAACAACGACAACAACATAGTAGAGCTGATAAGGGACGAGGTTGTAGTCACTTCGTGGCCACAGCCAGCTACCCAGAGGGAGCAAGTAGTTGGACCTGTGGGCTTGGGACCACAGCCACAGAGGACATCAAGCTCAAGTGGCATAATATACTACACAAAACATTGTTCCACCTCCTACTTTGGCAAGTAGCCACTGGGATCTTAAAAGCTCGCAAGGGGCCACCTAGATGCAACAATGGGTCTCTCCTCGTCCAGAGAAAAGATGAATGAAGAAAACCAAAGATGCATGGTAACAATTAGTTGGAGGGGGATCTATGTAGGAGATCCTGGATAGAGTGGGAGAACAATGTGGAACAAAACTCAAAATCATTAAAAAAAAATAAAAGGGGGGGGCAGTTTTGCTGGTCTGATAGAGCCTGATGGAACCACTGAGACTATGGCCCCTAGCTGCCCTTCAGGTCTGGAATTAAACCCACTCCTGTGGCCTCCAGTCAAACAAAAGACAGGCATATGAGTTGAACATCTACATTAGGTAGCTACACTACTTGGAGAGAACAATTATGGGAGAATATGTACAGGGAGATAGCTCATGGGACAGGAGTGCATGGAGGGAAGGACACAGGGAAGAGTTAACTATGGGGAGGAAGTGGGAAGTGAGCTGTTGTACTGCAGTGAACTGTAGTCAATGTCATGAGACAAAGTGCATGTGAGACGCTGTTGTTATGTGCTGTTGAGTCGGACCGGACTCATAGCGACCCCTCCTTGAGTTGCCGAGGCAGTATTACTACAGAAGTAGATTGCCCAACCTTCCTTCCGAGTGGCTGGTGAGCTGCTGTATGGAGAGTGAATTTGCTCTGTAAACTTTTACCCAAATCACAATTAAAAAAAAAAAGGGGGGGGGCGACACGTGCTTTTCAAGTGTTGCCTTCCCCAAAGCCTTGCAGAAGCTGGTTCAGTGTTTCAACTGGACTCAAAAGTGTTTCTAATTTTGTTCGTGGACTCCCTCATGTCATTCCTATTTACTGAGAGCCTGCTATGTGTCAGATCTGTACTGGAATACAGAGGAAGGATCTCCTCCAGGATCATGGAAACACCTGCATGGTCCAAGTACAGAGGTAGGAGTGGGGTATGGTCAAGCAGTATCAAATAAGGGCAAGTAAAAAGCAGGTCTGCCTGTCCTTAACCTACCAAAGGCTTTAACACTTCCTCTTTTGACCATCCTAACCCTCAGCTTGTGGATGACATGAGATGCCCCTTCTATGGACCACAACAATCTAGGTGCCTGGTACAGGAACAGTCAGTAGAAAGGTTTCTGGGGCAATGAACTATTAGGAAATACATTTATTTTCCTCAACCAAGATCCAGTCATTTCTACTCTCCTCTCCAAAGAAGACCTAGAGTTGGAGGCTAAAAAAAATAACAAATCCAAAGAGGTGATTCAACTCCAAAATGAACCTACTGGGCAAGTCCAGACCATACATTTCTAGAACAAAAGGATATGGTTGATGGCCAGGCCCCAAGGGGAGAGCCTGTTTCTGCTTAATCTGGAATGTGAAATCAAACCATCGGGTGGGGTCTCAGAAATTGCAGAGTTCAACCTTCTTGGTGATCTCCATAAATAATATGTAGAGGCTCCTTGGTTCCAGAGGCCCAGAGAGGGTAGGGGTACAGACCTAGCTGGTGGCAGAGCCAGGCCTGGGATACAAGGCTTCTGACTTAATTTGAGTGTTTTGGGTGTACTGTACTCTCCTCTGGAAATGTTTCACACCTCAATAATAAAGTCATGACTCAGTTGCAGATACTTTTTGTTTCCAGAAACTCAGGACAGTCACTGAAGATTCAAGAGGGAGACAATATATAAGGACAATATATAAGCTCCTTTTTGGAGCTGGCCAAGGTGAACCAATACTTCACTTCTCAAACATTCTGGAGCTCCTCAATCCCACCTATTCCATCTTTACATGTTCCTCCCAATCACTGTACACTGCAGGAAGAGGCACTAGGCTCTTGTGTGGAAGTAGAAAACCATTTGAACTATTTTGAATTCCAGTGCAGTCTAGTAGAACTTTATGATGATGGAAGGGTTCTGTATCTGTGCAGTTAACACAGGAGCCACTAAACACATGTGGCCTTTGAATACTTGAAATGTGGGCTAGTGCAACTAAGAAACTGAATTTTAAATTTTATTTAAAATAAAAGTTTTATTTTAAATAAAATTTATTTTATTTTAAATAAAGTTTAATTTTATTTAAATTTTAACTAGCTACACGTCTAATCACTACCATGCTAATCAGCACAGATCTAGATATAATGCACGACACATAATAGACGTGTTACACAGGAAGTACCCAACTTATGACAGGGTTCTGTTCTGACGTAAGTCATACATTTTATTATTATTTTTTTTGTTTTCATTATTATTGGCTTTTATTATCAGTATCTTTACAAATTCAATCTTTATTCATGCTTGCGAGTTGGCATGAGAATAATATCAGCAACTTACGTGCTGCAACACTGTACCACAGTACATGTTACTAATGAAAAGATATACCTCCCCACCCCCAAAAACAACCAGACGGTCATAAGTGTAGTTCATTATAACTTGAATAAGTTGTGAGCTGAAGACTGTACTGGTGTTTTTTCCCTCTTAGTTACTGTTAATTGGTTTATTATTCTCAATTCTTAAAATAATTATCATTTCATTGTTATTTTTATCAAATTATAAGGAAGGGGTTAAAAAAGAAACACAAAGAGGTTTGGTGTCTAACTTTATTTGCATGATGAGGAACAGTTAAGAGATCTTAATCAAGCCTTATTATAGAGCTTCTATCTCCAGCCTCCTCCATACCTATGGGGAGGACAGAGCGTTGGGAACAAAGAATGGTGTTCAGAAAAATTGGGTCACTTATGCACACCAGCAAGGAAGAAAACACACATTCTTTGTTCTATCTGCCACATAGTTGATAAGGACGAAGATGCAGACACAGCAGGCCAGGAATGGAGGGTCACATCCTGGGGCAAGTTTCTGCTGTAATGCTGAGTGGCCTGGCGATTTTCCCGCTGCACCCAAGGCTGCGCAGTCTAGCTGGTGCAGCCAGCGTGATACTGAGGCTCAGCAAGTTGGGCCGTGGCTTTTCTTTCTCCACTCACTGCTCTATGTGGCTCTTAAGAAGCACTGCCTTGTCCCACCAGCCTGAAGAAAGCCCCCATCTCTGTGAATGGGGCCATCTGCGTTCATTACACCTCCCCAAATTGTACACAGAGAGGGTCCCCAGGTGGAGCTAAATCTACTACCAGCATCCCTAGCAAGCCGGCCTGCAACACAGGGCAAAGAACAGCACAATGCTGTGGTTTACAAAGGATCATAGCATGTCAAGGACAAGCCACTAAAACAGTGCCACTGCTGGGGCACTGTTATCCACCCTCACTCCTGTTAAAGATATAGGGGCACAAGACTGCAGATCTGCAGAAACCCCAGGGAGAGAAGGATGCAAGACCACTTGCCCTCATCTCCTCAGTCTCTAGGGCTGGAAACTCTGCACCATGCACCTCTAGGGCACTTAGGCAGGCAGGTTCTCCCAACCCAGGCTGAACAGACACAGCAGTGAGTTCTAAGTCCAGGTGCTACTAGCTTCTGCTCTCCCTGAACACCTCACAAGCACACTTGAGATCACATTATCATAACCTCCCAATGTGATCATTCTCTGTTTGAGCCACGATCCACCTACCTATGTAATCACAGCACCACCTTCTAACCCCTTCAAAACAAAGCTGCAGAACTGACGGCCAGGCCAAGCTGCAAGGTAAGGAGATGGAAAGTGGTGTGAAAGAGAAAGATGCCTTAAACACAAAGATCTCCACTAACAAAGCCTAAACCAGCTGGAGCTGAGCTGCTGGTGAGAGACCTGGGGGCAGGTGCCTCTGTGGAGTGCTTGCTGACAAGGTCATGTACCCAGGTCAGTGCTGGTCCATCCCTCGGTAGCTGACAGGCACACTAGCCCCAGAGGACAGGGGCCAAGAAAGAGGTGACTTAAGAATGCCCTTAGGCAGAGAATAAGGCTCTCTTAAGCTTCCCAGCATGGAGTGTGTCCTTCAGGGACATCTATTTACAATGTACATGACAATCCATTATCAATGTGTTCCTAGAAACAGAGAGGTTCCCTTGCTTCTCGCTTTAACCTGCTTTAAATATTATTTTTATTCCTGGTATCAGGAAAGTAGGAGAGAAAGCCTCAGTGGGGCAGTGAGGGTAGAGATAAAGGAAGAAAATAAATAGTGAGAAAGAGAAGAGGCTGAAAAATAAAGAGGCAAAGGGGGATTCTCTGGGGGATGCAGGGCACAGCTACCATGGAGAAATAACTGCCACACACAAACAATTAGCCACTTGGTGTATACAGTACTGTTCTCTCATAGGACTCTCAGGCAACCCTGCTGAGGGGTCCTTGTAAAGTTGTGCACTTAGTACAAAAACTCTGAATAAACTATCAGTGGCTACAAACACTTGAGATAAGTTTCCTTATTCAGGTGATTGATATGAAAGGCAAGATGGTGCACTTCCTCCACCTCCTCCTGTCCAAGCAAGTGGTAAATAAACTATCTAGAACTGCCTGCAACCTAATGGTGTTAGGTATAACTAATCCTTTTTTTCTATTAAAAAGCTGGCAATGCCAGACCACAAGTCTGATTAATTCAGAGGATGTTCTAGGGCACAAGGTGTCTACTAATGTGCAAATGAGACACCTAGGGGTGGTAGACCAAAGCACACCTAAGACCGGGTGCTCCTTCATATCTGGGACAGTGAGCTGTTCCATCTGTGGTCCTTGGCATGCTGGGCTCAGGTGTCAACCGAGTTCACCTCTTTGGAACAGAAGTAGTGCACGACCACTCCATTGGGGTATCTTGCAAATGCACTGCAGGGAAAGAAAACAACTTGAGAGTAGGGACTGCCTCTGAGAGAACACACTTCTGTACCTGGAAAAGGCACCTTGCCCCAAGCTATCCCACCCTGACCACAAGGAACAGCCTCTCTCAAGGGTCTCTGGATTCATGTAGCCACCATATCTGCCAAACAACCAAAAGAGGATGAGTTCCATGTTGTTTGAGTGCACGAGGCTATTTCTGATTGGATAATCAAGGCCAGACCCCCAGGCAGATGGGGTGACCCACTGATGCACTGACAGCAGATGATGCTCATCAGAACGAATGCCAGACTGATTCTGACGAAGAGCAGTGACTCAGGTCTCTAGAGAAAAAGATTCTTCTAGTCGTGTAAGAAAATGGACAAATAGCTCTCCTTTGAATGAAAGGTGAACAACTGGAGTATACATCTTAAAATAACAGGATGCTGGCTCAGGATTGTGCTCAAGTCATGAGGTGGCAGGTTGAAAGATCTTTCTCTTCCTTTAGAGGTGCATCCTGTTAGGATAAGGACTTTCTACCCACATACAACTCTCACCAGCCACTGGTCAAAACATAATTTCTAGCTGCCAGAAGGGAAGGGCTTTCTGGACAAGATGATAACACCTCCATGCCACACATTTCAGGTCTCTAAATTCTCAAAGCCCACCTCCAATAGTTAACACTGAACTGCTTTCTGGGAGCTCAAGAACTAAAAGGAGCAAAGATAATTAGCAGCCAGTGCTTGCCATCTTTGGTTAAAGAGCAGAGATCCAGCCTGAGCAGTGCCCACCTAACTTTGCCTTGACCTCCAGCTAGCCCCGAGGCAGGACAAACCCACATCAGAGGTAAGGCACCCATGCACAGGCTGGAAAGGAAGCTCACCTGTTCCCTATCTTCTTCTTGCACACCATGCACACCTTCTCCTCTGTGATGATGCACTTCACCTGCTGGTGTAAAATCCGCTCTTCTTGGACCTGGAAGGAACAGAGAACCTGGGGGAGGAGTTGCACATAGAAGCAGAGATAGAGGCTGGCACTACCTCATATCTCAGCCTTCACAGATTCCTCTAATTGAAGCACTTAGAACTAAATGTCAAGGTAGACATTGTATCAGCTTGAGCTTCAGAGCAAGCAACATAAAGCTCTGCCTCTGTCTGAATGGAACATGGTTATGATAAGCAGCAAGCCTGGGTGGCAAAAACAGTTAAGTGCTCAGCTACTAACCAAATGGTTGGTGGTTCAAATCTCCCCAGAGGCCCCTAAGAAGAAAGCCATGGTGATCTACTTCCTAAAGATCAGCCATTGAAAACCCTATGCAGTGGCACACAAGGGGTTACCATGTGTCAGAATCAATGGCAACTGGTTTGTTTGTTTGTTTTTTTGGGGTGGTCTCTTACTAAAATATAGAAGCTCCATCCTAGAGTTTGGAAGCCCATACCCTCAGGAACTCTGCATGGAGAAGGTTCTTGAGCACTTGATTGAACCGTTTCTTTTGTGCATTTTCTTCTAAGACCTTTTCCAGAAAGATGCGTATATCATTAATCTGAGTGTTTGCCGGCAGAAGGTTGAGAGCCTAGGGATAGGAACAGAGATGGGAACAGCGTGAGGACCAGCAGTGAGACTGAGGATCCCAGTCCCTTTCTCCAGCCTTCTTGCTCACCACTTCCTGCAAATGCCCTCTGTCTCACTGAGAAGAACTGCTGACCTTGGTGGTGTCCAATTTGCTGTGGTGCAACTCAAGGACCTGCAGGGCAGCCTGGAGGTTGGCTTGTGGCTCCAGCAGTTCCAGCTTGATTGGCCCCAGGCAGTGAACGCTGGGGGGTGACAGGTACATCCGAAGCAGGGACAGATATACCTGCCTCACAGAGATACAAGCCACACACTTTAGGGCCCCAGTGGCCCAGCAGCAACTTTTCCAGAACAACCCCAACACTGACCATGTCTAAAGATTAAAGAGGTTGGGTTAGTCTAAAGTAACAGTTATCAAGAGCATTTAAAACTCATCACTTGTCATCTTTTCAAAGATACTGGTGAAATCACACTGCCAAATAAAAATGTTAAAAATGAAAGATTTTTTTTCTGAGAGACAAAAACAAATGCCTTGTACTTGTTTAATATTTTGCAGTTTACAAAGGGTCGATGCCACATAATGACTCAGAAAGATTTCTCACATGCTTTGGGCTTTGAAAGCTACAGTTTAGCAGGTGAGGATCAGCCCAACAGGAGATGCCCCACTTTCTACTGGTATCCCTACCACAGGGTTTTACAACCTCAGCACTACTAGATCTTGGGCTGGATAAATTCTTTGTTGTGTGGTTGACCTGTGCATTGTATAGTAGCATCTCTGGCCTCTAATCACTAAATAGATGGCAGTGGCAACAACCAAAAATGTCTTTACACATTGACAAAACCATGTTTCTAGACACAGTACACGTGAGCCTTATCTGAACCACCAGACATTCCTCCTCACTAGGCTGACCACATAATTTATAAAACAAATCAGGCCTTTTTTTCCCAGAGTAAAGGGGCAGGGGTGCTAGCAATAATTATGCTGAGACAACAAGTGTAAACCAGGACAATCCCAAGCAAACCACGGACATATGGGCACCCTGCCTCTCAGTACACAAACACAAAATCAACCAGCCCAGAACCACCATGCTCTGTTTTACTGCAGCAACGGACACCAGTGTCACCTGTAGCTAAACCAATGGGGTTGGATACACTAGGAGAGGCAGTCAAATGCATACATGCTCCGTAGGGCCAAAGTCACTACTTACATCTTTGTTGCCATCTTTGTTTTGGTCATAATGCTTGTGGCAATACCTGTAAGGGAGAAAGTGGTGAGACAAGGCTGGAGGGGCTGCCCCAAAGGAGAGGTCACCAATGGCACCTCCATGAGCTTTCTAAAGATAACCAGGAAAAACAAGGGCCAGCACAGGGGCAAGTCTCACCCCTGTTGCACAGTGGTGGGGAGATGGCTCTCTAGATCTCTCATACTTCTCACCTCTCTCCAGGGCCTTATTTAGGTGCTCTGGAGGTGGGATAACAGGTCAACTTACTCCTCAGCCATCCTGGTATCCTTCAAGATGTGGACATAGATGAAGAGGGCTTGTTCATGTTTCCCCATGCGCCCCAAGAGAAGAGCTCGCTCTTCTAAAAGGCCTATAAGGAAAATGGAATATAGGGAACTATCACCACCATTATATAAGCACAAGGTCAGAGACTAGGCTATTAGAAAAATGGATTATCAGAGCAATATAAAATAGAAGAGAGTATAATTTTTATTACTTGAGATTTTCTTAAGGTAAAAAATTACCAACATTTTAGAAAGCAGAAAGAGGCTATTTTAGGAGATATTTTATCTCATCTTTTTCGTGCTCACTTAAAAATTGCGTAAGAACACTCATTCAATAGCCAAATGCATGACAAGCATCCATGACGTGCTAGGTACTTCAATAAGGTAAGCAAACACTTGGTCTCTGCCGTCATAGAGCTTACACATCACTTTTTCAGACAAATTATGCCAACTTGCAAAAACTGCAGAACAAGGAAGTTGGCCAACTGCAGCGATAAACAGGTTTCAACTTGGCCATCAATTAGCATGTGGTTCACACCCCGTCATGGGGATAAAAGTGTTTCAGTTATGAAACAAAAGTGAGTCTTCAGACAAGGCAAAACAGGAGCACTGGCCTGAAGACCTCAACTTCTGGAGGGCTAAAGAACTGTAAAATAATATATTATTTTCAGCTGAAGGGGCTTCTGGCCACAAGCCAGACACTCACCATCAAAAGGAAAATCACAGATCAGCCGGCCTGGATCATAGTAGCTGGAAATCTCCAAGAACATAAGAAGCTTCTGCCGGTATTCCCCCAGCTCTCCCTCTTCCTCTCCAGCAGGGACTGGAGTTTTGCCTTTAAGGAGAACAACCTCCACATGAGAGAATGCCATCAGGCAGCAATGTGGGAAGTGGCACAAATAAGAGGAAGGGTTCCATGATGTTACCATAAGGCTGAGGAAGCTTTCAGTTGAACTTCTCTTAGTTTATGGTCTTTACATGATTCCAAAATATCAGCTTGAGGTTAAAACACATGCTGAATACAGAAACACTCTGGTAGGCAAACCTGTTTCTTATCAGCATAGCTGTCACCTTACAGACAGATCTGATCCTCCCACCTTCCCCAGGGTAACTCCCAGTGATGCTCAGAGATGTCCAGATCTAGGCAGTAGCTCCTGAATCTGACACTCCTCGGTGGGGCTGCTCAGCTTTCTGGACTCCTCTAAAGAACTGCCTACCCACCTGGGCCCATAAAGAAGGGTGAGTTCTGCTTCCCAACACCACACATCACATCCTCAGCTCTGTGCTTGCCTCTAAGACCTGGGGTTGATCAGCTTTCTATGAGAACTGGTACCTGCAGGGAAGGACAGGAGGTACTCCTTCATCAGACCTTGTACCTTCTCACAGTACAGCTGGATCAAGCAGTTGTGGAACCGAGAGCCCGTCTCCTCCCATACGTGGATGACGTGTTCCTGGGGCAAGATACAGGTCTGCCTGGTACCCTCGATGTTTTGACCTGGTTCAGTCAACCAATCTTCCTCATACTGTCTAAGGCCTAATAGGTCTCATACAGATTATTTCCTAATTAAACTGCAAAGATTGCCAGGGGATTACCCATTACCCATTCAGTTGATTCTGACTCATAGCAACCCCAAAGCACAGAGTAGAACTGCCCCATAAGGTTTCTAAGGCCGTAATCTTTATGGAAGCAGACTGCCACATTTTTCTCCCACTACCAAGTGACAGCACACTTCTATAATCACTGGGAAATTTCACAATGCAATCCAGCAACATCAGGAATTATTTTCTTGATTTCCTGTCTAAACTCCTTTTATTGATTTTGTACCCAAATCTTCCAAATTCTTATATTACCCCATGTAATTAAAATTAAGTATTTGCATTCTGGCACTTAAAAACTATTTGACTGTCCTGTGGTCACAGTTAAGTCTGGTTATACAAATGTGGCTTTGAAATTTTTTTTGTCAAACACCATTCTCATTACCTACAGTTAGAAGGTATCATCAAAAAGCAACATTTCTAGTTTGGTCTACTGGGGATCCTTTCTTGAGAAGTTGTAATAACCCCCTTCTGCCAATGCTCAAGTGAAAAATGACACAAACCCCAATGTGAACTACCCAATGATGAAACTATGCAGTATAATCTAAGTTCCCAGGTTTGAAGCTTTTGAGTTTAGACCAAAAACATCTCTTACCAGATAGGGAATAGCTAGGCCTTTAAAATTCTCTGTTAAGAAGCCGAGCACTCGATCTCGTGGCAGAGACTCCACCTCTGGGAGATCTTCAGTAAATATCTGTCAAACAAACCACTGTTCTAGCAGCAGAACATCGGACTGCAATATGGCCACACACATGCACACATGTAGGAATCAAGTAGACAAACATTTGGAAGGAGAAGGGCTTGTAAGAAGGCATTTGGATATATAATAGAGCTAACAAGGGGCAATGTCATGATAACTTCTTAGCCAAGCCAACCACCCTGAGGGAACGAGTGTTCGACTTGTGGGCTCAGGACCATGGTTGCAGGGGATATCAAGCTCAATCAGCATAACATACTACACAAAAATACTGTTCTACATCCTATTTTAGTGAGTAGTGACTGGGATCTTAAAGCTTGCAAGTGACCATCCAGATGCAACAATGGGTTTCTCCTTATCTGGAGCAAAGAAGAATGGAGAAAACCAAAGACACATGGGAACAATTAGTCCAAGGGACTAGCACACCATGCAATCCTCAGCCTGTATGACCATGAGACCAGAAGAACTAGATGGCGCCTGGCTACCACTGTCAACCACTGGGGAAGGGATCAGTGCAGGAGATCCTGGATAGATTGGGCAAACAATGTGAAACAAAACTAAACTCAAAATCATAAAAAAAAAAAAGACCAGGTTTACTGGTCTGATAGAGCCTGATGAGACCCCTGAGACTATGGCCCTTAGTTAGTTACCTTCAGGTCTGGGACTGAATTCACTCCTATGGCCTCTAGTCAAACAACAGACAGGCATATGCAGTGAACATTTACATCAGGTAGATGTATTCCTTGGAGCGATCAATCATAGGAGAACAGAAGGACAGTGTTTGCACAAGGAGACAACTCGTGAGAGTGGGAGTGCATGGGAGGGAAGGACACAGGGAAGAAGTAACTACAGGGAGGAAGTGGGAAAGAGCTGTTACACTGTGGGGGAATTGCAGTCAATATTGAAACAAAATGTGAAAGAACTGCTATATGGAAAATGAATTTGCTCTGTATACTTTCACCCAAAACACAATAAAAATTAAAAAAAAAAAAGAGGGTGGTATTTGGATACAGCCCTTTATTTTAACAGAGGGGACAAGCTCATACACCTAATTAGTGTGTACAACACTAAATCCTAGGTCCCTGCACCCATGGAAGGCTCCTCCACTAGACTACACTGTAGTCTGAAGTTCCCCATTCTACTCCCTCAAACTAGAGGAAACTCCATGAATCTATCCTCTCCCTCCACCCATCGCCGCCCCAAATGGAACTGGGACAAACAGTGGTAAGCAGATAAATCAGAGGGAGTCCTGTGACCTACCTTCAGGCCATCTTCTGGGAAGTCTCTCAGCACCCACACTGAGTAGGAAAAAATCAAATGCAGGTTTTCTGTGCCTATAGGAAGAGTTAAGACTTGTCAGCAGCTGAAGTCCACCTGCCCACAGTACTGGGAAAGCTTGCAGGGAGTCCCGGGTTTGATTTTCCAGAGAAAAGAGCTCTGCCCAATCACCAGCCCCTGAGGGTTGTCTGACTCTACAAGGGTGGTTACACACCAAGGGGCTGTCATGGTTAGACCCCTGGGGGATTTCTACCCCAACTGAAGGAACAAGGTTGAGTAAACATAATGGAAGGAGGGACTGACCGGCAAGCATCAGAAACAAAGACCAGGTACAACTGAACATGAGCCTTTCCCATTTCCCCTTTCGAAAGCTGAACTTACCCAGATGTTGCAGGTACTGCACTGTCCTCTCATGGCCTTTCAGAGGGGAGTTTGCTTTCTTGGACTGGTCCACCAGCACCTGGAGAGCTGGCCATGAAGCCCAAGAACAAGGCCATGAGCCTCTCCCAGAAGGCACACACCCATGTGAGATTTCTCACACCCTAGCAGGCATCCCCTGTCAGCATAAAAGAGACATCCCAGAACTAAGCTCTTCTCCAGTTACCTTTCTCATGAAGCCCCTTCTTTTCATACAGGATTATCAGTTCACTGTACTTGTGTGCCTTCTTCAGCACATGCTCACTCTCTTCGATGTGACAGTGATTGTTCTCCAGACGAAGCAAGGGGGCCACCAGGGCCACATTTGTCTACAGAGGAAGTAGCACTTTAGTGGAAACTGCTGCCTGGGGAGTCCCACCCTTACCCAGCCCAGGCCTCCTCTGGCCTGAATGGCTAGGGATGTAATACAAGCAAGAGAAAGCAAAACACCCTCTTATTCAGGACTGTAGAAATAGTGGCTTTTGTAGTGCATCTGTGCACTTTCTCAGACTGTGTTTTACTTTTTATGAGGGGAAGAGGATATTTTCGTTGCGGAAACACTCTCCTTGTTTACCTTGTAGCATTAACTACAATCCTACCAAGAAAAACAGCTCACTGTGAGATTCTAGATCAATGTTTTGCCTTATTCTCTTAATTCCAAGAAACTCACAGGTATCAAAGACTAGGTAGTTCCTTCACCAAAGATTTTACTTTACTCCAAAGTACAGTGTCCCCTTCCACTTTTCCAGAGTTTTAGGGGAATGGAGGATTCTGGGTACCTCTAAATGTTCAATTAACTCACGTGGAGGTAGCACTTGAGCAGGGTGGTGTCAATGATTTGCAACAGCTTCTTCTTCGACTTGATGGTAGGAGTGCCTTCCATGAGTGGGGAGGTGCTAGACTGGTGATCAGAGTCATTCAACTTCTTTACCAGTTGACTTCGTTTCTGCGAAGACCAAAAATGAGGGTCAAGGCCAGGACTAAATCCTACTTTATCACCTCAACTACTATTGTTGTTGTTGCTAGGTGCTGGCAAGTCAGTTCTGACTCACAGTGACCCTATGTACAACAGAACAAAACTCTTGCACCATCCTCACAGTCACTGCCATGTTTGAGCCCATCATTATAGCCACTGTGTCAATCAATCTCACTGAGGGGCTTCTCCTTTTTCTGCTGACCCTTTACTTTGCCAAGCATGATACACTTCTCTAAGGACTGGTCCCTTCTGACAACATGACCAAGTATGAGAGATGAAGTCTGGCCACTCTCACTTCTAAGGAGTATTCCAACTGCATTTCTTCCAAGACAGATTTACTCATTCTTCTACTAGTCCAAAACTCCAAATCAGCTCACACCTATCCACCCTGATCTCACATTAGCATTACAATTCTTATCAGGGATTAAACAGATGACTGCCAAATTGCCCACATACAATGACAACCATCAATTGAGTATTTTTTGCATACTAGGCACTGTGTCAAGCACATCATACATTATAGTATTTTAAATCTAAAACAAACACAGGGATCATTATCCCTATTTTACAGGTGAAGAACCCAAGATACAGTTAAGATACCTCGTGAATGGTAGAGGCAGGATTCAACCCAGCATCTGTCTGATCCAAAGACCGTGTTTTTTTATTCTTTTAAGTCAACTTTAAGGCACAATTTATATACACTAAAACGTATCCCTCTGAAGTATATGTTTCATGCACTTTGATACTTTGATGTAGCCACCTCCTCAATCAAGGAATAGAACATTTCTATCACCCTGATCTGTTTTATATCACGATAAATTAGTTTTAGCCAAGTCCAGAATTCATGAAATTGGAATCAACCAGTTCGTACCCTTTTGTCTCTGGCAAAGACCAGTCTTATCTGCTCTACTATCTTTCTGGAACAATACCAATGTTGGCTACCTTCACGTATTCAAACATCAGTGGAGAAGGCTAGGGAAGAACACATGCCTGGATTCCTAAAGCTAAGATATTGTCAGTAGAGGGCCTTTTATAATGCCACGGCTTTGGGAGACATGTGCCCCAGGAACCTTTCTCTTGCCACATGGGCCACAGAGAATCCAGGCAGAGGCAAGTTGGTGTTCTCCCCTTGCAGGCTGCCAGACACAGCTCAGTACCCCAGGAGCCCAACATCAAAGAAGTGCTAAGGCTATCCATGCCTGAGCAGACCTGCTGGATACCCACTGATCCAGAAGCAGGTGGCAGGAAACCAGCATTAGAAATTTGCCCAGTCATCCTACTCAGTGCCTGTCCAGGGACTTCTCACAAAGGTCTACTGAACATTTACAGAGAGAAAAATAATTAAATTATCCAACTCTGAATGGGTCCACAGGAAAATAAACAATAGCTTTCTGTGACAGAGGTTAGATGCTACGAGGTTTTGATGGAGATGTTAGTCTTAATTGACTTTAAAATTTCATTTCTCTGACTTTAACAGTACATAGAAAAATATTTAAATCCAAATACATCACTCCCCAAAAAAACATATTGTAGAAGAGTATTTATTGACAGGGAAGAACTTTTATAACATAAGACTACATATAAAAAGCAAGCCGTAACACTCAAAAAGTTTGATATCTGTTAGTGATAAATAAACAAAAAATAAACAAAAATGTATTCATAAATACATATAAAAGTCTAGAAAGATAACACTAAAATATTAGTTATGTATTTCTAGGTGGTAGCATTACAGATGATTTGTATTTTTACTTTGTACTTTTCTGTGTCTTCCAAGTTTTCTGCATAGAGCAGGCATTTTTTCAAAAAGTATGTATTTTTACAAAAAAGTTTGCTTTAAAATATTTACTCTTTTCTACCAAAAAATTTATCCTTTTTATATCCTATGGCAGTTGAATGTGAATTCACTAGGTATCAAGTGTATTTCCTACTTAGCCAGATTTGATTTAAAAAATTAAAAAACAAAAAAATACCTCAGCAGTACTGTTGAGAAGGCAGAGAGAAACTGTGCCCCACCTCAGACTTCTAGAGTATTCATTTATGGAGTGCCTGGGACCTCTGGTGGAGTAGTACCTAAGGCATCTGACTGCTAATCAGAAGGCTGGCTGTTCAAACCCACTAGCCACTCCTCGGAAGAAAGACTAAGCAATCTACTTCCATAGAGATACGGCCTCAGAAACCCAAGGAGGGGTCACGATGAGTTGGATCTGACTCAACAGCAGTGAGTTTGGAGTTTTGAGTTTGAACATTACACAAGGCCCTTCATTTCCTGGCACAGAGACAGAGGTACTGGAACTTCTAGATAAATTCTTTATACACCCCTACATCATACCTACCTGTGTCAGGTAGTCAATCAGAGCTAAATGAGCCTTCTCCAATTCAGCCCCAGAAAGCACAGGCAGTGGGTTAGGATACTGCAGCTGTTTCCTGTAGTCTGTGGGCAGCAGATCAGGGTACAGGCCCATTACATGGGTGGGATCTACATGGAAGGGAAACATGATTCCTCTGTAAAGCAGCTCAGCAATTTAAGGATAAAATAAATTAAAACAAGATTACTATAACAAATAACTTCCAGAATGATTTATTCAAAGAAATGACTCTAAGTTCATGAAAATTCCACAAACTGTATATGTATGATTGAATATGTACATTTTTGTATGTATATTTTACTAAAATGTCAAAAAAAATGACATAATGGTATAATCTAAGACAAAGACACATAAACAGAATTAGAAGTGACTATTAACTCTCAAAGGTAGAGGAGAATAAATATCCAAAGAAAATCTGATAAGATATCAAAAACTTAACAGTAGGAAATGTATATATCAAAATGGGAGTATTATTAAAACAATAACAACAACAAAAAAAAAAAGGTCAGAGAATATATTTGCAGCATATATGGCAAAAGGGGTAATATGTTGACTATATAAAACAAATTCATACAAATTGGTAATAAAATATAAGACTTTACTTGCTACACGGGCAAAAGACATAACAACTGACAAAAGAAGAATCTAAGTAAGTAGGATAATGTTCTACTACATTAAGAATCAAGCAGCACACATTAAAAATGTCAAGAGGTGGCAATTTTATACCCATTTAATTATTGTTGTTATGTGCCATCGAGTCGGACCCGACTCATAGCGACCCCTCCTTGAGTTTCCGAGACAGTATCATTATGGAAGTAGACTGCCCAAGCTTTCTTCCAAGGAGTGGCTGGTGGGTTTGAACTGCCAGCCTTCTGGTTAGCAGTCAAGTGCCTTAGGCACTAAGCTACCAGAACTCCTCCCATTTAATTAGTGAAAAAAAATTTTTTTTCTATGCTATACTACCGAGTGCTTATAATAATGTGAAACTGAATCAGCCTTACACTGCCAAGACAGTAAATATTGTTACCTCGGTCCTGAGAAAAGGAACTAAGTTGCTGTCAAGAACAGGGATGGATGCTGGGCAGCCTCAAATTGATAAATGTCTCCCATCCTTCCTCTGAATAAACTCAGTTGGGGCCTCTGTTGTCAGTGTACCACCATCTCAGTGTCTCTTTGGGGAGACATTAGAATAGTGGAACTGCCACAGTAACTTAACCCTTCCCCCTGTACCAACTTTCCCCATTTTTAGAAGTCTAGTATCATTTCTCCCTATCCCTTCCAGTTCCCCCTCCCTCCATTAGTTCCTCATCCCAAGGCCACAACCACTTGTTACCTGTGCCAAGCTTAGCAAACACCTGCATGGACTCATCAAAGCGCTTTTGGCAGAAGAGGTTGAAGGCATACAAGTTCTTGATGTGATGAATCTGTTGCTGCTTTTCACTGTCGGAATCATCTTTCATTTCCTAATCAGGGAATAGGAGAGGCAAGGGCTCACTCAACAAATATTTACGTAGTACCTACTAGGTGTCAGACAATATCCTAGGAGGTATAAGTGCCTAAGTGTACAAAACAGCTACATAGTACCTACAGCCACAGTTCCCTGTCTAACTATAAGACTGATAAGTAACTATACAATTAAAATACAATAGGGTTTCTACAAAATACCTGACCAGTATTCCTCAAAACTCCAAACAGTCACGGTCAGGAAAAACAAAGAAACTATCACAGACCAGACAATAAGGAGACATGACAACTAAATGTAATGTGACATCCTGGATTTGATTCTGGAACAGAAAATGGATATTAATGGAAAAACTAGTGAAATCTGAATGAACTCTAGAGTTTAGTTTAAAAACAATAAAAAACCCTGACAAAACAAAATAAAGTAAGTGTGATGACAGAACACGTAAGAGGGAAACCCAATCCAACCTGAGTGGTGCAGCAGGGAGCCATTCTGAGAGGAATCTAAACTGAGACATAAAGGCTGAGCTGGAGTTAGTTTGATGAAGCTGTGTAGGTGACAGATGAGGTGGGGAAGAGGAGAGCATTCCAGGCAAAGACGACAGCACACGTGCAAGGTGCTAAACTGACAACGAACACACAGCATGCTCATGGAGTGAGAGATCTTTGGCACAGCTGGCACTGCATTTGAGAAAGGACCTGCTCACAATGAAAACTAAATAAACAGCACAGGGAAGAGGCGGCTACAGGGGGGAAGTGGGAAGAGAGTTGTTCCTTTGTGAAATTGCAGTCAATGTCATGAAACAAAATGTGGATGAACTGCTGTATGGAAAACGAATTTGCTCTGCAAACTTGCACCCAAATCACACACAAAAAAATAATAAATAAATAAAAACTAAATAAACAGTAGCTATTATCATTGTTTCTTCCTTACATCCTTACTTTTTCCTTACATCCTTTTTAACCAATCTTTGTTGTTGTTGTTGTTGTTATGCACTGTAGAGTCGGACCCGACTCATAGCGACCCCTTCTTGGATTTCCGAGGCAGTATCACTACGGAAGGAGACTGCCCAACTTTCCTTCCGAGAAGTGGCTGGTGGGTTTGAACCACCAGCCTTTTCTGGTTAGCAGTCAAATCCCTTAGGCACTACACTACCATAACTCCCTAACCAACCTTTAACAAACTGAATTTTCTCTTTCAAAATCTCTCTCATTTCTTCCCTTCCTTCCACTTCCTTTTCTGCTGCCACCACCCTAGTCCAGATCATAATTGTGTGGCCACATCTGATCTAAGCTGCCCTGCTTGGTGCTCTAAGGTTTTCATAACCTGGGACCAGACTCCTCTCTAACTTACTTCCCAGACATTCAAAACACACCTTCAGCTCCAGTCAGGATGGGCTCCAAATGCCCTGGAATGTGCCATACTTGTTTTCACATCTTTAACTCCTTCCTTTTCTTCAATAAGCCTGACAGCTCTCCTGTGCTCCTTCCTGATCCTAATCTTATCTACCCTTAAAGTGTTGACTCAAGTATTCAAACTTGGGGTACCTTTTACCCCCACAGTGAACTGTCCCTTCTCTAACATTTTGTTCTATGCTTTGTCAACATCAGAGTTAGTATGTAAATGCCCTCTGAAAGTTTCATGGAGTTTTTTTTTAAATCTATTTAAATAAAAGATAGGCTGCAGGCTAAGATGATGTCAACCTTCTTTTGTCATAAGAAGAGGGCACACACTAAGCACGAGCCTAGAAGAGAGAAGGGAAAATGGGACTTCATTAGTCTCTCCTCTACCAAAGATTAAAAAGACAACTGCAGCCTGACAAGTGCTAAAAGACCCTAAGACCTTCCTGCTGAGAAGGAGACACTAAGGCAACTTTGTACTAGATGATACACTTTAAGTTCAAAAACTAAATATATTTAAGCATACATATACATATATACATAAAAGTTTAAACAAAACATTTTTTTAAGAATGATAAATACAAAATGCAGGACAATGGTTGTGTCCAGAGAGGAGGCCAAGGGCTGGGGAGGAGAAGAGCACAAAAAGATATGAGTTATGCTTCTTGGGTAGGATGATGGGTTTGTGAGAATTCATTACACTACTTAAAAAAGTAAAAATATAAATTAAAATAAAATAATAGAAGAGAATGCATGAGGGGGTAAAAATAGAGTATGTTGAAACTAAGTGCCCCAAGAAGGAAATAAACTTTATGGGATATTAACTATGTTTAACAATTAAGACTGGATTTTTGTTTTAAATTCAGAACTTATACATCCAAAATAAATGCTGTTCTTCCCTCAAGGCTAACTTTCAGCCAAACAACAGACAGACCTATGAGGTAAACCTGGGAGGTATACACTGCTGAGAATAATCAATCACGCGAGACCAAAAGGGCAGCATTTGCCCAAGGGTAATGCTCAGAAACAGGAAGGGATAATAAAAGAAGGACGAATGGCAACGGTAAACACAGGGAGCAAATGGGAAGAGTGCTGTTACATTGTGGGGATTGAAACCAATGGCACAAAACAAAATGTGCATGAATTGTTGAATGGAAAACTAATTTGCTCTGTAAACTTTCACCCAAATTACAATAAAAAGTTAAATAAATAAATGCTGTTCTTCAGAAGTAGTCACCACAGGTGACTATATACATATTTATACCTAAAAAAATATAGTCACTTTTCTCCTTTCAGAAGCAACTTACACATTACCCTAGGAATTAAGTTTTACTACTGTTACCTTCATAAAAACATCTTCTCTCTTACCTACATTAGCCATTGTCTGACTAGGTTAGGCTTGCTAGAATAGACTCAGAATGACCTTTGGTTATTTTGTAAAATCAAATCCACCCTCTACAGCTGATAATAATCATCCCTGAGACACAGACTCTAAAGTCAATCTCCAGGAAGTGTTTGGCAACAGAAGCATGACTGGAATAAGGGCACGGTTCCTATTTTGCTGTGAACAATATCCCATGTAAACATTAAAGGACAGTAGCCATAATAAATATTAAGATTGCAGCCCGGAGAATGCAACAGTTTTTTTTTTTTTTTGGGGGGGGGAGGTTCAATGTATCTACAGAAGGCCAAACATTGCAGCCTACTGTTGAAAGGGATTTCAAGAGGCTTGCTAGATGTTGCATTCAACCAGAAATGTAGAAGTCTTTCCCTTAGCATAATTTTAGGGACAAAAATGTAATCTTACATTTCTGATTGTTACTAAAAAGTCTGCAATGCCTTCAATTTTGTAAGGCTATATCATATCTATTAAATTACTTTAGTCATAAATTAATTTTATGAGGCTGTTATTATCACTGCCATTCATTCTACATTTGACAGCTAAGCAAACTGAGAAAGCAGAATGACTGAGAGTTACACAGATATTCTATGGCACAGTCAAACCTGGAATACAAGCCTGCTGACTTTCAGCTCTGTAGTTATTCTACTATTCCACACCAAGTATGAACATCCAAACCAAAACCACCTACTTCTGAAAGCACTGAGGAAGGCAGACTCACAACCAAACCTGAGGAACAAGACTTACTGCCAGCTGCAGAGCCAATTCAAACTGCTTGTCCTGGAGAAGCTGTTGGATTTGGGTTGCTATGGGGACAGGAATGAGTCTCCAAACAAAATGATTGCTGGCCACATAGATAATGTTTGATCTGCAGGCAGGAATAAGAATATTAGCAAAGGAGAACAGGCTGGATGGTGACACCTAGGGGTTTGTAATGCTTTGGAATAATACAGCAACCACAGTAAAGAACAGAATTCCTTACCCTCCCGAGGTAATGAAACGGGGCCTCTGCAATTCAATGCTCTGCACCAGAAGCCTTGGCTCAAGTGTTCGGATCTCTACATACCGAGGCAGCACTGCAATGATGTAGGGAGGCTGGTGCTCTGTGTAAGAGAGAACATGTTGTGATGCAGTTCTGGTCTGTGGCTTTGGATTATTCATGGAATGTTTTCAGATGCCTGTTCAAAGCTGCATTGAAATTGGATCCCCATATAGCCCACTAGTCAAACACCAAACCAGGATCCTACAATGATACAGAAAGAAAAAGAAGTTGCTTTGACTGAATGATGCTAAGACTAGTCACCTGCACAAAAAGGATGCATCCAGCTTTACTGAGAGTGATCTGATCCACTCCTGCTGCTTCTCCCAAAAAACTGGATGAAAGTTTCACTTGCTCCTTTTTCAGTTGCCCCTAGCAACCAACAATGGGAGAACAGGTTCCATAACCTCTTCCTGCATTCTCTTAGAAAGGGCAAGAGGAAGTAACACCTTCCCTAAAATTATGCTGAGGGAGAGTTCCACATTTCCACTCAATGTTGTTCTGCTGGAAAATTTCACAGGAAAAAGATGCAAAAATCTACTTTATGCTTGCTGGTTCACAGAGAAGGTATCTGGATGGAATTCTCAATGTACTCATTTCCTACCTGACACTTGTGACTGTTTTCCTCGATTACATGCACCTGATAAAATACTTTCATTCAACTATCCATGACTCTAAATTTACTCTTGTTGAAAAAAGATCCCATTTAAATTCTTGGGTTACACCCTTGTCCCCAATTATTCTTCCTCCATCTTTTTGAAAATAACATTAACTATATCTATTCTTTCTTCCTGTACTTTTGACAGGCATGTGACAGTCCAAAGCTTAGAATGCTGAATTCAGCAGATCAATACCATGTAAGGGCTAAAGATTTCAGTATATGAAAAGCAGAAGTGATTGAACCAAAAAATCCTTGCAAGGAAAGTCTTTTGTTTCAAAGGGTGTATGGTGCCACAGAGGTTAAGTACTCGGCTGCTAACTGCTAGAGGTCAGCAGTTCAAACCCACTAGCTGCTCCATGGGAAAAAGATGAGGCAGTCTGCTTCTGTAAAGATTACAGCCTTGGAAACCCTATAGGGCAGTCCTACTATACCTTATAGGGTCACTGTGAGTTGGAATCCATTGGACAGCTATGGGTTTGGTTTGGTTTGGTATTTTCATGGCAAAGGAGATTTAACATAAACAGAGGGAATTTAGAAAAAAAGCAACACAAAACAAATCCTTTCAAATGCTAAAACTCAGAATAATTCTGAATGAAGATCAATGACCTTTGAAATAAATTTACTGTCATTTATAGTACATTAAAGAAGCTCTACTAGTGTAGTGGGTAAGACATTTGGCTACCAGAAGGTCACTGGTTCAAACCCACCAACTGCTCTATGGGTGAAAGATGAAGCAATCTGTTTCAATAAAGATTTACAGCCTTGGAATGACTGATGAGTCAGAATTGACTTGGTGGCAGTGGGTTTGGTTTTATATATATATATATATATATATATATATATATATGGAGGTATATATATTAAATTGCAAATATGAAAAACTTTTTTACTAGGAAATAGATAATTAAGAAAATTCATAGCAAATTAACCTTACTAAGAAACTATTTATTATACCATCTAGTGGTTCATTTTTGATTAATTCTTGAAATAATATGGAATACATTGTTATTGTTGTTATGTGCCGTGGAGTCGGACCCGACTCATAGTGACCCCTCCTTGGGTTTCCGAGGCAGTATCACTACGGAAGTAGATTGCCCAACCTTCCTTCCGAGGAGTGGCTGGTGGGTTTGCACCGCCAGCCTTCTGGTTAGCAGTCAAGTGTCTTAGCCACTATGCTACCAGAGCTCCTAATATGGAATATAGTTATAGAAAATTAAAGGAGCTCTGGTGGTATAGTGGTTCAGGAATTTGGCTGCTAATCAAAAGGTCAGTAGTTCAAATCCACCAACTGTTCTGCAGAAGAAAGACAAGGCAGTTTCTTTCCATAAAGATTTACAGCCTTGGAAACCCAATAGAGGTTGGTATGAGGCAGAATTGGTTAGATGATACGCAGTTTGGTTTTAGTTTATAGGACATTAAATATAATTTCATCAACTTAAAAATAACATATTGGGAGCTCTGGTAGCATAGTGTCTAAGGTACTTGACTGTTAACCAGAAGGTTGGTGGTTCAAACCCACCAGCCACTCCTCAGAAGGAAGGTTGGGCAATCTACTTCTGTAGTGATACTGTCTCAGAAACCCAAGGAAGGGTCACTATGAGTTGGGTCCAACTCGACGGCACGTAACAACAACAACAACAACATATTCCACATTATTTCAAGAATTAGTCAAAAATGAACCATTAGATGGCATAATTATCATATAGAAATTTAATCTCAAAGACTATGTTCATAAAAATACTTTCTTAGTAAGGTTAATTTGCTATGAATTTTCTTAATTATCTATTTCCTGGTAAAAAGTTTTTCATATTTGCAATTTACACTCTAAAAAAAAATAGTACAATAAAGTTTCAAAGATGGAAGGGAACTCAGAAATGAGGAAACAGGCCTAAATAGTATTTCCGTTGATTTGAGTATCTCTGCTATTATTATGTTGTCTTTTGTAATAGGAAAAAACTGAAAAATAATAAGCATGTTGCTTTGTACTTGGATTTTTTTCTCTTCTTTTTTGGGCTGGTCTCATTTTGAAAAGTTAGTACATTTTTTTTCTAGTGTTAACTTGTTTAAATACGTAAAACATCTCTTTTTTAATCTAGTCCACTTAAAAAGGTTCTAATTAAAAAGGTAATCTATAATAGGAGCTCTTTTGATTGTCACATTTTATCAAATGCTCCCCAATTCTTTGACAAGAGAGATGTTCTCTGGATCTCTTATATAAACTTAGCAGTGTCCGGCCGATGCCCAGCAGTCATACAAGAAAGGTCTGACAGGGATAACCATTCATTTTTCAGCAGCATTAGTCTTATTAATTTACTAGGAGGCTATGAGATGGTTTAGGCACTCCTGTATGTAATAAGAATTCAAAGTGCACCAAAACATCAAGGACCTCTTTTACAAGCAAAGAAGACAAACGACTCAGTACAATTTACTGTGACAGTGTGGGTACCATACAGAGATACCTGAAAGGGCTCTGGAGGTACAAAGGGGGAAGTGACTAATTCTGCCTGAGGATCAGACAAGACTTCATAGAGGAAGTGCCACTAAGCAGGGCATTATCACATGAGCATGATGTTAATGGGCAGAGAAGAAAGGAAGGGCAGCAGCTTGTACAATGGCAGAGTTAGGGGAGTCAGACTGATGAGACCTGGGCCACAGAGTAAAGATAAGAGCGGAAAAGTAAATGATATTTAGAATGTACACCATTCTGATGCTTCTGCCTATCAGATGGTGATTCTCCCCACCTTACCTAAAAAGAGTATTTTTTTCCCTCAGAAATTTATGGCACAGAAATTTTTGTGAGAAACACTGCTAAAAGTCCTGAGCCATGAACAAAGGTTTTTAAACAGGAACTCTCATACTGGAGACTTTAAGCATGTCATATGCATCTTCCTCTACTCTACCAAAGTTCCTTTTCCGAGGGAAGGAAAACAAAGTGCTCTAGAGCATCATGAAGCCTCTTCTGAAGCTACTGGCCCCTCAAACCTGTTAATACACAGAATCTTGGGCCTTAAACGGAGCTCTGGTGGCATAGTGCTGAAGGCATTTGACTGCTAACCCAGCAGCCACTCCTCAGAAGGAAGACTGGGCAATCTACTTCTGTAGTGATACCGCCTCGCAAGCCCAAGGAGGGGTCGCTATGAGTCTGAATCGTCTCAATGCAGTGAGTTGGTTTTTTTTTTTTTTGGAGAGGGGCTTACAAAATACTATCCTTTTGACTGGTCTTCCTTCTGGTCTATTCATCTCCAACCACCACCAGAATAACTGCCCTAGAACATGATGCATTTATCAAGACAGTCTACCAGTTAAAAATCTACGGCCCTCTCAGACCTTTTCATAGACCTCCAACAACCGGCCTATTTTAATCATCCATAATTCAGGCCACCTGTTTCAGCCACATCAGTCTCCTTAATGTTCTCTCGGGAGGAAGCATGTCTTCTTCATTTCCACTCATTTTCAAGCTGTTCTCTCTGACTAGAATGAAAGGGCATTATTTCTTTAAGCCAGGACTCAAACCCCCTGCCTGGCCTAATCTGATCTTACTTCCACAATGAAACTTCTCCTGGCTTATGAAACAATTAACTTCCCTTTCTGTGGCTACTGAAGCTCTCAGCTCAACCAATTTAAAGTAGTGCCTCAGTGTGTCTCTTTATCCAAGACGTAATCCTTGTCTCCCGAGCTCGAGTCCTTAAAGACACAGCAGGAACTACGTTAATAATGTTCACTCTTCTGACAGGAAATCAGTTATTGCCAGGATAGTCATATGTTTCCAGGAAACACCATCACACAGACTGGGGAGCCTGAGGCAGGCATAGCAACAGAAACACTTGGGAAGAGAGACTGACACCTAAGTGCAGTCTGCATCTCTAAGTTACAAAAACAACAGCAGCAACAATAATCACCACACCAAAAACCCTTCCTTATTGAGTTATGTATATTTTAGGAATAAATATGGGTTTTGTACAATTTCCAAACACAATCTACTTGGTCCAGGATACAACAAAATCATTTTAAAAAAGGTAGAAGAAAAATACAGTTTTTAAAAATAAAGATGTCACTAAATAATCACTTCCTAAAACCAAAAGATGAGAACTATAGGAGTTAGTAAATCTCTAAGTCAATGGTGGTAAAGCAGTATGGGTAGAGACAGTGAGAATGGTGATTACCACAGGAAGGCTGTAACCAATGTCACTGAACTGTATGTATAGGAATTGTTAGATGGGTGCATGTTCTGCTGTGGATAGTTTTACCAAGTAACAATAACAATAATAATTTCTTAAAATGGATATTTCTGCTTACAGTTTTCTTCCTCTATATAAAAACTGGGTTTCCCACAAAAGTCATAATATTGTTTTTAATGACCCTAGAGCATTCATCTACTTCTAAGAACGGGAACTGAGAGTGAATGACACAACCTAACCCAACTCTGCTAGAGCTGATGAATGGGACTCCTTCTTCAAGGACTCCATTCAACCCCAACTCAAAGTGGGGAATGCAGCTACTATTGGTTCTCACCCATGGCAACTGGTATGTCGGTCCAATTCAGGGCACATTTTTGTGTGCAGATCCCCTCCTCATTGAGCACCACGGTGAGATCATCCTGACCCACGGCCACCTTTCCATCTGCCAGAGGTGCAACTAAGGGCTCCAGCTGTTTTCCTGTTGGGAAGAGTTCTTTGATGGATCCCTTTCCATCCACCTACAGGAAGACACAAAGTGAGGTACTTAGTATTCACTGGCTGGAGGCATAAACATGGCCTGGAAAAAAAATGCAGATAAAACCCAAAAGCTGAAGAAGCCAGTAAGTCTTCGTTCAGCATAAGGAAAGATTATAGAGTTTGGAAAGACAAACTTTATTATCACAATGTAGAACCAGTGTTCTTTTTCTGTAACACAGAGAAAAGCAGCTAGCTTGGCAACTGACAATACCAAGTGCTGGTAAGGATGCAGAGCAAATGGAACTCTAATGCACTGCTGGTGGGAATGCACAATGATCCAGCCATTTTCTTTGCTGGTTGTTGGTTTTCTTGTAAGTTAAATAAGCAGTTAACATATAACCCAATACCATTCCTGGGCATTTACCTAGAGAAATGAAAATTTATGCTTATACAAAAACATGTATGTGGAGGGGCGGGGCAAGATGGCGGACTAGGCAGAAGGATTGCACAGACCCTCTTCAACAAAGAAAAGGGAAACCAATTAACACAGACACAGAAGA
>NW_006921613.1:18761924-18810349 GCF_000298275.1 Orycteropus afer afer | reverse complement strand
AAAAAAAAAACATGTATGTGAAGGTTTATAGTAGCTTCATTCATGCTTGCTAAAAACTGGAAATTTTGTCCTTCAAATGTTCTAAATCTTCATTGATATCTTGACAACTCTAAGCATTTGTCAAAACTCAGACTGCAAGAATGAGTTTTACTGTAAATAAATAAGTAATTTTTGAATATTTTGGTCCTAAAGTAAGATTTCCTACCCTCAGAAGACTCCAGCTTCAAGAAGGTGATGACAGCATCCAAAAAATGAGCCTTACTCTACCTTTTGCCTCAGTTCCCTCCCAACCCTTAAAGAATTCTTTTAGCACCTACATCCCTACTTGATATTCAATCACTTGTACAGCAATGATTCCTTTAGGAGTTTAGAACTCTGATCCTGACAAAATTAAGATATTCCAACAGTATAAATATGGAACAAATACATTAATTAGGCAAATAACGAAAAGTTCACTCACTGGGGCCAGGACAGTGGGGAGATGAGAAGAAAGCTTTCTAAAATTGCTAAGTCTACACAACAAAATACATAAAAGTGTTGCTCCACATCCTACATTGGTGAGTAGAAGTGAAGAACACACATACACACACACACACACACAAAACAAAAACAAGGGCATTTAGAAGCAATCAGCCCTAGGACACGATGGCCCTCAAGACCAGAACTAGATGGTGCCTGGCTACCAATGCCAGCCACTCAGAAAAGGATCAAATCTGGAGATCTTGGATAGAGTAGGAGGGAAAACGTGGAACAAAATCCAAAAACTCAATAATGACCAGAATTACTGGTGAGATGAAATCTGGTGAGACTCCCAATACTATGACCCTGGAATACATTCTGCGCCTGGAATAAAACTCACCCCCAGGGGCAGGCTGTCAGTCCAATAGTTAACAAGATGTGCACGCAGACCACTCAACCCAGGATGCCGCACCCACATATTCTATGGTAATACATCCCTTAGAGCAATAGACCATGGGACACCAGAGGACCAACATTCAAACTGAGGAAATGCAGGACAAACAGAAGTGCATAATTATGAGGGGCACAGGGTTGCAGGGTAGGGAGGGGAGGAGACTGGGTTAGGGTTGGACATGGTGAATGGGGAATGAAACTAAATGTACGCATTATGTTGAATGTAAAACAAGCTCTTAAAGTAACAACAAAAAAAAATTAAAAGGTAAAAAAAATAAAATAAAATTGCCAAGTCTGGAATGTGACAGGGGTGGGGAGCTACAGGATTTAGATGTTTATGAAATGAATGCTCTATCACCAGTGGAACAGAACTGAGAACATGGAATTAAATCTATCCACCTATTGACAGCTGATCTTTGGCTGAAACCCATTAATAAGGGGGGAAAGAGAGTCCGTCTCTTTAACAAATGGTGCTCATAAAACTGGATATCCAAAAATGAAAACAAGGCACATATCTCACACCATATATAAAAACTAACTCAAGATGGATCAAAGACCTAAACATAAAACCTAAAACCATAAACATAAAAAAAAAAAAAAAAGGTGAGGGTGGCAAACTTAGGGGCCCTAATACACAGAACAAATAACTATCAAACATACCTAAAAACACACAAACAGCAGAAAACAAACTAGACAACTTGGAGCTCCTAAATATTAAATATTTATGCGCATCACAGACTTTGCCAAAAAACCAAAAAAGAGTGCCCACAGATTAGGAAAAAAAATTTAGCAACAAAATACTGGACAAGAGACTAATCTCTAAAATTTACAGAAAACTTTAACAGCTCAACAACAAAAAGACAAACGATCCAATTAAAAAATGAGCAGAGGACATGAACAGGACACTTCACCAAAGAAGACATTTGGGCAGCTAATAAACACACGAAGAAATGCTCGTGATTATCAGCCATTAAGCAAAAACCCACTGCTACTGAGTCAATTTCAACTCATAGCAACACTGTAGAAGAGAAGAGACCTGTCCCACAGGATCTGCAAGGCTGTGAATCTTTACCGAAGCACACTGCCTCATCTTTCTCCCATGAAGTGGCTGGTGAGTTCAAACTGTTGACTTTTTGGTTAGTGGCTGAAATGTTTTTACCACTACACCAACAGTATTAGAGAACATCAGAGAGAGAGAAATGAGCGGTCTATCAGTCTTCTCTACGTATGATTTTGGAGAAAAAAACGCCTTCTAGCATGCAAATTTGGGGAAAGAAATGTCATGAAGAGATTTTCCACTTATGTTAAGAGAAAGTGCAGATTATAAAACAATGTGTACAACATGATACATTTGTAAATAGGGTGGAAGCCTATAAACCAAAAGACTAACAGCGATTATCTCTGAGTGGGGGAATTACAGATGATTTGCACCTCCTTTCTTACCTGTATGTTCTTATTTTCTACAGCAAATAAATAGAGGTTTTGAAACTTACAAAAAAAAAAAGAAAGTGAAAATAATTTTTAATTAAGTTAATACTAAAATCAGTTTGTAGTTATAAGTACTGAAGCCTTAGGGCAGCAGCCCATAATTCCATTAGGTAGGGACCAAAAAGCCCAGAGTTCAATCTGTCCCAACAATTAGATTCACAATCTGGAAAAATCATTAGTTAGAGAATTGAGAGTTGACTCTGCCTGGCTTAAGTTACACAGATACCTTGTTTATGGAAAAAGCTAAAGTATGAAAAATAACTAAAAATACAAACAAACACAAGCCCTGTTATGCCAACAGCTCTACTTAGGGGAGTTTCTTGACCTACAGTTCAGAAGCATATAATCATCTCCCCAAGGTAAATTCATAATCATCTTCCTCAAGGTAAACTGATGATATGTGCAAAGTGATAAGGCTTTACCCTTATTAGGTAGTAGTCTCTCTTGAAACCCACACAGATAGAATTTTCACACCATGCCATGGACTTGGGCACATCTGGTACACTAAAGTCACCCTGAAGAAAGAGAGTAAGAGTTCAATTGTAGATATTAAAAGAAAAAAATCATGACCATTCTGTTACTTCATCCCATTTTGTAAACATCACTTCACCTTCATCATAGCCAAGGCTAGGAAACCACCCAAAATGGAGATATAAACTATGCATAAACTGGTCAAGGTATATTTGGAAAAGGTGGAAGCCCACTTTGAACTAAACCAATCCATATAGAAACTGTAGAATTATATTCCCTTTGCCAAGACCAGAAGCCTTAGATATGTGGGCATGAATAAGCTCTCACATATTTCCTGCCAGAGTATTCATCTAGGGAGAACTACAAGACTGGGGTACTGAACTTCCCTAGAACTGAACAGGAAGTCTTTCAAGCCGTGGGCTAACTAGAGCAGCAGCTCCCATCCCAACCCATGGACCATGTAACAGTGGACTTTACCTGCAATTCATGAAATTCTCTGTCCTTCCAGAAATAGAGCTGCAGCTTCTTTTTCACTGCTACACACATCCGTAACACCTCCTCACCAGTCTCTGTGTGCTGGAAAAGGGACATCCCGAGCAAGTGAAGATGAGCATACAATGACTCCACAACTGAGTTAAAACTAAATTAGAGGTGCTCTGTCTTCAAATGGCTACTAATCTGAAAATCCCTGTAATATAAAGTCACACTGTCAGAAATGCTGAACAGAACACCATTCTCTAAGATGTATTCATAAACAACTGGCTGAGCAGCACTTCCTCCCAAGGCTGCCAGTTAAGAACGCCAGCACCAGAGAATGATGTGAACATTCATAACTCAGGGATAAAAAAGCTCAGTGCAGGCCTTCATCTACAGAATTGCTTCCTCCTCTATTTTTCTGCTTCTTGCTCATAGCTGTCAATACATGTTAGGCCAGAGATCAGCATGGGTCAATGACAGCTGGTCTACTTTCACTCCCTTAAAAAAAGTGGAGGGAAAGAAAATGCTGAGCCATAAAAGGAATGCAGTGTCTACGTAGGCCATAAATGCTAAGAAGTGATCAGAGTTGAGGAGAAGAGTGAGGCAGATTTTGAAGACAGGAAGGATGATGAATTGCAAATATAAGGAGTGATGTCTTTTTGGAATAATGACAACTCCCTGAAGACAAAGACCATAGTCACATGTTTAGAACACGAGCACAATTAATGCCCCATAATTATGTTTATAATATTGTTATAGTCTTGATTTTGCACTAATGGTTTGTCCGTGGCAAACACTCTGACCCTTGGTCAGTTGCCTCCTGCCATACAGATGTGTGGTGCTCACACTGGAGGCAGTACATACCGGGAATACAGTTTCAACTTCAGATCGCATACTAGAGGACATCTCAATAATACAATCAAATATTCTGGGTGGAGCCTCTGCTGGGTTTGGATTACCAGTGCCATTATTTACATCTAATGGTAGGAACGATGCCTACACATACCTGGAGGTCACAGGTGAACAGTGATGCTCCCTTTGCCTTTGCCACCGTAGTGATTTGTTGAAATGTCAACAGGTCATGGACATAAATGTTATTTTCTGTTTGGAAGAAGGTAAAACATCACTACATAAATTACCACAATTCTCTAACACAACCACCTTCAAGACAAAAAATAAATAAATAACTATAACATCTAGAAGAACTAAATGGCAAATGCTGGTTGTAGATGTACCTTCAGTTTCATTAACAATGATTAGCATGGTGGTTCAAACCCACCAGCCACTCCTTGGAAGAAAGACTAGGTAATCTACTTTGCCTCAGAAACTCAAGGAGGGGTTGTTATGAGGTGGATCCGACTCAATAGCAGTGAGTTTGGTTTGCTTTTGGTTTCTATTACCAGTATAGACCATTTAAGGGGTCACTCAGTCTTCTTAACTTGAATATTCTGTTTCTTAAAAATTTCGGACTACTTGAGCAAAACAGCTCTTTCCCCTCCCAAGTGCTCTTATACCCTGTCCTCAAGTCTAAAAAATTTGTGATATAGTATTTTTGTAAGAAATGACTTTGAATGATACATACTTTAGGAAGCTCTAGAAACTAAAAGGAAATTCCCTGTGGATTTTGTACAAATCCATTGCAAGGATTTCCTTTCTAGTAAAGCAAAATAATTTCACTTGGGCCTCCTGTTTAGTTTTAGTCATGAAGACTTAGTTATTTTAAATGTTTATCTCTGGACCTATGAACTAAGTTTAGAAAGATTCTACAATTTAGGCTCTGGCCTGAACAGTACAGAATATGAGGCAAGTTCTTAGTCCTTTGCTTGTCAAGAAAAGGCATAGCTGGCTATCTTTTTGGAAACCATGGCCCTTTACAGCCTAGCCCTGATTTGCCTCTCTTGCTCAATGTCTCACTATTATCCATCACATATCCTAAGTCTGGGCATAATGGACCACCAGACTATTTCCATGCATTGCCACAGCTCAGGGCCTTGGCTCAAGCTGTTCCCTCTGCCTACAATGCTCTGCCTACTTCTCTTCCTGTAGAAATTCTAATCATTCACTAAGCAATACAGTCCTTCCCATTACTAGAATCCCACAATACTTTGTACAAATTTCCAATGTAACTTACCACATTGTATCATGATTACTTTTTGTCATTTCCATTTTCATAATCAGAACGTATGCTTCGACGATAGAAACCATGTCTCATTCAACTTGTATCCCCAATGCCCAGTCCAAGTTTTGCACAGTGCTCAATAAATATGATAGATTATTGAATGAAGGAATGAATGAAGTGATACTCACTGGACAGTAGAGTCCAAGTGGAATACCGATGCCTTTATTACTTGTGTCCCCACTATATCTGGTTTGGAACCTATCAGTTCACTGTTAAGTAACTACTATCAAATTAATTATGAAAGGGTTAATTAGGTCACAGCTCTTATTTTTCGATACACAAAACAAAAATGTATCCCCTTTTCTTACCTAACAAGCACACCAGAATCTTAAACTGGGAAACCACATGGATCTGGAAAATAGCAAATCATTATTCTCAATTAAACATTTCTAACAAGGTTTATCAAAAGTTCTTTTAACTGGAGTACTAAAAGGCAACTAAAGAGCCTAAACCAATCATAAAGATCATATAAAGACTTATATGTAATCACAACTTCTTGTCAAAGAGGATCTCAGGCACATGACATATGGACAGATCCCTGACCATACATGGTTAGGACAGAAAGCAGAAGATTCAGTCAATAAATAGCATGATCAAAGTTCTAGCTTCAGCAGGGCCTCATACTAATCAAATATTCTTATAGCAACCACCATCACTGCCTACCTGCTGGATCTTTTTGGAGAAATTCTTATTGGATTTCTCCAGTGTTACTTCAAACCTGTTGCAACCTATGGAAAAGAAATAATCATTCACAGTTCCAAACATACATATATGAAAACAACCAAAAAAAAAAAATAAATAAATACTACTCTATATATACTCCTACATGAATCTTAAGAAAATTCCTAGAAGACTAGAAGTCAGAGAGCTACAACAGCCAGCTATCTTTACTAAGCATTGTAAGTTGCTTTCAACCCCAAATTTTAGAAGAGGGTTTCATGCACCATCACTTGGCATCAGCAAAAAGGATCACACCACAGACATTTACTAATGCAGCAAGGTACTTGTGAATTTAAAAGAGCTTATCTTCAAAAAAAAAAAAAAAAAGGTACCTTGGCAAAGTGTCTCACTAAGAAGAGTATGAAAAGTAATAGTCAAATATAAGAGCCCAAGCAATGAAACCCAGCCCAAAGCATCTTCCGCTCAAGACCAACTGAATCCCAGCAGCTGCCTATGCAGCTGGGACAGAGCAAACACTCAACACCATCTCCAGAGCTGAAGCAATTCAATGCATCTACACTTACTGCCACTTTCTGGTGATGCTACGTCTGCTGGCACTGTTACAAAAAAGGTTAGAAAAGTTACATACCATAAAAACATGTGAATCCAACCTTGCTGAAGATGACAAAAATAATCAGCCTCAAAAGGCACCAAAGAGTAAGTAATTATCATAATACTAACCGCCACTATTATTAATAAGCAATAACAATGTGCTAGGTTCTGGATTAAAAAATTTACATATATTTTCTGTAACTTTCACAACTACCCCAAGGAGTATGGATTATTATTCCAATTTCATATTTCTTTGAAGGGACAGGTACCCTTTGTTCATTTTTGAGAAAACATATACCAGATATCCACATCTAAAAACACATAATTTGTCAGTCATTCTTTCAAGTAAAACTAGTGTTCCATGAAAAAAAGTGTTAAGTTCAGCTCATAACACAATTGCACAAGTGCTTTTCCCCAAGACAACCATCATACTTCATACCTTACTTAGGACATAGCAGAAGGGCTTTATGTATACTTCCCATCAAGGGAGATGGCTCAGATCAGAACCTAGGGCCCCTAAATCCCAGCTTTCCATGACATCTCATGGCCATCTCTGTTTCCTCAGAAGGACAATCTAGTCACTTGGAATCTCTCCAGTTTAGAAACTGAATTAGTTCTGGAGCTGAATCATACAGGCCCAGGTCTATTTCTGGTCCATAGGAGGCCAGGGCTGGTCCAGAACTGAGCTGCTCCCTAAGGGTACAGGAAGAAGTGAAGTTTCTTGAGGTGAAATTTCAGATCAGAAACTAAGGTATGTGAGTACTGCTATTCAAATTACCATGGGGAAACTGAAGCCTAGAGAGACTGATCGACTAGTAAAAAGTTACATGGTGAACTGATCACAGGCAAGGAATAGTCACTACCATTGTTCCAAGCAGATCAACACTAACATTACCAGCTTTAGTTTATACCGTGTTGAAAGATTCCTTTCCATAGCCCAGTTTTCAATTCTGTACCACTTGTATAGAAATAATGTATTTAAAAAGTCCTTTTACTCGTGTACTTAGTATGTGATGGCACTAAGAACTTACTCTCTATAAGGAGTAAAGAACGGCATAAAGAATATTACACTCTCTTATCTTCCAGTCCTACAGTGTTTGAACCCATAGCAGGCAGTCAAAACACAGTTGTTGAATGCTGAACAAAAGGTAGGCTTAATTTTTAAAGGATAAACTGGATAGATACCACAGAAAGCAAATATTTTGGCTCTGAGAACTCAAAATTTAAAGCTGGGGTTGGCAAGCTACTGTCCATAGGTCAAATCCCACCCTCTGCACGTCTTCATAAATTAAGTCTCAGGAACACAGCCACATGCATCAGTTAACATATTGTCTATGGCTGCTTTCATGCTACAAGGGCAAATTTAATAATTTTAACAGAGATTCTATGGTCCTCAAAGCCTAAAATATTTATTAGTTGACCCTTTTCAGAACAAATTTTCTGACCCCCAATGTAGAGGAATATTTAAAAACTTGTGTTGTTGTTATGTGCCGTCAAGTCAGACCTGACTCATAGCGACCCCTCCTTGGGTTTCCGAGGCAGTATCGCTACGGAAGTAGATTGCCCCATCTTCCTTCCAAGGAGTGACTGGTGAGTTTGAACCGCCAGCCTTCCAAAAACTTATAAGTAATGTAAACCCTCTGTTTATATCACTTCAACACTAGATCCTGACCAAGTGCCTTCCTCTTTCCCTACTGCACTAGTAAAGTCCTTTTTCTTCCCAGTGTTAGCCTACTATTAATTTCCTGTCACACTAACAGTAGGTTGCTATAGCCTTTGGGGCTCCAAGGCCTACTATCCAAACATACCAATTTTCCATAAAAAGAGCATACAGAAAAAATGAGGAAGAGAGTGAGATTCTTTTGAGCCCTAATAGAGGATATTCATTAACAGAATAAAATTAAAATCCTTTCAGCTATTATTTTACACTATTATCATTTTTTACAAAGTTGCATTTGATTGGGAGCTTTAGTTTTCGAAGTCTTTTCAAGCAAATTATTGCATGTGACTTCTACAACTCTGTGAGACAGATAAGACAGTTTATAGAAGTTTCCTCTATCACAGTCACATGGCTGGGGGAAGCAAAGCTGGGCGTCAAACCCAGATCCTCTCACTGCTAGTCTTCCCTTCATAAGTTAACAAGATCTTTTAAATCAATAGTTCCCCCTCCCTCCACCACCACACCATTTACACAGGAATTATAGTACCAACAGTCATGTTTCTTATTGCTGGTAATGAGCCTCTATGAAGTGCTGAGGGGAGGAGCAAGCACTCTGACCTTACAGATGGGGGCAGAAGAATGCAGCCTGAAAAACCAATCCTGGAGATTATCGCTTATTTCTCCCCATCTCCCCTCTGCTCCTCCTCCTCTATAATTGCTCTTCTAATAGCCCAGAAATCACTGATTTTACAGCTGTGTCTGATCTGATTAAAAATTTCTTTATCCATGAGCAGTATGCCACTTTATTCTCAGTTCTGGACAGTTTGTCACTCACCAACGTCCTTTCGAATCCTATAGAGAAGAAGATGTCCCTGTTTGGTTCCAACAAGAAGCCATTCCTCTGGAAAAGAAAACAGTGGTAAGAAAAGCCAATAAACTTCAGTACAAGCTTATTTCTTTAGCTGTGGCTTATACTCACAAAGCAAAGGGTCAAGAAAACAAGCTGCTTTGGATAATAAGAATTGTGCAAAGCTAAAAGATGTGTATGTTCAAGAAATGTCTGAAATCAACCAGTCCAAAAAAAAAAAATTACTCAACAATTACTATTTCAGAGCATAAAATATGTCCCTGGCTTCATTTTTTCAAAATTAACTGACCAAAAAGATACCAGGACTTCTTTATCAAGGTATCTATTTGTTGTTGTTGTTGTTTTTTAAAGGCAGTAACTAAAAAAAAATTATGAAACTGAAAATGAATGCTGTTGTTGTTAGTTGGCATAAATTCTGACTCATGACAACCCCATGTGTGCAGCACAGAACTGCTCGATAGGGTTTTCAAGGCTGTGAACTTTTGGAAGCAGACTGCCAGGCCTGTCTTCCAAGGTACCTCTGGGTAGGTCAAACCTTTGAGCTAGTAGTTGAGTGCTTAACCGCTTACCACCCAGGGACTCCTCATAAAATGAACAGATGGTATAAACATGAAACTAGGTATCAAATCTCAGAAATAACAGCAAAGGGGCATGCCTTGAAGGTTTAATGATTTAACTTTGAGGAAAATGTTGTTGTTGTTATGTGCCGTCGAGTCAAACCCGACTCATAGCGACCCCTCCTTGGGTTTCCGAGGCAGTATCACTACGGAAGTAGGATTGCCCAACCTTCCTTCCGAGGAGTGGCTGGTGGGTTTGAACCGCCAGCCGTCTGGTTAGCAGGCAAGTGTCTTAGCCACTATGCTACCAGAGCTCCCTTGAGGAAAATAAGAAGCATTAAAACATTGTTGTTGTTGTTGTTGTTGTTATTAAAACATTAAGCTTATAGAATTCATTATCTCAAAAGATGATCTTAGAGATAATAACAAGCGTTACTATGAATGTGGAGAAACTGGAGCCCTCATACACTACCACTTCGGAAAACAGTCTGGCAGTTCCTCAAAAGCTTAAATATTGAGTTACCATTTTGTTGTTGTTAGGTGTCTGTCGAGTGGTCTCTGCCTCATAGTGACCCTATATGGAACAGAACAGATACTACACCATCCTCACAATCACTGCTGTTTGAACGCACTGCTGCAGCCACTGTGTCTATCCATCTCATTGAGGGGCTCTCTCTTTTTTCCTGACACTCTATTTTACCAAGTATAATGTCCTTTTCCAGCAACTAGTCCCTCCTAATTATGTATCCAAAGTAAGCAAGACAAACTCTCACCATCCTTGCTTCGCAGAAGCATTATGGCTGAACTTCTTCTAAGACCGATTTGTTTGTTCTTCTAGCAGTTCATGGTATATTCAATTTTCTTCACCAACTCCATAATTCAAATGTCATTTCTACCTTGGTCTTTCTTTTACATTGTCCAGCTTTTGCATGCATATGAAGTAGACCTCAGTCATAAAGTGATAATTTTGCATTTTAAGCTTTTAAAGAGGTCTTTTGCCATAGATTTGCCCACTGTAGTAAATTGTGTGATTCTGTGACTGCTGTCTCCATGGATTTTGACTGTTGATCCAAGTAGAATGAAACCCTTGACAACTTCAATTGCTTCACCATTTATCGGCCCAGTTGTGAACAATCTTGAGTTACCACATGACCTAGCAATTCCACTCCTAGATATGTGCCCACGAGAAATAAAAATATATGTCCACACAAAATCTGCACACAGATGTTCACAGCAGTGTTATTCATAAGAGCCAAAAAGGTAGAACCAAGCCAAGGTCCATCAAGTGATGAATCAATAAAGAAAATGTGGTATGTCCAAACAATGGAATATTATATAGCCATCAAAAGGAATGAAGTACTGATGTATGCTACAATGTGGATGAACCTCAAAACATTATGCTAAATGAAAGAAACCAGGCACAAAGGGCCACATATTATATAATTCCATTTTTATGAAATATTCAGAAACACAGAGACAAAAAGTAGATTAGTGGTTGTCCAGGGCTTGAGGACTTGGGGAAAACAGGGAATGAATGCTAACGGACACAGAGTTTCTTCTTAGAGTGATAACAATGTTCTAAAATTGATTGTGGTGACAGCTGCACAGCTCTGTGAATAGACTAAAAACCAATGAATGTCCATTTTAAAGAGCTAGATTTTATGGCATGTGCATTTTTCTCAATAAAACTCTTACTTAAAAAAAAAAAAAAAAAAAAACATGGCCTAGGTCAGAGGTTCTTAAACTTCAGGGTATGTCAGAATTATTTAGGGGTTTATTGAAACAGGTTTCTAGGCTGCACCGTGAGCTCCTGACTGAGTAGTTCTGGACATGGGTCCCAAGAATTTGCATTTCTAACAAGTTTTCAGGTGATGCTGATGCTGCTTATTCAAGGATCACATTTGAGACACATTGGTCTAGTCTAAAAATAAAGAGGTTCAGGAAGGGTTTAAATAATTACCCGGACAGAGGCACATTAAATCAGTAAGGCAAGTTAAGCATGTACAGATGCTTCCTCAACTCTTCTATGTTGAAACATAAAGGTCACTTACTCCTTCCATAAACTCTTTTGATCCTTTGTAAATTAAAATATTGGATAATGGTATAAAAAGATGAACTATATGGAACATGTACTGTATTCTAGGAAATACTAAGCACATATCATATGTTATTTTACTTAATCCTCACAACTACACATTTTTGATACAGGTGATGCTTTTTAAATCCCCATTTTACAGATGAGAAAACTATAGCCAAGGAACAAAATAATTTGTCCAATGCTACATATGTAGTAAACGGCAGAGTTGAGATTCCAACCTCTATCTGTCTGGCTCTTAACCACATTTTGTGATGTAGTAAGGCATGTCAAGTCAAAAAATTGGGTGTTGGCTAGATGTTGTATGAAAGACAATAAAAAACGAAACTTACTGCTGTTGAGTCAGTTCCGACTCATAGAGACCTCTCCTTGGGTTTCCGAGGCAGTATCTCTACAGAAATAGATTGCCCAATCTTCCTTCCAAGGAGTGGCTGGTGGGTTTGAACCACCAGTCTTCTGGTTAGCAGTCAAATGCCTTAGGCACTATGCTACCAGATATCATTATATCGAGCAATTGGCAATTTTCAAGTTGAGTTTTAGGACACCCAATGATATTTCCGAAATAAAACGAAGTAGAATTAAAAAAAAAAAAAAAAAATTCACTTATAATATACATAAACAAAACAAAACAAAAGACAAACATAAAATTTATCATCTTTCCCATCCATCCTTCTCCACTACCCTCAAAACTTGGCAGTTCCTCTAGTGAAACTTCTGAGACTATGGCCCCTAGTCACTTTTCGGGCCTCAAATTGAACTCATTCCCGTGGCTTCCAGCCAAATAACAGAGAGGTATGTAGGGTGACCGTTTATATCAGGTAGGTACACTTAGAACAATCAACCATGGGAAATTAGAAGGGCAGTATTTGCACAGGGAGGTAGTTCAGAGGGCAGGAATGCCTAGGAAAGAAGGGCACAGGGAAAAGGTAGCCATAGGGAGGAAGTAGGAAGAGAGCTGCTACATTGTGGGGATTGCAATCAATCAATGCCATAGAACAAAATGTGTATGAACTGTTATACAGAAAATGAATTTGCTCTATAAACTTTCACCCAAATCACAATAATTTTTTTTTTTTTTTTTTTTAACAAAACTTGCCAGTTCCTGTTTTTCTTTATCTCTTTTAAGAGCCTCAGCTTTCTCCCAGGTCTTCCAAGGTCTATCAGTTTTATCTTTACAAGGTACCTCAGTAGAGTCCCCTCCCTAGGTCTCCCCATGGTCCCTGTGACAGCCTCCTGATTGCTCTCTATGCATCCTTCTACTTCTGCAGTCAGTTACCTTACAGCACAGCTCTGATGCAGTCACGCTGGGACTTAGAGAATTCTCATGAGTCTACACGGCTCAAAAATGAAGTCAAACTCCTAAGCATGATATTCCATTTTTATAAATGTTTATTTTCCAGTACTTGTTTCTTAACAAGTATCTACACATTGGTCATATGAGGGAATTAGTAAGATCCAATTCATTGAAACTTAAAACAATTTTTATCTAAAAAAGCTGTTAAGTGAAGGTGCTAAATAAAGAAAACTATAGTGCCTAAGGCACTTGACTGCTAACCAGAAGGCTGGCGGTTCAAACCCACCAGCCACTCCTCGGATGGAAGATGGGGCAATCTACTTCTGTAGTGATACTGCCTCAGAAACCCAAGGAGAGGTCGCTATGAGTTGGGTCCGACTCGACGGCACATAACAACAACAACATATGTATCGTGGGAGCTCTGGAGGCGTAGTGCATTTGACCACTAACCAGAAGGCCAGCAGTTCAAACCCACCAGCCCCTCCCAGGAAGGAAGGTTGAGCAATCTACTTCCGTAGTGATACTGCCTTGGAAACACAAGGAGGGGTCGCTGTGAGTCGGATCCGACTTGATGGCAGTGTTTTTTTTTGTCATTGTTGCATGTATCATATATGCAAATTATTTATAATTATTTCTTTTAAAAAATAAAAGCACCACACACACATTCAACTTCAAACTAATCCTCAAACTTCTAAGGAAAAACAATGTGTCATCCCTATGTACTAATGGCACAGAACCCTGAAGAGGTGTGATTTGATTACAGAAGTCAGGGGAGGTTCAGGTGGCCAGAAGACCTGACCGGGCTGGACCCTCTATTCTCTACGATACATCATCCTATAACACACACGAAACAGAGAAAAAGATAAAACTGTACAGCAGGCATAGCACAGGATAAACAGTCCCCTCCTGGAACCAATACTGCATACCAGAATGTGAAGCACACTACCCAAACGGGTAACACATAAACAAACCTGAGTCAGCCCTAGAAAATTCTTGGTGGCCTAACTCTGAACCACAAGGTTGGACTCGATCCCTCCTAGGAAATAGGGCTGGGTCCTACTTATAAGTACCCTAATTGAAGCTCCATTCCAATGCAATACCCTCATGTAATAAACAATTCCATTCCTGGCCCCATGTTAGCCACTGCTGGCAATACACAGATGAATAAGGTACTGCTCATGTCCCTTCTTGGGGTCATAAGGCAAACAAAGTGTTTCTCAAAGCATAAACCCCTGATGAGCTACATCGGTTATAATTTAGATTTCCTAGAAACACACAATTCTGAGCCCTGCTACCAGAGATTCTGATTCATGGACTCTGGGGCTGTTTTGGTTACCTAGTGCTGCTCTGACAAGAATATACCACAAATGGGATGGACTGAACAAACAGGAGTTTATTCTCACAATTTGGAGGCTTTAAGTCCAAGTTCAAAGTGCCAGGCTCTAGGGGCTGGGTGAAAGGCCCTCAACCTTGGGGTCCAGCTCTGCCTCCTGCTCCCGGCCCACTGGAGCTGGAGGCGTCCCTTCACCCAGACAGCTGCTGGCTGCTGAGGCCCAGAAGCCCAAAGGTTGACAAGTAAAAAGGCACAGTCCCAGTGCTACCAAACCACATGGCAGGCCATCAACTCGAGTCCACTGTAAATCCCAAGGTCGGCAGAGCACAGCAGGCTGCTGAGCAATGACACGGCTACATGCAGGGTCCAAGCGTGCCATAGGCTAGATACCATTCCCAAGGCTTCTCCTTACATACAGGAAGAAGATCACATCCCAAAGGCAGCTACTCAGCTACTTGTGGTAGATCCCACCATAGAGCTAACTGCTAGTCTCATCATGAGGAATAACTACCACCAGCTGCCCAGCCACTCAATCTAGTCCCAGCCAAGTTGACACACAAACATAATTACCACAGGGCGGTACCCTGAAATCTGCATTTATATATCTATCTATATCTATCTATTAATTATATGAAATATTTATGTAGTTCTAAAGCTAAAACTATGAGTCTTAACTTCCCTCCTTGTTACTCCACCCTCCCTGTTACTTCCTTTCTGCTACAGATAATTCATCTTAGTAATGACTGGTTTATCCTTCCTTTTTTAAAAAGCAGTAACAGTAAGTAAATATGTGTATATACATGCCTATAGAACACACACACATACACACACACAGAAATGTGAGTTTTTTAGAGGCTCTGATGTGCATTTAAGTTTAAGAACCACATTCTGGAATCAGACATGATTTACTGGATATATGACCTTAGAAATATCATCTAGATTCTTTAAGGTTCAAGTTCTTCCTTTGTAAAATAACATTATTATTTCATTAAAGCCCTTGGCAGAAGCCCAAATACAGACTGGTACTCAATAAACGAAAACTATTACTATTAGTATTACTACATATACTATTACTATTAGTATCATCTTCATTCATTCATTAAGGAAATATTTAACAAACACCGATTATGAGTCAAGAACTAATCTATGCACTAAAAACACAACAATGCATAAAACAAAGTTCCTTCTCTGTGGAACTCTACATTCTAATGTGGAGCTAGAGGACCACTAAATCAATCAATCAAACAACATTAGGTGGCAATCATGGTAAGAAAGATAGGGCTGGGTAAGGGAATAGAGCATCCTCTTTTAAATAGGGTAGTTAGGGAAGGTCTCACTGATTTAAGTGACATTTCAGCAGAGACCTGAATGAAATGAGGACTCAACCATGTGGTATCTAGAGCAAGAGTGATCCAGGCTGAGGATACAGCAAGTACAAAGGCCCTGAGGAAGGTATGTGCTTTGTGTGTTCATGGAACAACAGGAAGACTGTGTGACTGCTACCAGAAGGAGTAAGGGGTACAAGGGTAAAAGATAAAGTGAGGAAAGTAGCCAGGAGCCTGATCATGTCAGGTGTTGTCAGCCATGGTAAGGTCTTTGGAATGTGTTCTAGTTGTGATATGAAGCCACTGGACAGTTTTGAACAGAGGAGAGATGTGATCAGATTTATGTTTGAAAGGATCATTGTATTTTATCTCTGTATAGATAAACTGAAAATGGCACAAAGGTAAATGCAGTAGAAGACATTACTATAATAATTCAGGTGAGAAATGATGGCAGCTTCGTCAAGAGCAGTAATAGTGGTGATGGAGGAAAGGGACTAGATTCTAGATTTATTCTGGAAGTGGAGCAGATAGGATTTGCTGATGAACTGGATGTAGTATACAAGAGAATGAGAGAAATCAAGAATGATTCCAAGATTTTTGGCCAGAGCTAAGTATGTAAACAGAAAAGCCATTTGCTGTGATATGGGATACTTCAGGACATGCAGGCTTTAGGGGAATGGAATAAAGAATTCTGTTTTGCAGTATGAGAAGAATGGGACTATACCCACAAATATGTAGAGGTTTGACAGAGGATATGTCTACATACATTTTCATATGTGCTGCAAATATATTCATGAATATGTGAAAAGTTCTTAGCCATAACCAAACACCGTGAGGGAATGAATCACTGGGCCTGAGGGCTCAGGACCATAGTCTTAGGGGAACATCAAGGTTTGACTGGCATAACGTAATTCACAAACAATGTTCTACATCCTATTTCAGTGAGTAGCAACCGGGGTCTTAAAAGTTTGTAAGCAGCCATCTTAGGTGCCATTATTGGTTTCTTCCCATCCAAAGCAAAACAGAGTAAAGGAAATCAAAGATAGATGCATAGAAACAATCAGTCCAAAGGACTAATGGACCACACAAACCTCAGCCTCCTTGACACTGAGACCAGAACTAGATGGTGCCTGGCTACCACCACAAACCGCTCTGAATGGACCACAACAGAAGGTCCTAGATAGAGTGGGACAAAAATGTAGAAAAAAGTTCAAAATTATAAAAAACAAAAAGACCAGGCTCTTTGGTCTTTTTGTAGGGTATGTAGGGTGACCATTTATACCAGGTAGGTACACTTCTTAGAACAGTCAACCATGGGAGATTAGAAGGGCAGTATTTGCACAGGCAGGTAGTTCAGAGGGCAGGAATGCCCAGGAAAGAAGGACACAGGGAAAAGGTAGCCACAGGGAGGAAGTAGGAAGAAAGCTGTTACATTGTTCATTGCTTGTACCCCTTACTCCTTCTGGTAGCAGTCACACAGTCTTCCTGTTGTTCCATGAACACACAAAGCACATACCTTCCTCAGGGCCTTTGTACTTGCTGTATCCTCAGCCTGGATCACTCTTGCTCTAGACACCACATGGTTGATTCCTCATTTCATTCAGGTCTCTGCTGAAATGTCACTTAAATCAGTGAAACCTTCCCTAACTACCCTATATAAAAGAGGATGCTCTATTCCCTTACCCAGCCCTATCTTTCTTACCATGATTGCCATCTAATCATGGTAAGTGGAACCCCTGAGATTATGACTTGTGGTCACCCTTCAAGCCTAGAACTGAACTCACCCCCATGGCACTACTTTTGGCCAAACAACAGACAGGCCTATAAGGAAAACAGTAACACCAGGGAAGTGTGCACTCATTAAAACGATCAACTATATGAGATCAAAAGGGCAGCATTTGCCCAGGGATAAAGCTCAGAAAGCAAGAAGGGACAGGAAAGAAGGATGAATGGAAATGGGAAACAGGGAGGAAGTAGGAAGAGTGCTGTAACATTGTGGGGACTGCAAGCAATGTAACGAAACAAAATGAACTGTTTAATGGAAAACCAATTTTGCTCTGTAAACTTCCACACAAATCAAAATAAAAAGTTTTTTAAAAAATTCTATTTTGGCCATGCTATTAGACATTCAAATGAAGATGCTGAAAAGACAGCTGGATAAACAAATCTTGAGTTTAGGGAAAAGTCATCATCACCATCAGTGTCCACCTTACTTCTAATTCCCAGGAGATGAGTTATGGTATCTCTAAGCCACCTTCCAGTTCAAATACTGTCCAGCCCTGCATGAGCTGGCTCCTGCAGGCTCCTGGAAGAACTCTCCATTTAAGGGAACCATGTAGACAAAAGGGGTAATGACTGCAAATAGGAATATTTAGACAAGAGTAAAACTGAACAGAAATATTTATTGCTGCTAAAGACTGAAAATAAAGTAGCTCTAAGGTTGTTGTTTTTGGGTGCTGTTGATTCTGACTCATAGTGATCCTACGTGACAGAGCAGAATTGCCCTAAAGCATTTCTTACCCTAGAAAGTAATTTTATTTATTTATTTTATTTATTGTGATTTGGGTGAAGATTTACAGAGCAAATTCACTTTCCATACAGCTGTTCACATATACTTTGTCTCATGTCATTGACCACAGCTTACCACAATGCAACAGCTCCCCTCCCACTTCCTCCCCATAGTTACCTCTTCCCAGTGACCATCCCTCCATACTCTCCTGCGCCCTGAGCTGTCTCCCTGTGCATAAGCAGCCCTTCCTTCTCCCTTGATTGTTCTCTCCAGCGCGTGTGTCTACTTGAGGTAAATGTTTAACTCACATGCCTGTACATTGTTTGGCTGGCAACCACAGGTGTGGGTTCAATTCCAGACCTGAAGGGCAGCTAGGGGCCATAGTCTCAGTGGTTCCACCAGGCTCTATTGAACCAGCAAATCTGGTCCCCACCTTTTTTTTTTTTTTTCCCTCCAAATGATTTTGAGTTTTGTTCCACACTGTTCCCCTTCTCTATCCAGGATCTCCTACATCCCTTCCAAGTGGATGACAGTGGTAGCCAGGCACCATCTAGTTCTTCTGGTCTCATAGTTGTATAGGTTGCAGATCAGATGGTGTACCAGTCGCTAGGACTGATTGTTTCCATTAATTTTGGTTTTCTTCTTTCTTCTTTGCTCTTGATGAGGAGAGACCCATTGTTGCATCTAGATGGCAGCTTGCTAGCTTTTAAGATCCCAGTCGCTACTCACCAAAGTAGGAGGTGGAACAACGTTTTGTATAGTATGTTATGCCCATTGAGCTTGATGTCCCCTGCGACTATGGTCCCAAGCCCTAAGGTTCAACTACTCGGTCCCTCTGGGTAGCTGGCTGTGACCAAACAATGACCACAACCTTGTCAGCTCTACTATACACCTGGGAATTCTGATCATTCACATAATCTTATAGGACCATTGTCTGCCAACCCTATATATGATCTTGGATACACTCCCCATTTCATAGACATACCTAATCGTTTAGCTTGTCCACCTATCTATCCATCCATATACCCATGTTTGCCTTCACTGAGAACTCAGTACTGTATATGCAAAAGGGTTCATATTTGTTTTCTGTACTTTCCATGTACCTCTCTATGTCTTTCTCATCTTCAATGCTGCCATATTGGTCACTCACATTTGGCACATTGCTAGAAGGTAATTTTTACAGAAGCAAATCACTAGGTTTTTCTCCTGCAGAGCTGCTGGGTGGGTCTGAACCACCAACCTCTTTTGTTGGCAGCCAAGCGCTCAGCCATTGTGCCACCAGGGCTGTGAGGTAGGAGGCAGTAAATGGTGTCCTGTAGCCCAATACTTCCCACAGCATTCTAGGATGCAAATGCAAAGGACATTTCTCTTTGTTTGGTGGGGGATCAAGGAAGGCCAAAAGCTGGCATTTCAAAACTGTGTTCCTGAAAAGCAGAGGTACAGGGAGTCTTTGCCAAAATAAAGTAGAGTTGGTGAAAGAGGCTTAGAGATACCTGCACTAATGGTCTCATGAGGTTATCAGAGTCAAGTAATGTGATCTTCAAGAAGCATTCCTATCTACATCAGGATTTTGAAAAGCTAAAACAAGTGTCTAAGCAGCTACATCAATCCTTTTCAGAAGCATGTCCCAGGCCCTGTGCTCCCAGAATAGGAGCATTTATTTATCATTCATTTTGACTCATTATCTGTTCACATGTCTGTGGACCCATAGTATGTTCTAAGGAGGACAGGCACTGTTTCTTATTAATCCTTGTATCTCTATCCTTAGCAGAAAAATTGACTGGCTCATGAAAGGACTCAACACATATTTGATGAAGAAATAGGGAAACGAATCCCTTGTGCAGTGTTAGATCTTTTTACTTTTTCTTTTTCTCTGTTATTTATTTTTAAATTTTACAGAATACATTTAATGACAGGAAATGGAGATGTTTTTGTGATAGCTGGATTAATTAAAATTCTCTCCTTAACCTAAAAGACTAGGACAGCTTTCTGTAGAGGTCTGATTTTAAAGAAGGCCGAAGGCAGCTAAAGGCAGGAGAGGCAACATTAACATGAAGATTTGAGGTGAAAGAGCCCTACTAAAGAGGCTAGGGAAAATTTCACAAGGATGACCGGTAGCAGTCTCAACAGTGATGCATACAATGCTAGCAACCACCAAGATTCCACCATTCCACCACTATGGGTTCCACGCTCAGTAAAAGATCCCATTAAGGGTTCTGAGCTTCCTTGTAGGGTCCTTAATTTCCAGGACCTGGGCATTAACAGGAAAGACTGAAATTATTTCTACTTGGTCTTTGTTGTCTGTTATCAGATATAACCACTCAAAGGACACAGTGTTCATAGTTAAGAGTCAAGGTTTGAACCCCTGAAACATCATTTGTACTCCACACTACACAAGACATGCCTGACCTTGCTTTCTGCACTGGCCAATCCCAAAAGGATTATGTAAGCTTTTGTTGGTTAGGTCTCATGACAGTCTGGAATGATGCTTTTCTACATACTGAGTTAGGTTACTTGGGCAGTGTGGATATGAACCCTCAATCACTTGGCTAGATAAGAGTTTTAGAGTAACAATGTGAGTTACGTATAGGAACCAAAAGTGAACGATGAGAAACCGCTAAGGGGAAAAATAAAGCATATGGTGGTAACTCGTTCAGTGAACAAAAAAGGCTATTGTGTTTCAACTAGAAAATACAATCATCTGGACAAGTTCAAGCCACTGGCAAGATGAGAATTTCCCAATGCACTGTCCCTCCAAACTGAGACTTCTTGGGTATCGAAAAGGATCAAAGCTGTGTAAAACGAATAAGGAACGCTCAATCTCCAACTCTGCAAGAAGCGCACGTGAAACATTCCTAAAATGCCCGGAGCACTGGATATTACCCACGTAACCCCATCACCTTCTCCACAGCCGGAGATCACATCCCTTGCCCTCTCTTTCCCAGGCTCCTCTCGGACAGGGTCCGATCGGAGGCTACATAGCCTGATGACTGTCCATTCCCCCACACTTCATGAAAGGTCTGGCCCGCTCCCGTGCTAACCCCGCCTCGGCCCGTGGCCCCTAGCTCACCCCAAGCAGCAAGGCAGTCGATCTGCAGAGGCAGCTTTTCCAGGATAGGCACCGGCTCGAAAGCGTCGTGCATGTCGGCCAGGAGAGAGTCGACGGCACTGCCGCCCTCTAACCCCTAATGGGCCTGGCCAGGTTTGGAACCGAAACCAGGGCCAGACAAGTGCAGACCGTGATGCGGCCAGGGACCCCCAATTACAGGCCCATTGGCAACGGGGCCATCATCAATCCCGGACTTCCTGCTACTTAGGCCCGCCCTTTCCGCAGCCTAAGTCCCACCCCTTCCGCCTTGCCCCTCGCGCATCCTCAGCAATATCCGTACGGAGTTCCATTTTCACCCTAGAGCGAGAGCTTGTCCTTCGTAGGGCCAAGTACCCATGAGTTCAGCTGGGAAGGGAAATCGTCTTAATTTTAGAATTGCTCAAGGCAGCATAACGTGGAGGCTTAATCATGCTCTGGCATTAATCAGATTTGGGATGGCGATCTGCCATTTCACCACATTGACTTAGAAAAATGGTTCTGAATGAACTTACTGTTCAAAAAAACCAAACTCACTGCTGTGGGGTCCGATTTGACTCATAGCGACCCTTCCTTGGGTTTCTGAGGCCCTGTCTCTATGGCAGTTTCCCAGGCTTCCTTCCCAGTCGTGGTTGGTGGGTTTGAACCGCCAGCCTTCTGGTTAGCGATCAAATGGCTTAGGCACTAGGCCACCAGCGCTCCCACTTAAGATGTTAGCCATGACTTTTAGGAAACTCTCGAGGCTGTTCCTACCCTGCAAAATGAGGGTAACCTAAGTGCCTTAAGATTTGGCAACGTGTCATACACTTCAAGCACCCAATAATGGTAGCTGTTAGTATTGCCGTTGTTTTCCTAACTACAATGTTTTAGGGCAGTGGTTATGCAAGTATAGTCCTTAGATCAGCATCAAGCTTCACCTGAGAACTTGTCATGTAGTCTCAGGCCTCACTCCAAAACCAAAAAACCAAACCCACTGTCATCTAGTCAATTCCAACTCATGGTGACCCCCACTGGGCTTCCAAGGCAGTAAACCTTTAGGGAAGTATATTGCCCCATCTTCCTTCAGCTTGTGGGTCAGACCTGCCAACCTTCTCATTAGCCTTTAGGCACTGTGACACCAGTGCTCCTTTAGGCCTCACTTCAGCCCTACAGAATCAGAAACTGAGGAGTTAGGGTCCAGCAATCTGCTTTAGTAAGCCCCCAAGATGAGTGTGTACTTGGAAGCTTGAGAACCACTGTTCTAGGACAGTTTCTCAGTTGCTGCTCTACTGACTTATGTTGTTGTTGTTGTTATGTGCCGTTGAGTCAGACTCAACTCACAGTAACCCCTTCTTGGGTTTCCAAGGCAGTATCACTACAGAAGTTGATTGCCCAACCTTCCTTCTGAGGAGTGGCTGGTGGGTTTGAACCACCAGCCTTCTGGTTAGCAGTCAAGTGCCTTAGGCACTATGCTACCAGAGCTCCTTATTGACATATAGAGCAGGTAACTTTTTTTTATTGTTGGGGGCTTTTCAAGGAGCTCTGGTGGTATAGTGGTTAAAAGCATTTGGTTGCTAACCTAAAGGTTGGCAATTTGTACCCACCACAGGAGAAAGTTGAGGCAGTCTGCTTCCATAAAGATTTATAGCACTGGAAACCTATGGGGCAGTTCTACTTTGTCCTATAAGGTGGCTGTAAGTGGGAATTAAACTCAATGACAGGGGGCTTGGTTTGGTTTTGGGGGGCTGTTCTGTGCACTGTAGGATTTTTGGCAGCATTCCTGGCCTCTACCCACAGTGACATCTACCCTAGTGACATCTACCCTAGTGACATCTAGACTTCAGATATTGCCAAATGTCCCCAGGGGGAAGGGCAAAATCACCCCTGGTTGAGAACCATTTTTCTAAGTCAATGTTTTTCAAACTTTAAACTGCATACAAATCACCTAATCTTGTTTGAAAAGCAGATTCTAATTCAGTAGGTCCAGAGTAGTGCCCTCAATTGAACATTTCTAATGGGTACCCATTTATTGCTGATGCTACTGGTCCTTGGACCACATTTTGAGTAGCAAAGGTCTAGGTAGCAAGAGTTGATTCAGCAAATTCTTGGGAGTCAATAAAATAAACCTTTTTAAAACTGCTGATTTCATTCTTATTAATGGAATCTCTCAAGCTGTGTCTCACAACCTTCATACTCCTTTTAGGAAACTAAAAAGACTTTCCTCCTATTAGTCCTACACTATCTGAGGTTACCTCAGTATATTCCCTCTAGAGACTTATAAAACCAAAAACTAAATTTAATCTGCAAGAACAAGCTCTATCTGGGAATCCCCACCACAGCCACCACCACCCCCCAAATAAAACATCACATACATCCTTTACCAAATGCTATTTATGAAAACCCAATGAAAACACACTAAGTAGTCAGAAACCTAAAAACTGCTAAGCAAGTCTTGTGTTATCGGCTAATTTTCACCACATAAGCTGATCACCTTCTTGAAAATTTTAAATTACCAATTGCTATGCTGGAAGAACTGTTTTTAGCTCTAATCTCAAGGGCTAACACCAAAACAAACAAAGGAAACTCTAACATAACAGAGCAACATGAGATTATAAATTCCTTCTAAACCTATCCCAAAAATGGCACACCAATCCAACCCCAGTAACAGAGAAAGCCTTAAGAGACAGAAGAAAGAATTATCAGACTATAGGATTTATACAATACACTCTGGCTTAACACTGTTTTTTTTGTTTTGTTTTGTTTTCCTACTTTCAAGTCAACATTTAACCACTCTCAAAAAATATCTGAACCAATTATCCTGCTGCATTGTAACTAACAGTCATCTGCTCTAAGTTTTAGTATTCAAGAACAGAAGCATACATGACAGTAACCATCCACGCTAATAGGTTAGCAGGAAAATAGTTTTTCATATTCTCATTACTGAAAGGTATTGTGTAGGTATTTGTTTTGTTTTGTTTAATCACCATAGCAGAAAGCTATAGAGAAATGCTACATAAATGTTCACACTTTCACTGTGAGTGACAATTACGGTTATCCGATGGTACGGAATATAGGACTACCGAGAATAAAAGCCAAGGAAGAAAAATTCCCTTGAGTAAGAACTTGAGAATAAAAGGGTTTGAGAATAAAGTGTAAAGAAAAATGAGAAAAACATGAATTTTGTTAAAATTTTTTATATTAAAAAGTGGCATGAACTTTTTATGTAGAACAAAAAATCTTGGGAAGGCAAAACTGGATAAAACCATTAAAACAGAAAAATAGTGCTTCAAATGAATCCCATCACCTTGTGATGCCTCTTACAAACAGTCTCTAAACCAATGCCAGATATAAAAACAATCAATCCTAAAGAATGAGCAGCAGTCCAGGGCTTCCACACCCGTCATGCAGGAATAATTGTTTAAATTAAGACAGAAGGACTTATTTCCTCTGTAATAAGCTCCCTTTTCTGAAGCATTACAGTTCCTCTGGCTGGGGGCTCATTCACAAGCACTTAGATGAAGTGCCTCTCTGCACCTAGTGCAACACCCAGTGAATGGCATGAAGGCAAACAAAGTGTTGCCTAGACCTCCACAATTACACCCTGGGAGGCTTACAAAACAGTAGTTAAAAGTTCCAGAGTGTGCACCACATTGCCAGCAATGGGATGTGTCACAATAGCAGATGTCAAAAGAGTTAAGCTAATATTTCTAAGTTACATCTGAAATAGAAAAATCTTTAATATACACCATTTGTAAACAAAATTGCACTTGATTTTGCTTTTTTAAATGATCTGAATCACACTGTAAGTTTCTTTCTTTCCTTCTTTGTTGTTCTTTGAATCATTGCTAGAATCATGGCTCCTTAACTCAGAAGGGCCCGTATTTTCTCAAAACTATCTCTGCAAGATGTAACCTTGGCTTCCTAGGAAACTGAAAGATAATTAACAATTTCCCCCCATCACCTATGTAACTCCCTAAATAAATAAAAAGCACAAGCATTTGTTCCTGGAGATTACATACTATGACCTCGATGTCATAGTCCTTTAGAAGATGTTAAACTTTTTAGTTTGACAGATTAAACAACTGAAACATTATAAAAGACTCAGGAACAACACATGTAAGTTGCATAAACATCCATGTCAGAGTGTGGGAGGGATCGGGGCATGTTGGAAATTAGAAACTTGTAGATTTTTCTCATCCTATGAACTTGTTTCAGTAAGATTCTCCTTGTTCTGACACCTCTCGCCAGCTCCAATGCACCAAGATCAAGGAACAGATCAGGAAGTTGTTGCCTCCTTTTTTTAACACCAGGGAGCAGTGGTAGAAGACTGACACAGAAGCTGATCTCTTCCCTGATACTAGTCATCTTCAATCCCAGTTCTTCCTATTCTTTACTCCATTTTGGACCTTTCAAAGTGTGTAATCATTCGTTCCTAAGGGGAAAAAAAGTTTATTTAAAATGTGCTACATTGCAAATATCTTCTACATAAAACTATTCACACACACATTTTCCACAAGTATTTAGTTATGTTAAAATGTTTAGAGCAATGGTTCTTAACAATCTATAAAGATTTTGAACCATACAAATACAGAGGCCCCACCTATGATCAACTGAATCAAAATCTCTAGACTTCTGAACATCAAAACACAAATCAAAAGGAATTGTATATTTCAGTCAATTAAAATGACGAAGTATTTAGTTAAGGTTAAGCTTAATAAAAATGTGAATTTCCTCTCATTTAGAATTTTAACTGGAAGTAATGTCAAGGATGTGGGCATAGATTTAGCCACAGTAATGTCCAATGAAACACTCAGCATTATAGCAAAATATTACAAAGAACTAAATACCCAAAACATATAGGGATGTATAAACATATTATTCATTATATGTATATCCTTATAATGAATAATATGTACTCATTAAACTTTCATTTGATTATAAAATACTATTTACAATATCCAAATTCAATTAATAAAATTATATGTACTATCATTATATTTCCTTTCCTTCAAATTTCTTAAAAGTTTTTTGTCCCCAGTCTTCCTTTGCTTCATTTGTTAAATGTCTATAACAAATTTATCCCAAACTCAGACTGAACTATAAATCCCTTTACAGTATGATCAATCAAATCAGATGACCTATTTTCCTAAACTACTCCTCCCTGTATACCTCTGTTCTCCTGTTCCAATCTGGACTCAGTTCTCTCTAAGCTGTCACCCTGAGAATTATCCCTGCCTGTCTCTTGTGTTGGATCCCTTATTTCCTACATCCTAAATCTTTCTTGGGAGCTCTGGTGGCATAGTGCCTAAGGCATCTGACTGCTAACCAGAAGGCTGGTAGTTCAAATCCACCAGCCACTCCTCGGAAGGAAGATTGGGTGATCTACTTGGGTAGAGATACCACCTCGGAAACCCAAGGAGGAGTCACTGAGTCAAACCAACTCAACAGTAGTGAGTTTTTAAGTCTTTCTTAGTTTTTGCCATCATTTTCGTGTAGGACATTTTCCACTACTTTCCTGAGAAAACATGCACAGGGTATCAATCATTTTACTTCTTGCATATCTGAAAACATCTTTATTTTACCCTTATATTGGTAGTTTAGCTGGGTATAGAATTCTAGGTTGAAAATAACTTTCCTCAGAATTCAAAAGTATTGTGCTATTATCTTCTGATTTCCAAAACTGCTGTAAGACAGTCTGATGCCATTTTCATTCCTAGTCCTTTATGTAACTTGTTTCTCTTAAGTTATTTAAGTTCTTTTTCAGATTTTTAAAAAAAGAAAAGCCTTGTTATTTACTAGGTATACTTGCAAAGGAAAACAGGAATATATTGGTAAAGTTTGTTACCAAAATTAAGCCCATATTCCCAGGTAAGATACAATTAGTTGCTTCATACACAGCCCTCTCTCTTTGAAATAGAGCTTGGCTGCAGACCTAAGGCCAAAGGACATCTTGAGGCAAACAATTAGCAAAGAAATAACTTAAAGGAAGTACTATAGACTTATCAGTGCAAGATGATCTGGGAAATGTATAACACATCACAGAAAGCAAAGTGTTATGTTGGTAGGTTTAAACCAGAATAGTAGAAATCTTCAATTATTTCAATGAAACAGCTAAGGAATTTGACACTGTATGCTGCTTCAAACAGCAGGTCAACAGGAAATGAACAAACCATTTTTATAGCAGCCTATCCAACACTGTCAATTAGAATCAGACAAGATGCTCCCAAAAAGCTTTTAGAAACCAAGAGGTCCTGGAATAACCTAATATTCAAAACATGTCTAAAACTATTTCTCATGAACCCTGACCACAATTCTTACATAGGACTTTATTTGAAGCCTTCTAGACAAACTGTAAGGAGCTCTGGTGGCATAGTGGGTAAGGCATTTGGCTGCTAACCAGAAGGTTGGTGGTTACAAGTTAGTACTTGTAACTAAGTGTCTTCCTCCACAGAAGGAAGAGTGGCAATCTACTTCTGTAATGATTTACATCCTTAGAAGTCCAATGGAGGGCACTGTGAGTTGGAATTGATTTGATGGCAGTGGGTTTGGTTTGGTTTGGTTTAGACAGACTGTATGGAGGTATGTATATTAAAAGATTAAATGCAAAAACATTACAATACTAATTATTTGAAGAGGGCAATAATACATGTAACATTAAATAAAAAATTATTTTAAACGATTTATACTTTGGGTTGGTCTATTATATTTCTTTCACATTTTTCCTTATTATTTTTGCCTAGATTAGATTAAGGTTAAATTTTAATTTCTTAAAGATTAAGGAACTATACAGTGAGAGGATATAGTATGGCTACCATATTTAAACATTTTCAAGTATGACATTATAACTTTGGAAAAGAAAAGCAGGATATGCACAGACAGATACACAGAAAGAAGACTTTACTGAATGTCTAAGTTCTAATATTAGTATTTCCATTCTTACCCTTTTTCAACTATACCAACTATAGTCCTTTGGGGCCATTACTGAGTCAAATATGTAGACTCCCCTAGACCAGAGGATTCGTAATTTCCTATTAAGCCACCAGATGCACAGTTTGTGCCCATATATTGATTACTGACCTCATCTGAATCCAGAAGGGCCGGAAGTGCTCTGCAAAGAAAGAAACAAACAAAAACAAAAATTGGCAAATTTAACAATGCACAATAAAGCAATGTAAAATGGTTCAAAATGGACAGTAAAATCATGAATGTAATTTAAAACTTTTTTGTAATTATCTAAGATTTATATCTTATCAATGGCCCTTTCAAGGTGGAAAGAAAATAGCAAATACAAGAAACAAGAATCAGAATTACTGGAATTATACAGAAAAGACAAAACATGTTCTACATTCTAATAGGGCTAATGTTTCATTAAAATTATAGCCCTAGATAAGAACTCAAAAAATTTCAAGAAGGATTATTATCCCAGTGATTTTAGGAAGATAGCTAAATATTTATAAGCAAAAATTTCATCTGAACCAATAATCTCAATTACTTTTGTCTATGTAACACTCTTAGTCTTTTAATTATTTATTTTTCTTCTAAAGTTAATTATAAGGATTCTCATTAGTATGCTCTTCAATGAATTATTCATTTAAAATAATAAAAGCATTATTGACTATGAAGTAGATTCTTGTGATAATGATTTAGTAACTTACACATCTGTCACAGAAGAAGGAACATTCTCTTCTACCCACTTCAAATCATCTTCCTGCTACGAACACACAAGTACCAACTGTTACTAAAATGCACCAAATAATACCTCTCAGGTAAGGACCTAGAGGTTTAGAGATCTTTAAACGTAACCTAATCACTCTGAAATAGTACATTCATATAGCAAATGACGCTGCTGACAGAAAATCCAAATAATTTAATTTAAAAAACTATATAAAACAAAAGTACAAAATGATGTACTACCCCTTTAAATGTTGTCTTCTCAAAAGCCTATACTTAAAAGAGTTTGCATCATGCAGCCTTTACCACTTAAAGCTGAGATAGATTCTAAAGTTCTTAATGGAAAGTAGATGCATACCATACTTAACAAACTGCTGACGGAAAAACCTTTTGTCATTATGACTACAAAGCCGACTTCTGAAGATTAATGTGGTTATGACTTCATTGGTAAAACCAGCTAAACAGAACCATTGGATTGGTCTGGTACTTTTTCAGCACATAGTAACAATCTATCTACTTAAAGCTCATAAAAGCCTTAGACAAAACCACTTGCTATCTTTGCTTTAAAATATGTAAATGTAATATATATTAAAAAGATTTCTAAACTAAGTCTAATTGTGTCACATATACACAAAAATCATTAAAGGCTGTACATAACTGTTGAGCTCCACCAAGGCTCAGGGCAAAGACCAAAGAGGAAAGAAAAGATATCATACTTACTGCTTTATTCACTTTACTATTTCCATTTGGTTCTTGTTTGGTACTTCTCATTTTCATTCCCTCTACAGGGAAAAGAAAAAAAAAAAAGATTGCTTAACAACAACAGACCAGCAAAGATTACAAAAAATGAATTCAGAATTAAATTTTAAGCTTTTTAATACTGAATTATACAACAGATGTTTCTCCATCTTATGCTAGGAATCTCAAAGGCAAATTTACAGCTCAACTCAAGCAAGTAAACTGGACCTTTGTTGATTGTTGTTGTTAGCTGCCTCAGAGCAGGCCCTCAATTCATTGCCATGAATGCATACTCAAATGGGACAGAACCATTGTTACCCATATGGTTTTCACTGGCTGATTTATGGAAGTAGATTGCCAGGATTTTCTTCCTGTTGTTGTTGTTGTTATGTGCCGTCGAGTCAGTCCTGACTCATAGCGACCCCTCCTTGGGTTTCCGAGGCAGTATCATTACGGAAGTAGGATTGCCCAACCTTCCTTCCGAGGAGTGGCTGGTGGGTTTGAACCGCCAGCCTTCTGGTGAGCAGGCAAGTGTCTTAGCCACTTATGCTACCAGAGCTCCCAGTCTGTCTTTAATCTGAAGCTCTGCTGAAATTCATTCAGCATCAGATCAACATGCAATGCAAGCCTCCGCTGACGGGCAGGCGGTGGCTTGTGCATGAAGCACAATGGCTGGGAATTGAACACTGGTCTCCTAAATGGAAGATGAGAATTCTACCACCGACCCATCTAAACCAAAAACCAAACCCATTGACATCAATTCAATTCCAATTCATCCCAAAGGTTTCTAAGGCAGGGAATCTTTATGGGAACAGATCTCCAAGACTTTTCTCCTGTGAAGCAGCCAATCTTTGTTTAGCAGCCAAAGGCTTAAACCACTGTATCACTAGGGCTCCAATGAACCATTACTGGTCCTCTAAACTGGATTTTTAATGTATATTTATTTATTGAATTTACCCTGGCTTCATTTCAAGAATCATACCTTTATTTTTACTTCACCCTAACTTTACCAAATTTAACAATTTAGTAATTGAGGAATGATACAGTTATAAAAACAATAAACAACGTACTTGTAACTAAGTATCTTGATTCTGATACTGGAAATGTTATACTCACTTTACTCTATATCTAAAAACCAACACATAAACCAAACCCACTGCTATTCAATCAGTTCTGATTCACAGAGACTTCCGTTGGGTTTCCAAAGCTATAAATCTTTACAGAAGCAGATTGCCTGATCTTTTTTCCATGGAGCAGCTAGTGGGTTTGAACCACCAAAATTCTGGTTAACCAAATGCCTTACCCAATATACCACAGAGCTCCTTATTTCTAAACACCAGAAAAGAATATGTAAAGTAAAATATAAAGGTGAATTTTATAACTACCGAAGCTTTCTTTCAGCATAGGTTCCTTTTGTTCATCCTCTTCCTCTTCCTCAGACAACGGTGAAAAGGCAAACCTGACAGAACAAAAATAAAAAATTACAAAATTACAAAAACTATTCCACCCTTTGGATTTTACAGGAATAATTACTGAAACTGCAATTACAGTCATTCATAAAATCAACTTAATTAATAATGAAATAATTCATCCCCATCAGCAAGCCCTCAATTGCTTAATTAGCACTCCAGCATCATATATATGATTCAAGCTCTGACATACTTTACCTGTACCTTAGACAAGTTACTTAATCTCTCTGTGCTGTTTCCTTCTCTATAAATGAGGATAATAAAGGTTATCACTTCTCATGGATTTTATGAAAATTAAAAAAGCTATAACAAATAAAGTACTTAGAACAATACCTGACATATCCAATAAGCATTCAACAAACATTCATTCACAAGGATATGTATCACACAGAAGTAAGTAAATTCTCATGTAATTTAAAATCTCAGCCTTTAAATAAGAAGTTAAGAAGATAGAGGTCTGATGTTTCTCCCAGGTAATTTAAAATCTCAGTTTCCAAGTGGAAAGCTGAGAAAACGAAGGTCTATCTGGTATGTCTCAGATGCCCTTCTTTCCCAAATTGTAAAGATTCAGCAAAGCAGCTGCTAGGAAAAAAAAAAAAGCAGCCACCAGACAAGTAATTTCCAGACTATTTTAGCTTTGACTTCACTGTACTTTCCATGTTATAGCTGCCTGCTATTTGACTGCTAACCAGAAGGCTGGTGGTTCAAACCTACCACGGACTCCTCAGAAGGAAGACTGGGCAATTTACTTTGGTAAAGACACTGCCTCAGAAACCCAAGAAGGGGTCTCTATGAGTCAGAACTGACTCGATGGTAGTGAGTTTGGTTTAATTTTTTTCTGCTTTTTTTATTCTACCTTGTTTTTAAGTCTCCCTTTCATGATAAAAACTACTTAATAAGCTAGGAATTGTAGGGAATTTCTGTAACCAGTTAAAGAGTAACTAACAAAAATTCACCATGAAATCACAGTTAATGATACTTGAGAAGCATTTATTTTGAAGTCAGAATAAAATAAGAAGGCCCACTCTCATTGCCTTTTTGTTGCTGTTGTTAGGTGCTGTCAGGTTGGCTCTAACTCATAGCGACCCAGTATACAACACAATGAAATACTGCCCAATCCTGTGCCATCTTCACAATCCTTGCTACACTTGAGTCTACTGTTATATCCACTGTGTCAATCCATCTTGTTGAGGGGCCTCCGCTTTATTGCTGACCCTCCACTTTACCAAGCATGGTATTTTCCTCCAGGGAATGCTCCCTTCTGACAACATGACCAAAGTAGGTGAGGTGAAGTCTGGCTATTCTTGCCTCCAAGGAGCAATCCAGCAGCACTTCTTCCAAGGAAGATGTGTTCATTCTTCCGGCAGTCCACAGTATTTTCAGTATTCTTCACCACAATTCAAAGGCATCAATTCTTCTCCAGTCAAAGTCTCTCAGCTCTCTGACTCCATGGGTTGGCATACCCACTGTAACTGCCTTCCTCTGTAAGCCAGGAAGCCTACTGCACCATCTTGCACTGGTTCTGCTGCTGGTTCTCTGTTGCCACTTCTTGCTGTCTTGTACTGTCTTTGGTTTTACAGCTGTCTCTTGGGTCTAGGACCTTCTCAGCACAGGAACTTCAGGTCTAAAGGACATGCTCTGTTTTTGTCTCCTCTTCTTGGTGGTAGTAAGGTGCCCCCCCCCCAATTCCACCTCTGGGGTGGCTCATTTTAAGCCTACTGGGATGTCAAAACTGACTAGTCCTCTCATTAGGGTTCCACATACCTTATTTGCATTGTCCCATCCCTCCCACAAGGATGCCATGCACCTTATTTGCATCATTAGCAAGCTGTCTAATCCCCATGATGGGGCATAAATACCTCATTTGCGTGGTCCACTGAGTAATTTGGTGGGAGTTACAGTACTAGTAGCAAAGTTCAATGAGACAGAAAATAAATGCTGGCAAGGATGTGGAGAGATTGGGACTCTCATACACTGCTGGTGGGACTGTAAAATGGTACAACCATTGTGGAAAGCAGTATGGCAATTTCTTCAAAAGTTGGAATTAGAAATACCATTTGACTCAGCCATTCCATTACTAGGTATATACCCTAAAGAAGTGAGAGCCATGACAAGAACAGATACATGCACACCCATATTCATTGCAGCACTATTTACAATAGCCAAAGGATGGAAACAACCTAGGCGTCCATCAACTGAGGAATGGATAACGAAACTATGGTACATACATACAATGGAATACTATGCAATGGTAAAGAATAATGTAGAATCTGCAAAACATTGCATAACGTGCATGAACTTGGAGGACATTATGCTGAGTGAAATAAGTCAATCACAAAAGGACTAATATTGTATTACTCCATTATTGTAAAAGTTAAGGAAAGGTTTATCTATAGAAGGAAATTTTCTTTGTTGGTTACCAGGGGTGGGAGGGGAGGGAAGGGAATGCTGTTAGATAGATGGAGATAAGTATTGATTTGGGTGAAGAGAAGGACAATGTACCAAATCTGTGTGACCAATATGACAGCATTGAGGATGAGAAAGACAGAAAGAGGTCCATGGGAGGTACAGACAACAAATATGAACCCTTGCACACATATAGTACTACATTGTCAATGAAGGCAAACATGGGTATATGGGTGGATAGATGGAAGGACAGGCTGTACCATTAGGTATGTCTGTGAAATGGGGAGTATATCCAAGAACATATATAGGGTTGGCAGACAACGGTCCTATAAGTTTATGTGAATGATCAGAATTCCCAGGTGTATAGTAGAGCTGACAAGGGGCAAGGTTGTGGTCACTAATTGGTCACAGCCAGCTACCCAGAGAGACCGAGTAGTTGAACCTGTGGGCTTGGGACCATAGTCGCAGGGGACATCAAGCTCAATTGGCATAACATACTATACAAAACATTGTTCCACCTCCTACTTTGGCGAGTAGCGACTGGGATCTTAAAAGCTAGCAAGCTGCCATCTAGATGCAACGATGGGTCTCTCCTTGTCCAGAGCAAAGAAGAATGAAGAAAACCAAAATTCATGGAAACAATTAGTCCTAGCAACTGGTACACCATCTGATCTGCAGCCTATATGACTATGAGACCAAAAGAACTAGATGGTGCCCGGCTACCACTGTCATCCATTTGGAAGGGGATCTATGTAGGAGATCCTTGATAGAGAGGGAGAACAATGTGGAACAAAACTCAAAATCATTTAGAGGAAAAAAAGGGGGGGACCAGGTTTGCTGGTCCGATAGAGCCTGGTGGAACCACTGAGACTATGGCCCCTAGCTGCCCTTCAGATCTGGAATTGAACCCACACCTGTGGTTTCCAGTCAAGCAAAGGACAGGCATATGAGTTGAACATTTACCTCAAGTAGATATACTCCTTGGAGAGAACAATCATGGGAGAAAGAAGGGCTGTTTATGCACAGGGACAAAGCTCAGGGGGCAGGATTCCATGGAGGGATGGACACTGGGTAGAGGTAACTGTGGGGAGAAGGTGGGAGGGGAGCTATTGCATTGTGGTAAACTGTGGTCAATTTCATGAGACAACGTGTATGTGAACTGCTGTATGGAAAGTGAATTTGCTCTGTAAATCTTCACCCAAATCACAATAAAAATATATTATGTAATAAATAAATAATAAATAAATACCTCATTTGCGTGGCCCACTGAATAATTTGGTGGGAGTTACAAGACCATGGTGAGAAAGGCCATACAAAAGCAATCCATCATACCACAAAGTAACACTGAACATTAATTATAATCTATCACTACCTACTACAAAGGGAGCTCTGGTAGCATAGTGCCTAAGGCACTTGACTGCTAACCAGAAGGCTGGCGGTTCAAACCCACAAGCCACTCCTCAGAAGGAATAGATGGGGCAATCTACTTCTGTAATGATACAGCCTCGGAAACCCAAGGAGGGATCACTATGTGTCGGGGCCAATTCGACAGCACATACCAACAACAACAACAACAACCCACTGCAAAAATTAAATGAAATGACGGGGTGGGGGGTGTAAGAGGAAAAGGAGCCATTTTACTTATACTATTATGGGTATATATGCAATCTGTTTCAAGTTTTTTTGGAATGTCATCTGGTAATACTTTAAAAGTTACAAGTACACATACCTTTTAATACAGCAATCTCAAGCCCATTCATTAATCTAGTATTTTTTGCTATTTGCCAGTATATAGTAAAAAAATTAACCTTTCACAAAGAAAAGTGTAGCCTTTATGACTGGCTACCGGAAGTTGATCTCTAGGTCCCTGAAATGTCCTGTCTGATAGGAATGTCTTTTTTTGTGTGGGACTTTGACCACCAAATAATCTAACAATGTGATTTACTTTGGAGGGTTTGGGCCAGACTTTATCAGTTCTGACTTCTACAAGAATTGGAGATTAAAGGTATAAATAAGCCTGACCTATGGAAGGGGCTGCAGACTAAAAGTCAACCACCTGTGCAAATATCATCAAGCCTCAATAAAAACCCTGGATATCAAAGGCTCAGTTAGCTTCCCTGGTTGGCAACTCTGCGTAGGAGCTCTGAGTATGGATCCCTCCTAGACTCTACCCCATGAGTCTCTTTCCTTGGCTGATCTCAATTTGTATCCTTTCTCTGTATAATAAATTATAGCCATAACAGCATTCAGAGAACTCTCAGTCCTAAAGAATTATCAAACCTGAGGATAGTCCTGGGAACCTGTCAAACTTGCAACTATTGTCAGAGGTAAGGGCAGTCTTGTGGGACTGTTAACTCAGATTTTGCGATGTGGTTTATTCCAGGTAGCTAGGAATAATTTACATTTGCTGGGGGTGAGGGGAAGAAGCAGATACTAAACAATAGATACACTAAACAAATACAGAGAATTGAGAAGGTTATAATGCTGTGAGGAGGGGAAAAAAACAGGGTGAGGGGTAATGAAGTGCATAAGAATAGACTGACAAAGATATTTAATACATAATTGTAGCTTATTCCTATTTTTAATCCCCCTATGTGTTTTTCCCTTAAACCCCTGGTGGCTCACTGGTTAAGTGCTCAGCTGCTAACCAAAAGGTAGCAAACTCACTAGCGGCTCTGCAGGATAAAGATTTGACAATTTGCTTCATTAAGATTATAGCCTTGAAAACACTATAGGGCAATTCTATTTTGTCCTACAGGACCACTTTGAGTCAGAACCAACTTGATGACAATGGGTGTAGAAAAGAGTAAACAAAGCAGGTCTTTAGAAAGGTCTACTTGCAAATTCTGACCATGGCTGGCCTCTAGGAACTTAGCACCTGACCTGTTCCCTAAATGATAAGGGCAGATCACTGTGCCTGGACTATATGTGATGCAATTTACGATAAGCATTTACCTTCCTTCTGGGAGTCTGAAATTTTGGTTATGTATTAGGCAAAGGGTGCTTACATGATGAACCCCCAACAAAACTTCGGACACTAAGCCTTTAATGGGCTTCCCTGGGCAGAAACAGTGCACATGTGTTACTGCATACTTTGCAGCTGAGTAAATCAACAGCCTTGATGTGCTCCTTCAGAAGAGGAAAGAAACATTAGGAAAGAACATATGGATTTCTCTAGATTCTGCCTGTGTGTTTTTCCTTTGTCGATCTTATCATTTTCCTGTAATAAATCTTAGTCATGCATACAACTAAATAATGATTTCTATGAGTCTTTCTAGGGAATCACCAAATATATCAGTGGTCTGAGGAAACACAAAATATCCCAAACTGAAAGAATTAACTGTATTGCATCTGTACCACATAAATTACCACAGGGCCATGAAAATAGATAAGTTCAATTTAAATCAATTGTCTCAGAAGAAATTTCTAGTGCACTCTTAAGTGAGTAAAGGAAGATTCCAGTTTGGCTAAAGAAATGACAAAATAAACCAATTTATATAATGTATGAAAAGAGTAAACCATATTAGGCTGTTAACACTGGCATTAGGAGAGTAGGTGCAATGTTTTTAAAATAAAAGAGAGCAAAAAGACAAGGGGAGGTAAAGTAAAAAGAAAAAAAAAAAGACTGAAGAAAGGGAAAATTCTCACATCTATCATGAGCAAAGCAATAAATCAATATAAAAGAAGGCTCACCAAAATGTCAAGGTTCTTTCTGAACAGAGTGACTTCAGATCTCCTTTGTTTTCTTTCATGCCTATTATCTATCTATTGTTTGTTTCCATCCCCCCCTCCACATGAACACATATTAAGTAGCATGAAAAAACAACAAAACTATTCTCACGGGGTAGGAAAAGGGCCTCACCTATTTTTCTTTCCAAATCTTTTGCTAGTATGTTTGAGTATAAAATTAGCTTTTTAGTTATACCATCCTATCCTTTTCCTTTAGTGGTGAGGTTGCTTAAAATCACCACTTAACTGTCAAAACACAAGTAAGCAGGGGAGGGAGAAACAAAAGCATAGATATTCACAAAATAAAGATAGACAATTCCTAAATAATTGAGACTTGCTCAAATTCACATATGGATTTTTAAATCCAAAGTCAGTTATGTAAGTTTTCCTTATGCCCTTATCATTACAAAATGAGTGCTAACTACAGAAATCATTCTATCCTTCTGGGCACTTGTTGCTGTTGTTGTTATGTGCCGTCGAGTCAGCCTTGACTCATAGCGACCCCTCCTTGAGTTTCTGAGGCAGTATCACTACGGAAGTAGGACTGCCCAACCTTCCTTCCGAGGAATGGCTGGTGGGTTTGAACCGCCAGCCTTCTGGTTAGCAGTCAAGTGCCTTAGCCACTATGCTACCAGAGCTCCCTTCTGGGCACTAGTAAAGTGGAAAGAGGCCTCATATTAACTGGTTTGATTCCCTCAGGTTATATGAACAGGAAACTAAGGCCCAAAGAGGTAAAAAGAGGCAGCATGTCAAAACTCACAAAGCAAATTAGTAGTGAGCTGAGATAAGAACGTAATTCTCCTGACTCAATGTTTCTTCCACTACATGATATAACCTTAACACTGTTCCCCTATCTACTACCCTTTATTGATGCCATGGCCATTTAATGGTCGGTAAACTAAATAAGAAGAATCTAAGAACCTTTGGTTGTTTGCAGAAGGTCGCCACAATACCATGATGACAAATAGGATCATAGAGAAGAGCAAGCGCCAGATGGCATCATCGACCCACAGCTCCCGCCAGTCCTGTTAAAAGGGGAAAAGTACAATGTTTACATATGTTAGTATAACCCTTTGTTCACAAAGCCTTTGTCATAGCACAAAAATACTTCTTTATTCATTCAACTTATGTTTACCAAGAGCCTGCTGTGTGCTAGGCACTGTGCTAAGTGCTGGGTATACAAAGTGCTTATGAAGTTTCTTCTCTTGTAGTGCTTACTGCTGAAGAAAAGATAACAACTGAACCAAGCAAATGTCAAAGCCTCATTATAGCTCTGAGAATCTTAGGGAAGTGTTTTTATATAGGATAAGAGAAAATAATACTAGGTGTTTGTGTGTTTATTTTTCATTTTAATTTACTTATTTATTTTTACCTAAGTAGAGTCTTAGCTGCCTCCAAAGAAATGTTCTACTGTCATAACCTAATTGGCCAGTCTTTGTGCTCAAATATTAAGGATATGGCTTCCACCGGTCACATATATTGAATGTTCTTAATGCTCTGGATTTCGTGTTTGAGATTTTTTAATTAAGGCAACATTTATGACAGACTGTGGTTATCATTTTGAGATACGTACTCAGAGTGAAAAAGAAAAAAATGTCAATACCAAGTACCATGATGTGCAGAATAGTTAGGATAACAAATTAGAAGAGAGATCTAACCTGCAAAGTGGAGATCTAGTCCTAATTTCTTAGAAGGTGCATATTTTATAAGAATCTTAGCATTATTATCAATATCATCTTGTGTGTATAGGACAGTAGCACATTATTCATGAATACATGCACTTAGACTTACCGACTGGCAAGTCACTATCCTGAATTTCATAGTTGTCCAGATGATAAACACAATAGATGCTAAAAAGAAATTAAAAAATCTGGTCAGAGTATGAATGTTGCCCTTCCCCCCAATTACACTTAATTCTGGTTAGGTGGAAATCCACACACCTTTAATCCCTAATGCATCACAATCTCTTTCTATCAGTTATTTTAAAAATTTTATTCAACACAAATTTACTAAATACCTACCACAAGCAAGACCCATACTATGTACTGAAATGTTAATAAAAAGGAATCAGTTGTTATAGCAAAAACTCCAAAACCAAACTCACTGCCATTGAGTTGATTCTGACTCACAACCTTTCTGAAGTGGTAAATCTTTACAGAAGTAGATTTCCCAGTCTCCCTTCTGAGGAGTGGCTGGTGGGTTTGAACCGCCAACCTTCTGGTTAGCAGTCAAATGCCTTAGGCACTATACTGCCAGAGCTCCTTGTTATAGTACAAGAGGAATGTAATTATACTTTGTCTCTTCAGTCTTTTCTATGCTTGAAGAATAGTCTCCTTTACCATCTGGTTATTCAGTAATGCTCAAAAGTAGAAAACAAAGTATTGGAACTATGTTTCTTTCCAGAAGTACTCATAAAATGGGAATCTAGAAATAAGGTAGAAAAGATAAACTTGAAAAACTAAGTGTCTCTTGTTAAATATCCTTAACTTTGGTTTTTTCTTTCCTTTATCCTTAGAATATAAGGAAAAAAAAAAAAAAAAAACCACCTCACTGCCGTTGAATCCATTCTGACCATTGGGTTTCCATGGCTGTAAGTCTTTACAGAAGCAGACTGCCTGATTCCTTCTCCCAGAGTAGCTGGTTGTCTTTAACCACTAACCTTTTGATTAGCAGCCAAATGTCTTAAACACTACACCACCAGAGCCCCTTAGTGTATCCTTAGTATAGTAACAATAACTTCCCTTTGGCTGGTCAGATGAGACAAAAGGATAAGCAAATTGATACAGTGCAAAACAAACAGAAGAGCTGGTTCCAAATCATGGGCCAGATCTCATTATTTCTGGTACACGGGCCAAGAGGCAGGTAAATTAGCCTAGTCTGGTAAAGTCCAAACTAGGAAGACTGGGCAATCTACTTCTATAAAGATTTACCACCTCGGAAAGGTTATGAGTCAGAATCGACTCGATGGCAGTGAATTTGTTTGTAGAGTTTTTACTATAACAACTGTTTCCTTTTTATTAACATTTCAGTACATAGTATGGGTCTTGCTTGTAGTAGGTATTCAGTAAATTTGTGTTGAATAAATTTGTTAAAATAACTGATAGAAAGTGATTACCTATATTGTACTCATCCTTAGTGACATATACAAAAGCTATGTAATAGCAATGTTCTCTAATCTTAAATTTTATAGCCATTTAATAAAACCAAATAACCAAGTGTTAATGTCTTCTATGGGAGCTCTGATAGCATAGTGCCTAAGGCACTTGACTGCTAACCAGAAGGGGAGAGAATCAAATCCACCAGCCACTCTTTGTAAGGAAGATGGGGCAATCTACCTCTGTAGCGATACTGCCTCGGAAACACAAGGAGTGGTCGGGTCTGACTCAATGGCACGTAACAACAACAACAACGTCTTCTACAAAAGAATTTAACTGCTACTTGACACTCAAGCTAACTTATCTCAGGAAAAAAAAATGCCTCAGAAAAAGAATGGAGACGGGAAAGGGATACACTAAGAGCTGAAATTATATGAGGTAGATTTTCAGCTATTACACTTAAAATAAATAAATCTTTTTTGAACTATAGGCCCCTCTGAGAATTTGACAAAAGCTAAGTACCCTTTCCGAAGTAAAATGCACAAAACTTTATACGCAATTTTGCAGAGTCCATCCCTGGACTCTTGGGTTGAGAATCTCATTTAAACAAAAGGAAGAAAATTCTTGACTTACCCGCCACAGCCAAGATAAGTGTGTTGGTGAAATGTCGGTACAAAGAGAGCTTGACAATGTTCCTCCGAAGTTTTAATAGTTTCATTGTTTGAGTCAGGCTAATAAATATGTGTTTGCAAGTCAAGGAAATCAACATTTAGAAAAACAATAAGCTAAATGATTAATCCTCACTTTTTTGAGGATCTGGGTCCTAACTGATTGAGCTAGGGATCTCCAAGGCTTTATAGTTCTCTCAGAATCTTGCAAACACCCCCAAGCCTCACTGAGATTGGTAAGAAAGCCATCATATTCAATGAGACACTCACAAGAAGGCAGAACCAGAAGAACGTAAGAATACAAAAAAGAAGAAGAAAAAAGAGGAAATACATTAAAAGAGAGAAAAAGAAATAAAGACAAGAAGAAACTGTCTAGAGAAACAAAAACGATTTTTTAAAATATAGACAAATGGAAGATGAAATGAAAATAAGTAGAGGCAAAGAATAAGGAGTTAACATCATCTTCTCTCTTCCTTTAAGGTGGATGGCTCTGTTCTCACCTATATCATCTAAGCAAGTCTAGGGCCATAATTACACTTTTGCCTACAACTTCCCAGAATTTTCTACTCAGTCCATCTTAAGGAACCTACCATGAGCTGCCTGTGCTACTCTGAATTAAGAGGACCCTACAATTAGCTGAGAATCCCAAGCAGTTAAGTTCTGAAGGCAACAATTCTCCATTTTTTGAGTATTCCCAAGTAGAAGTTGCCAGAGAAAGAGAGGGGGAACTGATGACAACTAAAAAAGATCTCTATTCTCATGCCCAACTTTCAGAGTGAAGAGCAGATATTAAAATAAGGAAGCTGGAGCTTGCTGTGCCCTTTGACAGGGCCCTGGCTTCTACCTAGTCAATCTTATTGAATGGTCTAGTCCCACCTCCCTCTGTCCACTCCTCCCAATACTCTTCGAAGTTCATATAGCACACCTGGAAATAATGACCTAGAAAAGCTTTGGCCATTTGGACTTAAGACACTTCAATTTCAAAATATTTTTGATATATGGCAATCCACTCAAATTCACAAATTATACAATTTTATTCATATTCAGCTTTCTGCAACAGTGATAGTCTATCAAGACTGAAACACTGCACAAAGGACCAAACAAATACACAAAATCAAAACAAAGTCAAAATAATCCCCAAAAAGTCCAAAATCCTGAATTCTTCACCCAACAGGTCAAAATCCCTAATAAAGAAATGTCTACTTAAAAGAAGCAGGAGAAAAAGAATGAAAACTTGTTTGTTATCTGCTGGTTGGCTTTGCCAGCAAATGAATCAATATTTATTTCTAAGGGTAGAAGTTGTCACATAAATCCAAGGTCAGCTTTTGAACGAGGAACACAAAAATTCATCCTATAAAAGGGTTAAAACCTACTAAACTTATATAGACTTTTTTAGAAGAGTCAAACAACCTACCGTACTTCCTGAAACCATATTTTAAGAATCAAAATCTTTCCAAAGCATTTAATGATTGCGAGTGGCTGAAAGAAAGAACAGGACAAGAACAGCCAGTACACAAGTTAAGTCAAAAGTCAAGGTGAAATGCTCATTTAAAAAAAAAGCCAGTAGCTTTTACCTTGTGCTTAGTCCAATGTCACCAACTTCTGATGTGATTTTTCTAATTAGATTTAAAAAAAAAAAAAAAAAAAACCCTGCTTACCTGAGCCCTCACATTGTTAGGCCTAAAATACCCTATTCTCCAGACTAAGGAGTAATCAAAAAAAGTAGTAAAAACTCTTTGCAGAAAGATCAATGGAAACCCATCTCCAAGGGGAGAAAATAAACTGCCATCAAACAAGCCAATGAGAAGGATATCCACCAGCACAGGGCAGTGTCTAGGAAAGCCAAGGGGATAAAGGCCAAGGAAGCAAGATCAGTCTGGGCCTGCAGACAAAGAAAAAGAAGTGGTGAAAAAGAGATGTCTAAAGAGGCACAGAGAAGAAACCAGCATATAATTCTGCATTTATATAATCACCTGAATTGGCTTTGTATTTCAACTGGAAGAAAATAAAAGGAACAACACTTGACACCTATATCATTCTTCCCTTCTGGCAAACCATCACTTAGAATATACAGCAATGAACATTTCACACAAATTGGCAATTACAATCTCCATAGAATGAAACACACACTGCTAACTATTAAAAAGCAACTACCAGACAGCTCCCAGGGAACTTAGAGTCATGTTAAGAAACAACTCAAAAAAGTTATAATGTTTACAAACCCCCAACAAAACTTTCCCATCAATGTAATTTTAACAATAAGTCTAAATAGGCTCTACTCATATCTAAAAAAAATAATAAATCATTGCATCATTTATGTACTAAGAATTACTAATTTCCACAATTATAATGGAATTTTACAAACTAGAGCTCTCCCAAAATGAAATATAAGGCAATTATCTGTCCCAAACACTATGCTGCTTGTTTTCCCAAGTGTAATTTAAGATGGTATTTATATCACCATAATTACCCAATGACCAAGGCATTATGAAAGGATATCCATAAAATAATACAGGCATCAATTGCTGAGAGGGCCAGGTTTACTATCAGAGCCAAAGGATAAGTAATATACTACAGCAGGAAAAGAAGAAGGAAAACAAAATTGACAGAGGGTTAAATGCCAGAAGCCTATAGAAACTACATACAGAGGACAGTGTGATTTGAAAAATAAATTTGCATCCAATTAGATGTTTCACTTAAGGAGCAATTTATTGTAAAATTTATTGAGCCCAGATTTCTTGACAGCAATGCAAAGGTTATAGCATTTACAACCTTGAATCTAATGGCTGTTCCAGAGTCTAATTTTAAAATGAGTAAGAGAAAAACTGGAATGGCCCAGAAAGGTCCAACCATTTCTTTACCCCTTATATCTCCGTGCTTTGGTTTCTTTTCTTGGTAAAAGGAGTAATTATGTAATTGGTATGAAACTTAAATTATTTGTATTTTAAAAGAAGCAAATACATGATTCCAAAGTTTGTCACTTATAAAATAATGGAAGTCCACTGCCTGGAACGAAGAACTAAATAATTTTTAATTTGGAGACAGGTGGGAAAACATTCATTCCAAGTCACATACTAAATTTATATAGTTCTACCGGATTGAAAAAGAATATTGAATTATCCCACATTTTAAAAATCAGTCCAAAGACAACTTAGAGGAAACAGCAAAGAAGCCCAGAGTCTTCCAATCCACCTTCTTAAAACAAAAACAATTTATCTAAACTGACAACAAAAACTTAGATCAAGTAGTACTGACCCCAGTAACTCTGAGGACCCCTTCCATGCCAGAGAACAAAAGATAGAGGGCTCCTGCCACCACAACCTTGTGAAGAGTAACTCCAAGACGAGGCCTAAAAAGGAAGCAAAGCGAGAGTTGAGTACAAATGCCATAAGACAAGCTAAGAAACAGGACCTCAATTTATACCGACTATCAATTTACAGATATAAACAAACACACTCAATTTACCTGGGGGAAAAACAAACTTTATAAAAAACACATGAGCTTAAACAAGACAGTGAATTCTAGAGCTTTATAGCTGGTCCCTTGTTACTACATTTTTTTAAAAAATCCATTATGGAGAATTTTGAAGTAAAATTATCATACTACTACGAATTACTAATAAAATTACTATATGACTATATAAAAGTAATACAATAAATCTCCATATACCCATCACCCAGTCCCAAAAACCATCAACCTATGGCCAATTCTGCCCCATATATACTCCATCTACTTCCTATCCTTCCATATTATCTTGAAGCAAATCCCAGACACCATATTATATCTGTATACATTTCAGTATGTTTTTAAAAGATTTTTAAAAAACATACATTACCATTACCAAATCTAAAACTTTTAACAATAATTCCTTAATATTAATCAAACACCCTACTGCATTTTATTAAATAAACAGTAAGCACACACAAAAAAGCTCAAGTCCATGGGTAGTGCAAACAGGTAAGCACTCAACTACCAAGTGAAAGGTTGAAAGTCTGAACCCATCCAGAAGCACCTTGGAAGATGTGACTGGCAATCTGTCTCTGAAAGGTCACAGTCCTGAAAACCCTTTGGACCTCAGTTCTACTCTGCACATATGGGGTTTCCATGAGTCAGAATCAACTCAATGTCGACCAGTTTTTGGTTTATGAAAGCTCAAAAGCCAAGAAAATATGAAGTCTTTTGTGCAACTTTTATTTGAAGAAGGAAAAAACTTAGATCCTTGATAATCAAAATTCTACTGAGTCATAACTGAAATTTTAACAAGATCCCCAGGTGATTCAGTTGTGCATTACAGTTGGATATGCACTACCTTAGAACATACCTACTCAAGTCCTAGCAATATTTCTTTTGTTGTTGTTGTTGTTATACACTAGAAAAGTTCCACGGCAGGGACCATACATACATACGCACACGTGTATTCTGGATACCTAGGAGACTTCCTAGCCTACATGAAGCCCTCAAATATTTGTTGAATGAAGGAATAAATTCAAAAAATTAATACACACAAACACATCCTGTTTCTCTAATGCCATTTAAAGCAAAACTTTTGAAATAATTATCTATATCCAGATATCTGTAATTCCTCCCTCTCTGCAATCAGGCATTTGTTTCTACCACTTCACTAAGACTATTCCTGCTAAAGTCACCAACATCCTCCATGTAGTTAAAACTGTCTTAGAGGTAGTACAGCCCAAATGCTTGTTAGAAGCAAGGATGACAAGACTTCGTCTCACGTACTTTAGGAATGTTATCAGGAAGGACATCATGCTTGCTTGGTAAAGTAGAGGATCAGCAAAAAAGAGAAAGTCCTCAACAAGATGGACTGACACAGTGGCTATAACAATGGGCCAGTGTTTTGTTATGTTGTACACACTTGGAACTGATTCAATAGCACGTAACAAGAAGAGTTAAATCCAATGGTCAATTCTCAATCCTCATCTTAACTGACCTATCAGGAGCATCTGACACAATTAATTACTTCCTCCTTGAAACACATTCTTCAGGGCTTCCTGTCAGTTCACTGGTCACTCCTGAATTTCCTGAATCACCTATGCTCTAATCCTAATTCATCTCACTGACTTCTAAATAACAGAAAATGTTCAAGGGCTCAGTCCTTGGATCTGTACAGTCATGTCCTTGGTGATCTCACTGCTTTAAATAACATCTACATTCTGATGACTCCCAAATTTATACCTCTACTCCAACATCTTCCCCTCAATTCCTGGCCCACATCTACTTGGATGTCTATCTGAACTCCTAATCTTATCCTTGCTCCAAATCTATTCTACTTTCTGAATACAGTAAATGGCAATCCCATCTTTCCATCTGCTCAGACCAAAACAGTTACCGTCATCTTTGATTCCTCTTCTCTTTCATATCATATCTAATCCATCCACAAATTCCTTTCTCTCTACTGTCAAAAAATATATAGAATCTAATCACATTCCAGCATCTTTTCCCCAGATGTACAAATAGCTCCCTTACATCCTTCAGGTCTTTGCTTAAATGTCACCAACTAAGGCCTTCCCTGATCATCCTTTTTAAAACTGTGAGCTCCACCTCCTGCCTAGCATGCCCTATCCCCTTTTCCCTACTTATTTGCTCCACAACACTTATCACTGACATATTAGTTTATTTACTTACTTATTTGATTTTTGTCTGTGTCCCCTTCCCTCTATAAATATAAACTACAAGTCCTTTGTTTACCTGATGTATGCCTAGGCCCTAGAATAATGCCTAATATGTATAAGACATTCAATACAAAATTTTGAATAAAAACTAAATTATTTTCAGACTGTTTCATCAGGAATACACTTCCATTGAAAAGTCTGATTTGCAAGAATATTTTGGAAAAAAATCACTATAAATTTATTCTCCAAGTTTGGTACTTCAATGTTATTCAAGTATATTGCAGGTTTTCCTACAAATGATCCTTGAATTCTAAGTAAAATGAAATAGTAACATTTTCCCAATTTTTACAAACCTATGAAATACCAGATATCTTTTCTAATTTCAGAATTATCTTATATCAACTTTAGAACTACCACATTGGGAACCTGTAGCACTGCAGATATGAGTCAAATGAAATTGATTAATTTCAATTTAATCAGAACTTTCATATGCTCTTCAATACAGGAAGTTAATACTTACTTGACTATGCCATAGCCCAGACTGACTATGATGACAAGGGTTCGAGCCAGTGAGCGTTTCACTGCTGAAAGTAACTCTGCAAGGATCAGGGCACCTTGGACTATTAAAACAAGAAAAGGGGAAAGAGATGACACTGTAATCTAGGTTTTAAACAAGGCACAATTCTAGCATCAGAATGTAGATAACTGACATTCTTAACAATAAGCATTGGTTTTAGTTCTATCAGAAAAAAGAATACTTCTGTAATTTTTAAAAACACACCAAGTTGATACCATTTACGATCTCCCACATGTGAATAGCAATCTGGGTGTTCTCAATCCACTTATTTCCCTCCTCATTAAAATGTTGGCAGAATACTCACCCTATATGGACAATTCATAGCACCTTAGAGAATTTTTTGAAATGTATATATACAAAGACAAGCATAACACACACAAACACACATACACACACGGAGTTTCTAACTCAATTTCACATTTATTATTTTAAAACCCTTTCAAAAGACTAGGGAAAGATCTAGTAAGTGTATCTTGCATCAATAATTACTATTAGTCAAATGGTCCGAAGAGAACTGAATACAAACAATGCCAGTACAAAACAATGTCTGTCATTATCAGGTTACTTTACTAAACCATAAGCACCCTCCTATTTTTTTGGAATTCTGTATTTTATCAATTCCTAGATGCACCTTTCCCTTAAATTTTAACATCTTTGAAATCAGGGTATGTCTTACAATCAATTGCATCTGACAGATAAATAAACTAAACCCAAACCCATTGTCCTCAAGTCAATTCTGACTCATAGTGACAGAGTGGAACTACTCCACAGATTTTTCAAGGCTTTACAGAAGCAGAATGCCACAACTTTCTGCCACATAGCAGCTGGTAGTTTCTGACCTTTCAGTTAGTAGCTGAGCTCTTAACCACTGTACCACCAGGGCTCCTTTACAATTAAATAGGTAGCATTATCTTCTTTCTTGTTGTTGTTGTTGTTAT
>NW_006921613.1:18753502-18761824 GCF_000298275.1 Orycteropus afer afer | reverse complement strand
GACTCATAGCGACCCCTGCTAGGGTTTCTGAGACAGTCTCACTATGAAAGTAGATTGTGCAACTTCCTTCCGAGGAGTGGCTGGTGGGTTTGAACTGCCAGCCTTCTGGTTAGCAGTCAAGTGCCTTAGGCACTATGCTACCAGAGCTCCTATCTTCTTTCTTAGATGTGCATAATAATAATATACCTTATAAATCAATGGTGACTAAGACTTGAAGGTGGAAATAATCTTTCCCAACATGACCACCACTATTTAAAATAATTTTAGGAATATATTTCAGTAACATTACTCCTATATAACACTGAACCCATAAGTAAATGAGTTTAAAAACAGAAGTCACAATCATAGTGATGCTGCTTAAGTTACGATAACAATTAAATAACTGAAAAGCTAGACGTATTCAATGATTGCTGAACTTAGAAAAATCTTTACACACCTTACCTGTTAATCACTCACAAAGTGGCAAATGCTCTTTGGTTACATACCAGATTCTCCTTTATATCGGATATTCTGAAATTCTGCATAGAAGACAGCTTTCTCAAGCATTCCCAGGAAGATTACAGCACCAATCCAAAACTGAATTCTCAGGAGATCTCGCCAATAGCAGGCAGACCATGCCAGCCAGAGAACACCAAACAGGACATACACAATACACATCACCATGAAAAACTGTCATTCAAGTGGGTAAGAGATAAAAGAGAAAATCAGGGACAAGAGCCAAGTATCTAGACTTAATATCAATATATAGTCTTAACAAATCACTAAATAAAACAAATAAACCTTGTATTTAAAAAATAATTATTTTGTTCCTTCAGAATTTAATATGAACACAAACAACTGTCTTCTCTTGAGCAGAGAGACATGATATAAAGACTAATCCTCATGTGCTACCCTCCTGTATTAAAAGAGCTTTTGCAGCTCACAATCTCTAATTGTGTAAAAGAAGAAAATACTGAGGAAGAAGAAAAGGCACGGCAGGGTTAGGATACATCTGGAGAGATTGAAATGCTAAAAAATGGGAAAACCTAAAAAGGATAAAGAGGAAGAACATAAAAACATTCATGAACAAAGGAAATCAGGAAATAGATTAAGGATATTCTCATACACACAACAATGAAAACAATGAAGCTTTGCCATTTGTTAACTTTAAGTGGGATCAGAAACTACAGCCTTGTAGTAAGGAGTGCCCTTTGATCCCAGAGAACATGAGATGGCCTCTAAGGTGCTTTTCAATGCTAAAATTCCAAAGTCATCAACCTCTTCATTTTACAGATGAGAAAGTAAGGTACAATGAACCCTCCAAGATCACAGTCTAGTAAGAAATCCAAAACTAGAAGCAACATTTACTGAGCTTTTCAGGAACAATATTTTTAAAAATAATATTGTCATAAAACTTGGATAATTCTTCAAGCTAAATTAATTTAATCTTGATGTTAAAGAATGTGAGTTCACTTACAATCATCAATGGATATTCTTCAAGTGTGAGGTACTCATAGGGACCCTTCACTTCAACAGTCACTGCAAAACACAATTCTCAGAATAAATTTAATGAATGTAGAAATGGAGAACACCATCTCAATTTGTTTAACGGAAGTAATGAACTTCTGGATCATTTACTTTTAACCATTTAAATCCTGGTGAATATTACCTTACATTCCTACAGCACACCTTGAAGTTCATTAAGTGTTCTCATAGTTCACGTTGTGTCCTACACACGCCTACATGCCTCTGATCCAGGCAGTATCTAAATATTTTAAGTGGAAAAGTCCTTCTGTTCCCATACACTTATCCTTTAAAGCACAGATTAAATGCTATTCCCTCCACAATGTCTTCTCTAAGCTTCTCAACTATTCTCTACTTCTTCTATACCCCAAACACAATTCAAATATACTCTTCTTACAACTCAGGACTAATATCCTTTGAAAAGTATAGGACCTCATTCTTTCATCCAGGGCTAGATTACAGAGTCCTAAGCATTGATAATAAATGGTGATATATATATATATATAAAACATATGTGTGTGTATGTGTGTGCCTTAACTAGCCATGATGTAACTTCTTTGTAAAAATGTCAATCAACTTCTTAAAAGAAAAAAATCAGTCTGAAGGGAAACGGAAAATAAAATACATTTCTCTAATTTTTATTATCTAAACATTCATTTCCTTAAAGAACTGTTCAAATTCCTTATACAGAGATACATAAATATTCTGATAAAATATAATCTTCTTATAAATGCTCTTAGTTGCTTTCTTGGAAGATGAATTCAGAAACATACTCAGTGTTGCAAAACAGAAAATATATTTTACATGATAAATATTGAATTATAAATCTTAATACGACTACCTACTGCCATCAAGTTGATTCCAACTCACAGCGACCCCATTTGTTTTCTAAGGCTGTAAATCTTTATGGAAGTAGATTGCCCATCTTCCTCCTGTGGAGCAGCTGATGGGTTTGAACTGCCAGCCTTCTGGTTAGCAGCCAAATGCCTTATCCTCTACACCACCAGAGGTGCTTCTTAATATGCCCAATGCCTTATTTATTAGCACATATAGAGCAGTATCAAGCAGTTGCATGCAACAGATAATAAAAAGTGAAACTCACTTGATATATAAATCTTTTAATGTTAGATAAATATTAATACTTCTAGTATTTTTTGGATGTTAGCTATGTATTATATTATTACCCATGTTAGTATTATATCGCATTATATGGCATCTACGTGTATGCCAAACATTTTAGTTATAATATTTTTTTATAAAACTTAGGATCTAACTCAGGAGCTCTGGTAGCTTAGTACCTAAGGCACTTGACTGCTAACCAGAAGGCTGGCGGTTCAAACCCACCAGCCACTCCTCGGAAAGAAGATGGGGCAATCTATTTCTGTAGTGATACTGCCTCGGAAACCCAAGTGGGGTTGCTATGAGTCGGGTGTGACTCGATGGCACATAACAACAACAAGGATATAACTCTATATGTAAATGCTTTATAGTTAAAAAGAAATGTCATTGTATTCACTGCAATGATTGACCTATTCAAATTCCTTGGTTTTGCATGTCATTTGGGGCTGGAGTTCCCATTGGTTGTTTACTAGGACTTGAGCAAGAGCATACTCTCATGTTTGTATCATGGCAGAAAGCACTGCTGGGCCTCCTGGCTAGAGTTGCTGGATCAGCAGACATGGATGTACAAGATCCAAAAAACAAACCAAACTAACTGCCATCAAGTTGATTCCAACGCACAGAGACCCATTTTGGGTTTCCATGGTAGTAAATCTTTATGGAAGTAGATTGCCCTGTTTTCTCTCCATGAAGCGGCTGGTGGGATTGAACCACCAACCTTCTGGTTAGCAGTCAAACGCCTTAGGCACTACGCCACCAGAGCTCCTTGGATGTACAAGATAGTTCCCTCAAAATCCATCAGAGCTTTATTGTCAATTAATATCATCTGTCCTTGCCCAGTAATGACGCATGTTGGATTCAGTTGCATATTGGGTGAATGTAGTAAGAGTTAGACTCAACAGCCCACTCCCACCTCTTGTTTATTAGAAAGCAATAGTGTACTTCCAAGAGACCCACTGGGATAAGGAATTTCAATTCCTTATAGGAGGAAACAATAGGAAACAGATGTCAACAAAGGTGTTAAAGTGAGAGCCTCATGGCTTAAGACACCCTGGTGTGTAGGCACCCTCATGACCCTGCATGAACATTATTCCTGGCCAGAGCATTCTCATACACTGGAGCTGGTATCAATTTCACTTAGTGCCCTGACAGTTCTCTTCCACTGTGGTGCTCACTTTTCCTTATGTCCTATCTGCTTAGCATAGTTAGGTCTTTGGTTTAGACAACTGGTGACCCTGTTTTGTTGATGTCCTAAGCATGTGTTTACTTTGCTTATTTGTTAATCCATTCCTGCTTTCATCCCTCTTACTTAATTTTCACTACTGCTTCATATTTTTTACCCACTTCAATTTGATGTGATCTTGCTATATTAATATGTCTTTGTAAGCCATCTTAGATCTTTTTCAGAATGAGATAAGGTATTTAAAAACAAGACAAACAAACAAAAAACGCTAGGAATTCACACACATAATGTATCCTCGCTGATAAAATAATGTAAAATACTATCCATCTTCCCAATCACATACCCTGGATCCCAAACTGAAAACAAAACTTCAGACTGATGCAAAGCACTATCCACTACAGAACTGGACCTTCCCAAAACTTGCTAGTTAATACTTTTCAAAGTTTCTGTAACTAATAACAAATTATGTAATTAATGAGGCAAAGCAAGTGACAACAACAACATGAATTTGAAAGACAGATTTGCCTTACTGAAGCAACCCTGCTATTATTTTAAGATTGTTTGAAATTAATAAAATTACTTGGTTTAATTCTAGGTATGATTAATTAATAAAAATTTGATGGATCTGACAATCATTCCCAGATACTAGTAACTGTCCACACAACAAAAATTTCCTACTAGCTTTTATAAGGCAAGAAAGATACATATTAGTAAAAGTAAACCACGCCTACTAATTAATTATATGAATAAAAAGGAGAATCCCATAGTAGTAATCTTATAAAAATTTCAAAGCAGAACTGCTTACTAAATTCTACTTCTGTATCTTCTTAATGCAACAAAAGAATAAAACAATTAATGAATGTTTGTATCACATTCTTTACTGACCAGGGGTCATAAAATATAGCATATGCACCAAATCCAGCCCTCCGACTATTTCTGTAAATAAAGTTATATTGGAACATAGCCACATCCATTTATTTAAGCACTGTCTATGGGTGGTACCAGTTCAAAGCCACCAGCCACTCCTCGGAAGGAAGACTGGGCAATCTACTTCTGTAGAGCTGCCTCAGAAATCCAAGGAGGGGTTGCTATGAGTCGGATCCAACTCGACAGAGTGAGTTTGGTTTTGGTTTTGGTTTATGGGTGGTACAGTGGTTAAAACACTGGATTGCTAACCAAAAGTTCAGCAGTTCAAACCCACCAGCCGCTCCATGGGAGAAAAATGAGGCTGTCTCCTTCCATAAGGATTTACAGCCTTGGAAACCTTCTGGGGCAGTTCTACTCTGTACTATAGGGTCGTTATGAGTCAGAATCAACTTGATGGCAGGGAGTGAGTTTATGGTTGCCTTGGTACCAAAATGGCAGAGCTGTACAGCTGCCACAACAAAAAAATATTATCTAGCCCTTTATTTAGGAGCTCTGGTGGCGTGGTGCCTAAGTCATTTGACTGCTAACCAGAAGGCTGGCGATTCAAACCCAGCAGCCACGCCTAGAAAGGAAGGTTGGGCAATGTACTTCTGTAGCGATACCACCTCGGAAACCCAAGGAGGGGTCACTATGAGTCGGATCTGACTCCACAGCAGTGCATGCATGTGTGCATGTGTAGCCCTTTAAGTCTGCCAACTGCTGCTCTATGTTAAAATGAAACATACAATTACTGAGCACTTATGTGGCAGGCACTATGAAAAACACAGGCAATAGAAAGATGAACATGATGCGTGCCCTCTAAAGGATTACTATCTAGGAGTTGAAAAGCTAGATCTCTGAGCAGACCTAGGAGGATGGGTATATATTTTCCAGGACAGTAGAAAGCCTTCCAGGCAGAGGAAGCAACACAAACAAGGACAGGTGTGAAAGTGCATGGCACATTTAAGGAACACTATAGTCTGAGATGACTCATGGTACCAAATAGTGTAATGCAGCAAAAGGTAAACTAGGTAAGAATGGAAAGGGCTTTATAAGCTTTGCTGTGGAATGAAGACATTTTAGAGGCAAACAGGAGTCAACAAAGGTTTTAATGAAGAATGAAGAGAAGTAAAAGGACAGAACAGTTTTAGAAGGCTAATCATAGGACTTTCAGATAAGACAGCATAGTTAGTCCATGCTTTAATGTATATTTCCGCTCCAAGCAAGAGATATATAAACATTTAAAAAAAAACAAACCCAAAAGCATTATAATAGATTGAATTATGTTCCCCTCAAAATTTGTGTCAGCTCACATTCTCAGTGGTTTAGAAGTTATGTAATGATAATACCCCATGATGTGATCTGATGTGATAAGCCAATCAGGTGTAAGTGGATTAAGGGTGTGATGCAAGCACCCTCAGTCCCATCACAGGCCTAATCTGATTTAAGGGGAGCTTCCCTGGATTGTGGCCTGCAACACTTTCCATCTGACAAGAGGTAAAAGGAGAGAGAAGGGAGCAGAGAAGGGGACCTACTACCACCAAGAAAGAGGCACCAAGAGCAGAGCACATCCTTTCTACCCTGGGTGCCTGTGCTGGGATCTTCCTAGAACCAAGAGACACAGAGAGAAAAAGCCTTTGCCTAGAGCCAGCACTCTGAATTCAGATTTTTAGCCTCCAAAACTGTGAGAATAAATTTGTTTGTTAAAGCCATCCACTTGTGATATTTCTGTCACAGCAACATTTTATATATACATACATACGTACACACACACACACATTGGAAGAGACTAGCATAATCTGATATATCAAAACTAAACAGAATCTCAGAATAGTGTATGTGGATCATGAATCCATGATTATTCTGGATGCTGGGTCTAGAGAAGCTGGGAGTTCAGTTCCTATGAGAATCACTGTAACTACTAGGATTCCAAGAAAAATGGTGACCATAACCAGGTTTGATCCATGAAGAGACTGAAATGGGAATGGGCTGGCATGGAGCTGGATTTATCCTCTATCCTCTTCAATGAAGGAACCAAAAAAAAAAAAACAAAAAAAAAACACCTCAACTGCTACCTTGGATTATTACTCATTATAAGGCCATGGGTCTGGAGAAACAGGATATAGATATATTCTTGGGACCAGAAATTGTGCCAGGCCACCTACTGGTTTGCTATAGATCTGCTACAATAACCTCTGTCATGGATTGAACTATAATCCCCCAAAAATATGTGTCAGCTTAGCTGGGCAATGATTCCCAGTGGTTAGGCAGTTACATAATGATGTAATTTGGCAGTTATGCAATATGAAATTATCCCTCTGATACAATCCAATGTGATCACCTATCAGTTTTAAGAGGATTAGGATAGGATGCAACACCATTACTCAGGTCACAACCTTGATCCCAATAATGTAAGGGGAGTTTCCTGGGGATGTAGTCTGCATTATCTTTTATCTCATACGAGATATACAAGAGAGAGAAGTGAATAAAGAAAGAGGGACCTACTACGACCAAGAAAGAAGAGTCAGGACCAGAGTATATCTTTTGGACCCAGGGTTTCTGCACTGAGAACCTTCTAGACTCAGGGAAAGACTGAAGTCAAGCCATATGAAGATCACCCAGGAGCAGAAGCTAAAAGAGACAAAGCCTTCCTCCAGAACCAACAGAGAGAGAAAGGTTTTTCTTAGAGCTGGCATCATAATTTCAGACTTCTAGCCTCCGAAACTGTGAGAGAATGAATTTTTGTTTGTTAAAGCCATCCCCCTATGATATTTATGTTATAGTAGTGCTAGAAAACTAAGACAACTTCCTTGTCACTATGAGGTTAATTACAAGATCTACTTCTGTAGCAATACTGCCTTAGAAACCCAAGGAGGGGTTGCTATGAGTTGGGTCTGACTCGACAGTACATAACAACAACGACATTTCTGGATTAGGAGTTAAGCATTCAATTTAAGAAACCAAAAAAGCAAAAGTTTAAATTTAACTCAGAGGAAGGAAATAATAAAGATGAAAGTACAAATCAATAAAACAGAAAACAAAGTAAGTAATAGCAAAAATTAACAAAACCAAAAGCTGGTTTACTAGGGTAAAAATGTATTAAGATAAAATTCTAGAAAGATTTATTAAGTTGAAAAGACACAAAAGCAGTATTAAGAATACAAAAAGTTTACAGAGATTTTTTTTAAAAAAGAATAACATACATAACTTTTTGCCAAAAATTGAAATCTTGATGAAATGGGCAATTTCTTTTGTAAAAAAACTGATTCAAAGGAAAATCAAAAACTTAAGTACATTCATTACTATTAAAGAAAATAAATAAGTTGTTTAAAATTTATCTGGGGGGAAAAAGACTCAAATAGTATTACAGATAAATTCTATTAAACATTAAAGGAATGAATAACCATGACCTTTGCAGTGTAGTAAATTACTTTGTGTGGCTTTTCTACCCATAAGTCTTTGTAAACTCCAAGATGGGATTTGCTATGAGCAACCTGATTGCTGAAGGTGTCTACCTGGAGTATTTCTGTTGGGAGTGGCACAAAACAATGTTCTGGGAGGTGCCCACTCTCTCTCAGGTGCTTAGAGTTCCGATGCTGTAATTGGCTAGT
>NW_006921613.1:18747874-18753097 GCF_000298275.1 Orycteropus afer afer | reverse complement strand
GGCAGGAATAGGCCTTGGGTTACTGCTGGTAATCCTGTCTTCCTCTTGTAGGGTTAGAGGAGGTTGGAACATGTGGCCTCCTTGCCGTTTTTGCAACCTTATACAAACTGTTATAGAGAATATTAAAAAAGGAGATATTCCACAATTCATTGTAAGAGACCAGCTCTGGTAGCGTAGTACCTAAGGCACTTGACTGCTAACCAGAAGGCTGATGGTTCAAACCCACCAGCCACTCCTTGGAAGGAAGGCTGGGCAATCTACTTCTGTAGGGATACTGCCTCAAAAACCCAAGGAGGGGTCGCTATGAGTCGGGTCTGACTCGATGGCACATAACAACAACAACAGCATAACCTGGATGTTAAAACCAGTGGAAGATAATACAAGAAAAGAAAATCACAGGCCAATCTCATTTTAAACATACACAAAAATTTCTAGAATCCAGCAATGTGTATTTATATGTATATGTGTATGTTTATGTATGAATATGCAAATGTGTGTGTGTGTATCAAGACCAAGTAGTGGTATCCCAGAAATTCAAAGGTGCATTAGAAAACCAGTTAATAAACATACCACATTTACAGATTACTGGCAGCCCCTGGATTACAAACAAGCTCTGTTCCTATGTCTGTCTTTAAATTCAATTGTATCTAAGTAGAACAGCCACTCCTCGGAAGGAAGGTTGGGCAATCCTACTTCCGTAGTGATACTGCCTCGGAAACCCAAGGAGGGGTCGCTATGAGTCAGGGCTGACTCGACGGCACATAACAACAACAACAGAACAGGTAGGTAGTTCGCATCTACGTCTGTATTTAAATTAAATTATATGTAAGTCAGAACAGTTAGGCAGTTGGTATCTAATGTCAGTTAGTCAAATGTTTGTGTAAGTATACAGTGTACCTTTCTGTGCATAAAAACCATTAAAGAAACACTTCCAAAAACACTAAAATATCTTTAACATAATAATAATATTTGGAAGCAAGTCTCAAAGTAGCACCCATTTGTTATTACCAACCATTATATTCACTTCGAATTTTTAATATAATAGGCTTTACAGGAATTGGTTCATAACTAGAGTTTGTACATAAATCAGACGTTAAAAACAGGAACTACCTGTAAGTGTGAAAACCTAAATTATCACTTTAATGAACACATGCAAATCATTTTTAACTGAACATTCATTCTTAACATTTAAAAAAAATTAAACGGAAACAGAAAATCTTTCTGGTAAACCAGAAAGGACCATCACTAACCAAAAACAGAGCATTTTGAAAAATCTGTAGTAACCATCATACATACTTAATGGAGAAATGTACCAATATTGCCAAGTCAGGAGCAGGGTGAAGAAAGCTGCCAACATTATTTCCACTCAAATACTATGTGTTATGGACTGTGTCCCCCAAAATATGTTGTAAATCCTAATCTCTATGCCTGTGGTTTAATCCCATTTAGGAATGTGTTGTCTTTGCTATGTTAATAAGGCAGGATTAGCATAGGTGTATCTTGGGCCAATCTCTTTTGAGATATAAAGACATTCAATACAAGCTAGCTAGGAGAGACAGGGAAGAGAGACACCAAGCACAGGAAGGTTGCTGAGAAGAAACAAGAACCTTCCTCCAGAGGCAACAGAGAAGCACTTCCCCTAGGGCCAATGCACTAATTTCGGACTTCTTGCCTCCTAAACTGTGAGAAAATATTTATCTGTTTGCCACCCATTTGAGGTATTTCTGTTACAGCACTAGATAATCAAGATACTATGCTTGAGAAAATGGGAGTAAGGAAACTAAAAAATAGAAGAAATAGAAAAACAAACCACAAAAAACAAGACCATTAGGAAGTAACCACAAACATCCAGGTAAGAGATGATGATTTTGTGAACTAGGCAGTGATGCTGAAAAGTAGATCACTAAGAAAAATTCCTGCGATATTAAGAAATCACAAAAGTCAGTGACTATGTTTTTACAAGTCTAGTTAAGACTATTGGGAAGATTATACCAATTTTAAAAACAGGAAGAAATTATACCAATTTTAAAAACAGGAAGAAAAATGAACATTAATGTGAATAATACAAGGAATCATGTATCAAGCGCCTAGACTATCTCTGGTACATATTTAGACATAGAAAAATATTGTAATTCCTATCACTCAATTTCTCCACTTCACAACAAATATCCATAATAAATTACTCCCTCTCTTAAAGCAATTTTATACTACCCACTAGCTATGAGCACAACAGAATTTAAAACATTTTTTTTTTTAAACAAATGAATGGAACTTACTGGTAAAAAGATTACTTAGTGAATTTTCCTTCATTGATTCTTTTGAAGATGAAATACCAATATGTACAATAAAAATGTATGGTGCATCCTGCCACGTTTTCAATGGTTCATGCATTACCTAGAGTGGGAAAAAGACATTAAATCTTCCAGTCTTAAGAATTTAGAACACAGGATAATAATAAAATGTGAAAATTTTGCTCCAGAAATCTGCCCAGAAACATGGTAGAGTCTTTCACTTTCATCCATTAAAACAGGAGACATAACAACAAAAGACATCTAAGTATATACAATAAAAGAGTTTAATTATAAATTAGAAAGGCAGAATATCTGCTACCCTGTTACACACAAAATTCACATGTTTATTTATTTTTATTATGAGGAAAACTTCAACTAGAAGCATTAAATGTGTTTAACCAAATCATGTTGGGATATTAAGTTACACTTTACACAGATGTCTTCAACAAACTAAGATTATTTAATCACCTAAAAAAATCCATGATGATGTAAGTATGAATTATAAACAATTTTTTAATCTAATACCCTTTTCTTAATGGCTGAAATTTCTGCCAGTATAGTCTCTCATTTTTATCAAAAATGTAATCTTGTGCTAGTATATATATAAAGGAAGATTCACCACTCCTCAAAGACAAGGAAGTTAACAGCCTCAGTGCCGACAGAACGGATTACTCAGGAAGAATCTGATTCAAGGACAGAGAGCTTGTGCACACCCATAGGAAAAAGCCTTCAAAAGATTCATAGCCATAGATACAACAGAGGCATGTAGAAAATAACTGGTTTCTTCTTCCATGCATCTAAAATAAAAGACTGCTGAGTTAGATCTGCAATTTATTATGATCTTCTCCTAAAAGGAGCAGCTTTATCCAAGGATCTCTGGGAGATCTTCAGTTGACTAGGAAGCCCTTCAAATTTTCCCATTTACGCATTTTCCTAGGGGACCACAGCTTTTACCCAATTCTCAAAAGGTTCTACAACCCAAGAAAATGTTATTTATTAGCTTATCTTAGTAACTTAAGAACATAAATGCCATCCTGAATCATATGTGGATTTATCTCAACCTCATCTCTCTCTAAGAAGCTCTGGTGGTGCAATGCCTAAGGCATTTGACTGCTAACCAGAAGGTTGGGAGTTCAAACTCACCAGCCATTCTGTGGAAGGAAGATGGGGCAATCTACTTCCGTAAAGATTTACCTCCTCAGAAACTCAACAGGGGTGCTGTGAGTCAGAAGTGACTCAACGGCAGTGGGTTTTTGGTTAACCTCTCTCTGATAAGAAAATTTACAGCCTCAAAGTTATAGGTACATCACACATCCTATTACCCAAAATTAACTGAATCTTTCCTGAACCTATTCATTAACCTATAACACTTTGGAGTAATAAGCTGTTCTGTCATTAGTTTTATGTTATCTTAAAACTATCTTTTCTAAATTTCAAGAGGGAATGATTAATTCTCCTACTCCAGAATGTGACAAAGCTTACATCTAATTCCAGAAATACAAAAAGTCCGACTTGTAAAAAGAATACGTGTTATGCCAGGCATTCTGTTAAGCATGTAACATGTATTACCTACTTCACCCTCACAATAATCCTATCGAGTAAGCATTATTATGAACTACATTTTATACTTTAAGAAACAGAGGCATAAGGAAAGTAAGAACTTATGGAGTTGGATTCTAAATCTAGGACATCGACTCCATTGCTCTTAATTAACCACTACCTCAATTACTTTTTATCTCCTCTAAGCTTAATAGACTATTTAAAAAAACTCAGAGTCTTTGCAATATTGCCTCAAAAATTTCAATTTCCCTCAATAAACCTTTACTAACCTCATTAGGTATTTAGTAAGGTAAGAAGATTATAGCTGCATGTGATACCTCAGACACCAATGTTCCTAGAAAAATATACTGTAAGACTGGTTTTGTTCTTAATACATTTAATTTGTATATTATTAATTTGTATTTTTTATCAAGTACTCCTTTGTCAAAATTATGATGGTAAATATAACCAGATTACCACTTAAATCACCAGAAATCTGAATTAATTGAAAAGAATAAAATGTTTTCATGGGGAGAAAGATAAGAAGAGGACTTTACCCTCACACATTTGTTTTATCTGAGCTTTAAAAAAAACAAGAGGGTGGGTGGGGAAGTGAATTTGTGAGTATCCGTCTTAAAAGGATTAAGCACTATTTTACCCTTTAGGCCCAATTTTCAGAAAAGAAGATCATTCCATGATTTTTTGCTTAACTATAATATTAATAAGTATTTATAAATATTACTTGTGATAGTCATTCAAAAGGGTCATCTTTCAGCCAGCTTTGGATATTAAGAACAAGGTCCAAGCCTTCAGAAAAATTTAAAGTATGCTAGGCCCAGAAGGCAACTGAATAAACCACAATTACAAACAACCAACATGCATTTAACTGAAAGTTACACTTCAATTTTTTCAGTATAATTTATAATAATAAATCCCCACTTTCACCTGACAAATTGCATATAATCTGTTTTATATAATACCAACCATTGTTGGTGAGGAAAAAGGGAAAGTTCCCCTGACTTTGTTGGAACCATAAACCGTTACAGTTTCTGCACAGCAATTTGACAAACCAGAGAAAAAACCTTTTTGAACTGTTCATACACTTGGATCAGCAATTCTGCCTGTAGGAATTTAGCCTAAAGAAAACATTATAAACACACACATGTAGCTAGTATCATGAATTATCTGTAATAGCAACAAACTGGAAACAATCCAAATGTCTATCAATTGGGATATGATTATAAAAATCATGGTAAAATGAAATATTATGCAACCAACAAAAAAAGTGAGGTAGTGGAGAGAACAATCATGGGAGAAGGAAGGGCTGCTTATGCACAGGGAGATAGCTCAGGGTGCAGAAGAGTATGAAGGGATGGACACTGGGAGGAGGTAA
>NW_006921613.1:18737036-18747766 GCF_000298275.1 Orycteropus afer afer | reverse complement strand
GTCTTTAAAAAAAAAAAAAAAAAAAAAAAAAGTGAGGTAGTGTTCTATGTGCCCATTTGGAAAAAATTACTTCATTAAGTAAAAATAAAAATTATATAACAATATGCATATGATCCCATTTTGGTCAAAATGCACATACTTTGTGTAATCACATCAAACTGCTAATTTTGCTAGAAAATAAAACTGAAAAGGATTTTAAGAGCTACAGAATCAAAGATTCCACAAGAAAGCTATGGGGGATCACTTATTACTATAACAACTTTACATATACATTGTAGGAAATATAGAAACACAAGAAAATAAATATCACTTATTTTATTATTATTAACCAAACCAACAACAACAACAAAAAAAAAACCAAACTCACTGCCATCGAGTTGATTCCAACTCATAGCAACCCCCACTAGGTTTCTATCTGGAAGTAGATTATTCCATCTTACTCCCACAAAGTGGCTGGTGGATTTGAACCACCAACCTTCTGGTTAGCAGTCAAATGTCTCAGGCATTACACCACCAAAGCTCCCTATGATTATTAATAGCAACCCTTATTAACATTTTGGTAGACAGTTTCCATTTTTAAGTTTCTTTTAAAATGTATCCTTTTGTTTGTCTATTTTTAAATTATATTATTAATTGCAATTTTAGAATCAGTATGTTCTAAATTCTCAGATACACTTACAGTTTTATCTCCAATAGAGGTAAGATTTGTTCCATTCTCCTTAGCCTTTAAACATTAAAAAATAAAATAAAATTAATTCAGAATTTTTACTTTTCTCAGAAATACGTAACAAGAAAAATAATTACCTCTTGTTTTTCTCCTAAAAGAGGTAGTCGATGTACAAAATCTCCAGAAAAGCTCTATAAAACAAACATGAAATTAAAGTTACTTTAAAAATTTGTAATATTTAGAAAGGAGTACTCAATGTTTAGGGAACATAAGACCTTAGATACATGCTTAAGATAGAGGGATCTTAGACAGTTTCCTTTCATTTTACAGAAAAGGAAAATTAGGCTTAAAGCTATAAAGTTTTGAAAACAGAAACAAAATTAGAACATAAGATTCCTAATTATATACGCACATCACAATCCATATCTGTAAGCAAAGTATACTAATTACCTTTCTAACCAGTTATCAGCAGATTAAGCAATCTCCTTCCTCAGTAATCAGAGTGCGTAATTCAATTGTTAGATTAGACTGGAGGAGAGAAAACCTTACCAACAGGGATATATGCCAGGACCCTGGAAAGATGATAGCAGATCTAAAAGTAGTGAACCTTGAGCAACAGAAAGCTTTCCATAATGAAATCTAAGAAAGGCCAACCAAATCTAGCCTGAGGGAGAAATCTGGAAAACCAACAGAAAACATACAAACTATTCAATCTCACACCATTCCTAGTTTTTCCTTCCTACTATTCCTGCATTATTTTTGAAGTTTTCTTTTCCCTCCAAATCCATAAAATCTAAGCTCTGAAAGCATTTGATCCTCAGAGTTCAATTATCAATTACTTCATCAAATTATTAATTATCAATTTTTAATTAGTTTCCTTAGTTTTTTTTAAAAAAGAAACAATTTTAATTCTAGTAACCAGACCTAGCTTTCAGTGAATTCCTTGCCTATTATAAGAAATTTGCTAAATATTCCTTTGCAATTTTTATATGCAGTAAGGACAAAGCAATGGGTATAGTTACAACAAATATTTTCAACCCTATAAAATGTTTCTATCAAAAAATAGTATCATGGCTATTACATAGTTTTACCAAACTAAAAAAAAAAATTTACTTGGTATTAGATCCTATTTCTAAGGAAACAGAATTTTGTATCAGAAATCCCACTTATATGACTACACTTACATGCTTATATCTGAGCATTAAAAATATACAATATTATTCATCTACTTACTTCCCTTTCCCCAAAACAAGGCCTGAAAATTAACCTAGTGATAATTTTCTACAAAAGTAGTGATACTCTTTGATTTTGGGTCTGTAGCAGTTAAACCTGAAAACTGATTTATCTGGAGACCTATCAATTAGATAACAAAAGAATTAAAAATCTGGGTTTGCTGTTAACACACAAGAAACCATATCCTCTCTTCTATGATGTGAATCAATATGTAAGTGGCTGCTTATACACACATTAGAACATGCTTCTAACTTCTGCCAGTGGGAAAGGAAGGGGAGAAGAGCAGATACAGCCAAAAACATAAGCATTACATTTTTTAACCCTCTACGTTCCTCTAACCTCTTTCAAGCACTACCTGTGTTTTAAAAAGTTCACTGCAGTTCTGGAACACTCTTGATGACGTTTGATATTTCCCAGATAACCCTCTTTTTTCCTTAAGGTTTTCCAAATATTTCTCAACTTTTTCTGCCTGAAAAAAATATAGGAAATACAAAGTGTATACCATTCACAAGCAAAAAAAAAATCATAAACAAGATTATTTAGACAATAACAAATAGAATCACCTTTAGTACAAAACATAGAGGCCCTAGGTGGCATAAACAGTTAAGCACTGGACTACTAGCCGAAAGACTGGCAATTCAAATCTACCCAGAAGTAACTTGGAAATCACGCACTGAGATCTGCTTCTAAAAGGTCATACTGTTGAAAACTCTATCTGCACACATGGAGTCACGAGTCCAAATTCAATAGCAGCTAACAACAACAGGGAGCTCTGGTAGCATAGTGGCTAAGGCACTTGACTGCTAACCAGAAGGCTGGAGGTTCAAACCCACCAGCCACTCTTCGGAAGGAAGGTTGGGCAATCCTACTTCCGTAGTGATCCTGCCTCGGAAACCCAAGGAGGGGTCGCTATGAGTTGGGGCCGACTCGACGGCAAATAACAACAACAACAGGAGTACAAAAATAATTTAGTCTTTCTAATTTTAAATAGAAGCTCTGGTGGCACAGTGCCTAGGGCATTTGACTGCTAACCAGAAGGCTGGTGGTTCAAACCCACCAGCTACTCCTCAGAAGGAAGACTGGGCTATCTACCTCCTTAGAGATACCGCCTCAGAAACCCAAGGAGGAGTCTCCATGAGTCGGAATTGACTTGATGGTAGTGAGTTTGTTTTAATTTTAAATATTAAAAGCATAAGATAAAGAATATATCTATTCATCTCTAAGATTTTAATGTAATTGGACTCTAACGTTTAGAATTCTAGCCTTTGGCTCACAAAGGGCAGTTCCACTAACAATTCAGGGCAGACTGGGAAATTGTCAAAACACAGAGGGTTTTGTCATTTTAAAATATAATTTATAAGAGTTACTTGACCAAATTAACAATATCAACAAAAAGATATGCTCAAAACGTAAAACAGCAAACACAGCTTTTTTTTTTTTTAAACAGTTGATACTCTCAAAAGGCATCCATTTCTATGATTTTAGTTCTATAATTTTTGTGTAATTTTGTAAATATCTACATCACTAATCTTGGACTCTTTCTTCTAATTCCTAATTTCACATCGCTGTGGAGTTATCATTCCCATACTTCTACACTGTGGCTATCTGCAATAATTTCTACATTTTTAGATTATACCACCAGATAGGAGGATCCACTAAGCTCTGGACCACTTTATCACTAATTTCAAATATAAAAAGCTTTCATTGTAAATTCAATTGTTTTTGTTGTTACGTGCTGACACAACAGAATGAAACACTATCCAGTCTCACAAACATTGCTATGTTTAAGCCCCTTTTTCAACCACTGTGTTAATCCATCTCTTTGAGGGTCTTCCTCTATTTCACTGACCCTTTAACTCCACCAAGGATGATGTCCTTCTCCAGGGACTAGTCCCTCCTGATATCATGCCCCAAATATGAGAGGCAAAGACTTGCCATCACCACTTCTAAGGAGCATTCTGGCTGTACTTCTTCCAAGACAGATTTGTTCATGGTACTCCGTAGTATATTCAATATTCTTCATCAACATCATAATTCAAAGGCATCAATTCTTCTTCAATCTTCTTTATTCACTGTCCAGTTTTTCATGCATATGAGGCAATTGAAAACACCAAGGCTTGAATTAGGCCTCAAAGTGACAGCTTTACTTTTCAACACTTTAAAGAGGTCTTTTCCAGGAGATCTGCCCGATGCGATAATTGTTTTGATTTCTTGACTGCTGCTTCCATGGGCACTGACTGTGGACCCAAGTAAAATTAAATCCTTGACAACTTTAATATCATCTCCGTTCATCATGATGTTGCTCACTGGTGTAGTTGTGAGGATTTTTGTTTTCTTTCTCTTGATGACGTTTAGCTGTAATCCACACTGAAGCCTACAGTCTTTGACCTTCATTAGTAAGTGATTCAAGTTTTCCTTCCTTTCAGCAAGGAAGACTGTCATCTCCAAATCACAAGCTCTTAATGAGTCTTTCTCCAATCATGATGCCACATTCTTCTCTACACAGTCCAGCTTCTTGCATTATTTGTTCAGCATAAAGACTGAATAAGTATGATGGAAAAATACAACCCTGACACACAGCTTTCCTGATTTTAAACCATGCGGTATCCCCTTGTTCTGTTCAAATAACTGCTTCTTGGACTATGTACAGGTTCTACATGAACATGATTAAGTGTTCCAGAATTCTCATTCTTCATAATGTTATCTATAATATGCTATGATCCACACAATCAAATACCTTTGCATAGTCAATAAAACACAGGTAAATATCTTTTGGTATTCTCTGTTTTCAGCCAAGATCCATCTGATACCAGCAAAGATATCACTCATTCCACATCCTCATCAGAATTCGGCTTGAATTTCTGGCAGTTTCCTATTCATGTACTGCTGTAACCATTTTTTAATTATTTTCAGTATAATTTTACGTATGTAATGTTAATTATATTGTTTGATAATACCTGCATTCTGTTGGATCACGTTTCTTTGGAACAGGCACGTTATCTAGGTCTCTTCCAATCAGTTGGCTAGATAGCTATTTTCCAAATTTCTTGGAAACACTTCCAGTATTGTATCCCATTGACTGAAACATGTCAATTAGTATTCATCAATTCCTGGAGCCTTGTTTTTCACCAATGCTTTCAGTGCAACTCAGAGTTCCTTCAGTACCACTGGTTCTTGATCATATGCTACCTCCTGAAATGGTTGAACATCAACCAATCCTTTTTTTTCGTACAATGACTCTGTGTATTCCTTCCATCTTCTTTTTACGCTTCCTGTGTCATTCAATATTTTGCCCATAGACTCCTTCAATGTCGCAACTCAAGGCTTGAATTTTTTCTTCAGTTCTTTCAACTTGGGAAATGCTGAGTGTATTCCTCCCTGTCAGTGTTCTAATGCCAGGTCTCTGCAAATTTATAATACATTACTTTGTCTTCTTGAGCCATCCTGTAAAATCTTTTGTTCAGATCTTTTACTTGATCGTTTCCTCCATTAGCTTTAGCTGCTCTCCTTTTAGGAGCAAGTTTTAGAGACTCTTCAAATATCCATTTTGGTCTTCTCTTCCTTTCCTGTCTTTTTGATCAACTTTTGCCTTCTTCATGTATGACTTCCTTGATATCCTCCCACAACTCACCTCATCTTCAGTATTAGTGTTCAATCTCTTCTTGAGATGGTCTCTAAATTCAAGTGAGATATACTCAATGTAGCACTCTGGCTCTGGTGGACTTATTTTAATTTTCTTCAGCTTCAACTTAAACTTGAATTTGAGCAATTGATAGTCTGATCCATAGCTGGCCTCTGGCCTTATTCTGACTGATGATAGTGAGCTTCTCCATCATCTCTTGCCACAGATGTAGTCAATGCGATTCGTGTGTATTTCATCCAGTATCTATGGGTATAGTTACTGTTTATCTTGTTGAAAAAAGGTAATTCCAACTAGTAAATCATCGATGGCAAAATGCTATCATGCCTTGGTGATAGAAATATGTAGGATATTGCATGTTCTAACTACTGATGTTTCTTCTTTGTTTCCAACTTTCACATTCCAATCACCTATAATTATCAATGCATCTTTTTTTTTTTTTAAAGCTTGTTTTACATTCAACATAACGCATACATTTAGTTTCATTCCCCTAACCCAGTCCATGTCCAACCCTAACCCAGTCTCCTCCCCTTCCTACTCTGTGACCCTCCACCTGTGCTCCTCATATTTATGCACTCCTATTGGTCCTGCATTTCCTCAGTTTGAATGTTGGTCCTCTGGTGTCCCATGGTTCATTGCTCTAAGGGCTGTATTGCCATAGAGTATGTGGGTGTGTCATCCTGAGTTGAGTGGTCTGTGTGTACATCTTGTTAACTATTGGGCTGAGAGCCCATCCCCGGGGGTGAGTTTTATTCCAGGCTCAGAATGTATTCCAGGGACATAGTATTGAGAGTCTCACCAGATTTCATCTGACCAGTGATTCTGATCATTACTGAGTTTGTGGAATTTTATTCCAAGTTTTCCCTCCCACTCTATCCAGGATCTCCAGATTTGACCTTTTCCTGAGTGGTTGGCACTGGTAGCCATGCACCAACTAGTTCTTCTGGTCTCGAGGTCCATCGTGTCCTAGGGCTGGTTGCTTCTAAATGCCCCCCCCCCCTTTTCATTCTTCTTCACTTCTGATGCTAGGAGACAGTTAGCTGCATCTTAGATGGCCGTTTGAAAGCTTTTAAGACCCCAGTCACTACTCACGAATGTAGGACGTGGAGCAACTGCTTTTATGAATTTTATTGTGCCAACTGAGTCTGATGTCTCCCAGTACTATGGTCCTGAGGCAGTAGATCTATTGGATCTCTCTCCCATAGTATCTGATTGTCTATGAGGGATTACTCTATGTCTGTTTTCTATTGTTCCTGTAAGAACTGCAGGTATTTTGTATCACTGGTGTCTATGCAAGATTAGCCTCAGCTGAATCTATCCTTGGTTTAAAGTAACTTCTGTTCACTGACCCCATCTGATCATCTCAGCGTTTATGTGTTTATCTGTATAGTCTAGCATTTGGTGTTATCAATGCATCTTGACTGCATGTCTGATCAATTGCAGACTGTAGAAGTTGGTAAAAAACCTCCAGTTTCATCATCTTTGACATTAATGGTTGATATATAAATTTGAATAATAGTCATATTAACTGGTCTTCCTTCTAGGTATATGTATATTATCCTATCATGGACAGTGGTAGTGAAGGTTGTGTGTCAACTTGGCTGGGCCTGGTTGAGTAGCTGGGCAGCTGGTGGTTGTTATTTCCCAAAATGAGACTGGCAAGCAACTCCATGGTGGGATCTACCACAAGCAGCTGAGTAGCAGCTTTAGGGATATAGTCTGCTTCCCACACATCTCTAGCTTATGGCATGCTTGAACCCTGCATGTAGCTGTGTTATTGGTTCAGCAGCCTGTCATGCTCTGCTGATCTTGGGACTTGAATTAATGGTCTACTATGTGGTTTGGTAATATTGGGACTATGTCTTATTACTTGTTTACCTTGGGTTTGTCAGCCTCAGCAGCCAGCAGCTGTCTGAGTGACGAAAATCCTCCAGCTTCAGGGGCTGGGAGCAGGAGGCAAAGCTGAAGCCAAGGTTGAGGGACTTTCACCCAGCCCCTAAAGCCTGGCACTTTGAACTCAGACTTAAAGCCTCCAAATTGTAAGACACTAAACTCCTGTTTGTTCAAGCATCCCATTTTTGGTATCTTCTGATAGAGCAGCACTAGGTAACCGAAATAGTATATTATTCTATCACTAACAGTGTTGTATTTCAGGATAGATACTGAAACATTCTTTTTGATGATGAATGCAACACCATTCCTCCTCAATTTGTCATTCCCAGCATAGAAGACAATATGATTGTTCAATTTAAAATGGCCAATGCCAGTCCATTTCTACTCATTTAATGGCTAGGCTATTGATCTTCAAGTATTCCATTTCATTTTTTCCAATTTTCCTAGATTCATACTTGGTAGGTACATTCTATGTTGTGACTAAAAATGGATGTTGCAGCTACTTCCTCTCATTTTGAGTCATGCCACATCATCAGCAAACAAAAGTACCATCCATGTCATAAAGGTCAACTCTACTTTGAAGACAGAGCTCTTCCCCAGTCGTAATTTGAGTGTCTTCCAAACTGAAGGACTTCTGCTGCTATGCATAATGTTTTCACTGCCTAATTTTTTTCAGAAGATTACCAGGTCCTTCTTCCTAGTCTATTTTAATCTGGAAGCTCTGCTGAAACCTATCCACCATGGGTGGCCTGCTGGTATTTGAAGTAATGGTGGCACAGCTTCCAACATCACAGCAACACATTAAGCCACCACAGTATGACAAACTGATAGACAAGCAATCAATCAATAGAAAGAGATCAAAGATATTTCAAACCATATTCTGGAGATGTTATCATTTCCCTCTAAATTCTTCAGTCATTCCTTTCATATCAATCCTATCTAATATTATAATAATAAATATAAAATGCATTCCCTCATACCACAGAAAGATACTATAAAACCTTAATACTAGGCACAGCTTTAAAATGCTGAGGCTTTGAAAAACTAAAATGGCTGATGGTGAGCAATTTTTAAAGATCTGTCAAATTACCTTTGGAAAGACACCTCAAGGATAAGAAAGGAATATTTTAAAAAAGAAAACAAATGATGCAAAAAGAGGGGACTGGAAACAGAATGGAAAAGGCCTGAAACATCCTTACTGGAGTGATAAATTTTCAATGCTGAAGTGTAATGTAGTATGACAATTCTCAAAGTGTGGTCCATAGACACCTGGGGGTCCCCGAGACCCTTTTTTTTTTTTTTTTTAATTGTGATTTGGGTGAAAATTTATAGAGCAAATTCACATTCCATACAGCAGTTCACATACACTTTGTCTCATGACAATGACTACAACTTACCACAATGCAACAGCTCCCCTCCCACTTCCTCCTGATTATTACCTCTTCCCTGTGTCCATCCCTCCATGCACTCCTGTCCCCTCAGCTGTCTCCCTGTGCACAAACAGCCCTTCTTTCTCCCATGATTGTTCTCTCCAAGGAGAGGTAAATATTCAACTCATATGCCTGTCTTTCATTTGGCTGGAAGCCACAGGTGTGGGTTCAATTCCAGACCTGAAGGGCACATAGGGGCCATAGTGAAACCCTTTCTTGAGGTCCAAGAGGTTAAATGTTATTTGTCTTGCACTGATGGTACAAAAGCAATGGTGGGTAAAACTGTTGCCCCTTATCAGGCACCAAGACTATGGCCCCAAGATATAGTCACTGTATTCTTCATAGTCCCAAACTCGAAATTAAAAAAAAGAAGAAAAATGCCAGTTTCACTTAAAAACATCCTTGATGAAGCAGTCAAAATTATTTATGATAATATTTGGATATGCAATTTCTCAGTTTTAATTTCTAATTCAGTAACCACATAAACAAAAGTTCTTTGGAGACCTCAATTTACAAGAGTTTTTTTAAGGGTTTTGATACCAAATCAGTTTGAGAACTGCTGATACAGGAAGTCAGCAAATTGGAAGGAATGGATTCAAATTCCAGCTCTGCTCCTCCAGAGCTACATGGCACTTTTTTCTCTGTAAAACAATTTCTAAGGTCCAAGGAAAGTCTGTAATTCTATGATCATTACCTTAAAGTTGAAGATTTCATTGTAACAGTCAGCACTTTTCAGATACCAGGTAACATTCAAAGACAGATCACAAGGTTCTCCATCAACTATAAAAGAAGATATGTTTGTAAATAAACAACTCACCAACAAAACACTTTTCCTAAACTGTTACTCCTTTCCCCACTTATTTCCTAATCCAAACTGAGACACTCAAAGTTCAATCCTTCCTCAAACATAAGATAATGATGTAAAATAACTGAAAAGAACTAAGTATTGTTTAGATAAAACTTCTGGTGTTCATAAAAAGTAATATAAGTTAAGCAGTTTTTAAGCTTAACTGAGCTATTTTTATACCTTAAAATCTCAATTTCTGGTTCTCTATTGGAAAAAATTTGGAAGTAACAAAGTACAGGCATGTGAGTTAAACATTTACCTCAAGTAGACACACGCCCTGGAGAGAACAATCATGGGAGAAGGAAGGGCTGCTTATGCACAGGGAGATAGCTCAGGGTGTAGAAGAGTATGAAGGGATGGACACTGGGAGGAGGTAACTATGGGGAGGAAGTGGGAGGGGAGCTGCTGCATTGCAAATATTGGTGAATGAAATGAGACAAAGTATATGTGAACTGCTGTATGAAAAGTGAATTTACTCTGTAAATCTTCACCCAAATCCTAATAAAAAAAAAAAAAAAATTTGGAAGTAATAAAGCTGCCCTAAGTTAAAGCACATCTTACCATTTTGAGATACTTATTGAACAGAGCACATAAGTGAACACTAATGCATGGAACTATGTTATGCCTAAGATGTAATGGGCTGAACGAATCACTAAAGACCCTTTAAAAAGCGACATTCTAGTTGAAGAGGCAAGGAGTAACATTGTTAGGAATATCACAAGTCAATACTCATATGACTATCAAATAGTGCATAAATAATATTTCTACAGAGGGAAAAATTCATGGCTTGGACCTTGAAAGATACTAAGATTGGATAAGAAGAACAATGAACAGAAAGCAAACCTTGTTGGGAAAGGTAGAAATAGGTACAGCAAAAACAAAGAATATTAGATTTTTAAAAGCCAACCTTAAGAAAAGTCTCAGAGGCGAGGCAAGATGGCGGACTAGGCAAAAGGATTGCACAGACCCTCTTCAACAAAGAAAAGGGAAACCAATTAACACAGACACAGAAGATAATCT
>NW_006921613.1:18730836-18733851 GCF_000298275.1 Orycteropus afer afer | reverse complement strand
GTTCAAACCCACCAGCCACTCCTCGGAAGGAAGATGGGGCAATCTACTTCCGTAGTGATACTGCCTCGAAAACCCAAGGAGGGGTCACTATGAGTCGGGTCTGACTCAATGGCACATAACAACAACAACAACATTCAAAGGAAATGTTCCCCAGAAGTGCAAATAGTTTACGTTAGACCATTAACCAAAAGGTTGATATAATCTTTGGAAGCAGATTGCTAGGACTTTCTTCTGTGGCACTGCTAGGTGAGTTCAAACTATCAACCTTTTGAACTCTTTCCCCTCTTTCGTCGACCCTCCACCCGACCAAGCATGACATCCTTCTCCAGCGAACAGTCCCTTCTGAAAACATGACCAAAGCAGGTGAGACAAAGTCTGGCCATTCTCACTTTCAAGGAGCATTCCAGCTGCACTTCCTTCAAGACAGATTTGTTAGTCCTTTTAGCAGTCCACGTTACTTTCAGCATTCTTCGCCAGCACCACAACTCAAAAGAATCAATTCTTCTTTGGCCTTCCTTATTCATTGTCCAGCTCTCACATGCATATGAAGCAACTGAAAATATCATGGCTTATGTCAAGTGCACTTTAGTCCTCAAGGAGACAGCTCTGCTCCCCAGCACTTGAAAGAGGTCTTCTGCAGCTGACCTGCCCAGTGCTATACATTATCCGATGTCCTGACTGCTGCTTCCATTGGCGTCAATTGCAGGATCAAGCCATGTGAAGTCTTTGACAACTTCAATCTTTTCTCTATTGCTTGCTGAAAGTGAGGATGACTTGAAGCACTTACTAATGACGACTAAAGAATACAGTCTGCAGTATGGATTACGTCTCTATATAAAGAAAACAAAAATCCTCACAACTGCCTATAATCAGCATTATGATAAATGGAGAAAAGATTGAAGTTGTCAAAGACTTCACATTGCTTGGTTTCAGTAAACTAGCATCATGAAAAAGGCTAGAGTGTCAAAGTAGATTTGATTTAGGACAAATTTAAGTCATTAGTCAGGAGACCACATTTTCATGGATGTAGTATATTCTTTAGGAGCTCTGGTAGCATAGTGCCTAAGGCATTTGACTACCAACCAGGAGGCTGGCGGTTCAAACCCACCAGCCACTCCTCAGAAGGAAAGTTGGGCAATCTACTTCCATAGTGATACTGCCTCAGAAACCCAAGGAGGGGTTGCTATGAGTCGGGTCCCACTTGATGGCACATAACAACAACAACAGTATATTCTTTATAGAAGTTCCACTTACCCCTTCAGAGGACCCTTTTCTATCACTTTCCTACAGTCTAAAATAGTACTTGGCAAACAGTAGGTATTTCATTTCTACATATAAATGATTAAACTACTAAAATCATCTAACTATGACTTACAACTTTTTTATAAATATGTACTTTATATTTTTATAAAGAGGGGTATGCAGAGAAGCACAAATGGATTTGGATTTTTATCCCTGATCATAAAACAGACTGCCCATGATCACTTTATCCTAAAAAATAAAGGCAGTCTCTCAACTAAAAGGAAGTTTTTTCTTTAAGACACAATGGGATCATTTAGATTCAAATACAGTGGTTTTCCCACTGGACAGACTGGTTTTGTTCCACATAATCCCTAAGTCTTAATAATATCTTTGAGCTTCCTCTTCAAACAATCCAGGTGGTATAGCACTCCTTTCGTAAATAAAACTTACTGAATATATTTGTTCAAAGCCACTGGTCTGACAAACTGGCCATATGTTCAGCAAACATCTGACAAGCAGACAAAAGTAAAACTGGTGGTATCTCTATGACTACAACCAGCTTAAAAACCACACAGGCAATCAACTCACATATTTAAAAACAATTCAACTCAGATATGATTGAGTGTCTAACTACATATAGCAAACACCAGAAAAACAAGGAAAGAAAATAAAGTTCACAAAAGTATTCTGTAAACCATTCAATGAAAGGACCTTAGTTATTCTACAGGTGTTAAAATATACCTACATTGTGCTGCACTATTAAATTCTAGAACTTACAAGTATGTTGACAGTAAAAAGGGATTCAACAAAAATCCAACACTCTTCCATGATGAAAACACTCAACAAACTTAGAAGGGAAATTCCTTAATATGATAAAGGGCATTTATGAAAAACCCACAGTTAACGTCATAGAAGAGAGCCATGGTGTCACAATGGTTAAGTGCTCAACTGGTAACAAAAATTTTGCTTGGGGGTTTGAACCCATTCAGTGGTTCTGAGAGAGAAAAGACCTAGCAATTTGCTCCCTTAAGGACTGCAGCCTAAGACAATTCTACAGAGCAGGTCTATTCAGGCACATGAGGTCACTATGAGTCAGAATCAACTCAGTGGCACCTAACAACATCAACAGTGGAGAAAGACTGACAGATTACCCCTGAAAATCAGGAATAAGACAAGGATGCCTGGTCATATTCAAGGATACCACTAATATTCAACATACAAGATCAATATTGTACTGCGAAGTCCTAGGCAGAGGAAATAGGCAAGAAAAAGGCATAAAAGATATCTGTATCATGAAGGAATAAGCAAAACTATCCTTATTTGCGGATGACATGATCCTACATATAAAAAAAAAACCCTTAAGGATCTACAAGAAAGCGACTAGAGCTGATAAGTGATTTTTCAGCAAAGTTGTTGGGTACAACATCAACACACAACAATCAGTTGGGTTTCTATGAGCAACGTGAAAAGGTGCAGTACAGTGAATTATTTATTATGGCCCTTCAAGCCACAGTCTTTGTAACTCCTACCAAATGACTGGGTTGTTGTTGTTGTTGTTGTTTGTCGTCGAGTCGGCCCCGACTCATAGCGACCCCTCCTTGAGTTTCCGAGGCAGTATCACTACGGAAGTAGGATTGCCCAACCTTCCTTCCGAGGAGTTGCTGGTGGGTTTGAACCGCCTGCCTTCTGGTTAGCAGTCAAGTGCCTTGGCCACTATGCTACCAGAGCTCCCAAAAAATGACTGGGTAGGATTGCACAAATGTGAGCTGCCTG
>NW_006921613.1:18708928-18723536 GCF_000298275.1 Orycteropus afer afer | reverse complement strand
ACATGAGACAAAGTATATGTGAACTGCTGTATGAAAAGTGAATTTACTCTGTAAATCTTCACCCAAATCCTAATAAAAAAAAAATAATAATAATATAAATAAGGTGCATGACATGCTTGTGGAAGTGGGGCTACGTAAATAAGGTATATGGAACCCTAATGTGGGGATTGGTAAGTTTTGCCATCCACTAAGCTTAAAGCAACCATACCAGAGGCAGGAAGAAGGGAATCTCATGATCACCAAGAAAGAAGAGCCAGGAGTGGAGCACATCCTTTGGACCTGGGATCTCAGTGCTGAACCTCCTTAACAGATTTGTAATACCCTGCTGAGACAGTGAGAAGCAGTGGCAGAGAAATAGCAGCAGCAGATTCAGGAGACAGGCAGGAGACCAGCAGGAGATGGTACTGTGAATGTCCCAGCCCCTAGAGTAAGAAGACTGAGTACCTTTGGAGGCTTGCTGGTGGAGTGGGATGCCTCCAGGAATCTGGTAGAGCCAGGTCTGCCAACGTACAGGGCACCTTTGGGCCAAGGCTTACTGGAATGCCTCTAGGGACTCATCGGGAGCTCTGGTAGCATAGTGGCTAAGACACTTGCCTGCAAACCAGACGGCTGGCGGTTCAAACCCACCAGCCACTCCTCGGAAGGAAGGTTGGGCAATCCTACTTCCGTAGTGATACTGCCTCGGAAACCCAAGGAGGGGTCGCTATGAGTCAGGTTTGACTCGACGGCACATAACAACAACAACAACAACAGGGACTCATCAGTAGAGCTAGAAGAACTTCACTGTATCACCTGAGCATGGAAGAGGTAAATGGCTGTGGGGCCAAGGGGCCAAGGACCAGAGAGAGGAATGTTTGTGGGCTAAGAAGAGGCTGCCCTGATTAAAGAACTGTATTCTGAGTTGTTTCTGATCTTGTTACTTCCCTAATAAAACCCATAATCGTAAGTATTATCTGTGAGTTCTGTATGGCCACTGCAATGAATTACTGAACCCAGCAGAGAAGCAAAGAGTGCCATGGGAGGGACCACTGATGTCAGAATTGGTAAAAAGGTTGGAGTGTGGAGGCATGTCTGACCTCCCTCACATAGGAATCAGCCTTGGGCTGTTGATCTTGATCCTCTTCCCCACTTGCAAAGTTAGAGAAGGTCAGACACCACCCATATGCCATTCTTACAGTTGGCTTCAGAAGTGAGATTCCTAGTAAAGGCTCTAGACTTGTGGAAGCATGAGACTTTGTAAAAGAAAGAAGGAACTGGTTGTCAAGTGACACTTGATTCTTAAATAGTTACTTTGGTTTTCTCACCTGTAATGGCTAAAAAGAAAGTAAAAGATGTTATACTGGAGTTGAGAGGAGAAAAACCACATCTGGAGTAGCCTGGGGCAAAAGCCAGGCTGATTAAATGAGATGACTGATTAAGGGGCCAGGGTCTACTGGTTCCACCCAGCCAGAGGCCCAAGGTCAAATTCATATGAAAGGGAAGATAGGTCAAATTGTGGAGATGAAACTGGAATGTTTTTAAAAGGGCTATATGTTTAGGGTTATATGTCTATCTGAACATACTATGGATACTGAATGTTTCTCCTACATAGGGTTGTAAAACAGACCTGAATGTATGATAACCCAATCCACTGCCATTGAGTCAATTCCAACTCATAGTGACCCACTTTGGGTTTCCAAGGTGGTAAATCTTTACAGAAGTAGATCGCCCCATCCACCTTCCTTCCAGAGAGTGGCTGGTGGGTTTGAACCACCAACCTTCTGGTTAGAAGTCAAATGCCTTTGGCACTGTACCACCAGAGCTCCTTAAATGTATGATAGACATGAATACTGGATATAATAGATTACAGAGAACATATTAATTCCACCTCCAGCCAAAATGTGATTGGATATGCCAAATGGAAAACAAGGATTTGCCTGAGAAACACAAGCTTTTTGTTACAAGCCAGTATTGTTCTTATCAGGTACCATCGAATCGGCTCCCACTCATAGTGACACTATGCAGAAAAGAATGAAACACTGCCCAGTCCTGTGCCATCCTCACAATCTTTGCTATGACTGAGCCCATCATCATAGCCACTGTTATCAATCCATCCTGTTAAGGGTCTCCCCCTTTTTCACTGACCCTCTACTTTACCAGGCATGAGATCCTTCTCCAGGAACTGGTCCCTTCTGACAACATGACCAAAGTATGTGAGACGAAGTCTGGCTGTTCTTGCTTGTACGGGGCATTCTAGATATACTTCTTCCAAGACAAATCTGGCCATTCTTCTGGCAATGCATGGTATTTTCAGTATTCTTTGCCAATACCACAATTCAAATGCATCAGTTCTGTGGTCTTCTTTACTCACTGCCTAGCTTTAACACACACGTTGTTGCTGTTATGTGCTGTCGAGTGGGACCCAACTCATAGCGACCCGTCCTTGGGTTTCCGAGGCAATATCACTACGGAAGTAGATTGCCCCATCTTCCTTCCTAGGAATGGCTGGTGGGTTTGAACTGCCAGCCTTCTGGTTAGCAGTCAAGTACCTTAGGCATTATGCTACCAGAACACACATATGAGGCAAATGAAAATACAAAGGCTTGGGTCAGGCCCACCTTAAGTCTTCAAAGTGACATCTTTGCTCTTGAAAACTTTAAAGAGGTCTTTTGCATCAGATTTTCCCAGTACAATACAATGTCTGATTTCTTAACCGCTGTTTCCACAGATGTTGATTGTGTATCCAAGTAAAATGAAATCCATGACTTCAATCTTTTCCCTATTTATCATGCTGCTGCTTACCAGTTCAGTTGTTAGGATTTTTGCTTTCCTTATGTTGAGGTATAATCCACACTGAAAGCTATAGTCTTTGATCTTCATCACTCAGTGCTTTATGTCATCTTCACTTTCAGCAAGCAAGATTGTATCATCTGCGTATACCAGGCTGTTAATGAGTCTTCCTCCAATCCTGATGCCACATTCTTCTTCATATAGTCTAGCTTCGTATTTAGTCAGCATACACACTGAATAAGTATGGTGAAAGGATACAACCCTGACACATACCCTTTCTGATTTTAAACCATGGAGTATGCCCTTGTTCTGTTTGAACAACTCCCTTTAGGTCAATGTACAGGTTTCTCATGGGCTAATTAAGTGTTCTGAAATTCCCATTCTTTGCAATATTATCTGTGATTTGTTATGATCCACTGTCAAATGCTTCCACATAGTCAATAAAACACAGGTAAACAAACATCTTTCTGGTATTTTTTGCTTTCAGCCAAGATCCATCTGACATCAGCAATGATATGCCTTGTTCCACCCTTTTCTGAAATCTGGCTTAAATTTCTGGCAGTTCCCTATCAACTACTGCTACAACCATTTTTAAATTATCTTCGGCAAAATTTTACATGTATGTGACAGCAATCATTTTGTTCAATAATTTCCGCATTCTGTTGGATCACCTTTGTTTGGAATGGGCATAAATATGGATCTTTTCCAGTTGGTTGATAGCAGGTAGCTGTCTTGCAAATTTCTTGGCATAAACAAGTAAGCTCCTCCAGTGCTGCATCCATTTATTGAAACATCTCAATGGGTATTTTGTCAATTCAATCAGTAGCCCTGTGTATAGATATGGGCTTGATGAGTGGAAGTACGGGAGGTACAGTAATGAAGAGTTGAACTGAGTTTGGACATGTTCCAGTGGCACCTGGTGACCTAGCCTACTGCAGGCTAGGGATAAGAGACACAGAGAAAAGGCTGGCTGATCTAAAGTGCAGGGAGGTGTGTAGATTCCCTGCCCATGCCTGGTATCCACTGATCTAGCCAGGGTGGCTAAGGATGACCTGATTAGAACCTGATCAAATGAAGAGAAAGGTGTCTGACACTGTGAGCTGGTGTAAATTACAGTAATTTGATGATCTGCCCTGGACTGGACTTTGCAGAGTTCTAGTGGCATAGTTGTTGTTGTGAGGTGCCGTCGAGTCGTTTCCAACTCATAGCAACCCCATACACAGCAGAACGAAACACCGACCAATCCCACGCCAGCTCCATGATCCCTGCCATACTTGAGCCCATCATCGCAGCCACTGTGTCAATCATCTTGTTGAAGGCCTCCCCCTCTTTCGTCAACCCTCCACCCTACCAAGCATGACATCCTTCTCCAGGGAATGGTCCCTTCTTACAACATGACCAAAATAGGTGAGACGAAGTCTGGCCATTCTCTCTTCCAAGGAGCATTTTGGGTGCAATTCCTCCAAGACAGATCTGTTAGTTCTTTTAGCAGTCCATGGTACTTTCAGCATTCTTCACCAGCACCACAACTCAAAAGCATCAACTCTTCTTCGGCCTTCCTTATTCATTGTCCAGCTCTCACATGCATACTAGGCGACTGGAAATATCATGGCTTGTGTCAGGGGCACCTTAGTCCTCAAGGAGATATCCTTGCTCCTCAGCACTTGAAACAATTCCTTCGTGGCGGACTTTCCCAATGCTACACGTTGTCTAATGTCCTGACTGCTGCTTCCGTTGGCATCGATTGTAGAACCAAGCAACGTGAATTCTTTGACAACCTCAATCTTCTCTCCATTTATTGTGATGCTGCTCATTGGTCTAGTTGTGAGGATTTTTGTTCTCTTTATACTGAGACATAATCCATATTGCAGACCGTATTCTTCAACTTTCATCAGTAAGTGCCTCAAGTCATCCTCACTTTCAGCAAGCAAAGGTGTATTGTTTGCATATCTCAGGTTGTTAATGATTCTTCCTCCAATCCTGATGCCACGTTTTTCTTCATGTAGCCCAGCTTCTCGGATTATTTGCTCAGCATATAGATTGAATAAGTGTGGGGAAAGGATACAACCCTGACACACTCCCTTCTTGATTTTAAACCATGTAGTGTCCCTTTGTTCTGTTCGAACGACAGCCTCCTGGTCAAGGTACAGGTTCCTCATGAGTATAATCAAGTGTTCGGGAATTCCCATTCTTCTCAACGTTATCCACAATTTGTCATGATCTACCCAATCAAATGCCTTTGCATAGTCAATAAAACACAAGTAAACATCTTTCTGGTATTCTCTGCCTTGAGCCAAGATCCATCTGACAACAGCTATGATATCCCTTCTTCCACGTCCTCTTCTGAATCCAGCTTGCACCATGTGTGTGATATCAATGATATTGATATGAATAGTGGCATAGTGGGTAAGGCTAACCAGAAAGTTGGCAGTTCAAACCCACCAGCTACTCTGTGGGAGGAAGATGAGGCAATCTATTTCCTTATGGATTTACAGCCTTGGAAACCCAAAGGGGACACTATGAGTCGGAATTGACTCAATGACAGTGGGTTTGGTTTTTTTCAGATGCTCAAAGTTCCAAATGAACAGAAGATCCTCAGAGCAAGGAACATGCTTGTCTCCTCAGTACCGGTTTGACAGGAATGGGCAATTTAAATATTGACTATCAAAAACGGGGAAATAAAGGCATGAAGGGGAGCTCTGGTGGTGTAGTACCTAAGGCATGTGACTGCTAACCAGAAGGCTGGAGGTTCAAACCCACCAGCTACTCCTTGGAAGGAAGATTAACCAATCTACTTCCATAGTGATACTGCCTTGGAAATCCAAAGAGTCGTCGCTATGAGTCGGATCTGACTTGACAGCATTGAGTTTGGTTTGGTTTTTTAAAGGCATAAAGTTATTTTTAAAAGCATAAAGGCTTACACACTTTTGTGAATGTGCTTACACTAAAAGTCCCTTAAGGGTATTACTATGCTGATACCTCTTGAGGCTCAGAGCAAGGGAATAATTTCTCTCAGTTAAATTTTATCAGAGGCCAAAGGGATGAAGCCAAGATGACTTTTGGAGAACCTGACCAGATCAGATGGATACCTGCAGAAGACCTGAATGGCTAGTACCTGAGTAACCTCACCCTGAAGGCTTTTTACCCTATGGAGGGACTAATTGTTGACGACAGTTTTGAATTCGTAAAATGACCTGGAAGGGGAAATTAATCCTTCAAGCATGAAAAAGCCAGTGGCTAGAAGAGCCAAGGAGTGGCCCATGGTACAGTGAAATACTTAATATGGCCCTTCTAACCATATTCTCTGTAACACCCACTATGACAGTGCAAATGTGAAGTGCTTATGGACAATCAAGGAGATGGGACAGCTTTCTAGTAACGTAAATAAGGTGCATGGCACCTATGTGAGGGGTGAGACCATGTAAATAAGGTGTATGAAACCCTAACATGGGTCAGTTTTGCCATTCACTAGGCTTAAAATGAGCCATCCCAGAGGCAAGAAAAGGGGGAATCTCACAACCACCAAGAAAGAAGAGTCAGGAGTAGAGCACATCCTTTGGACTGAAGATCCCTGTGCTGAGAACCTCCTTGATCCAGGAGACAGAGAAAGAGCTGTAACACCTTTCAGAGACAGCGAGAAGCAGTGGCAGAGAAACGGCAACAGCAGAACCAAGAGATCAGCACAAGACTGAAACAAGAAAGTTGAGTACCTTTGGACAAGAGGCTTGCTAGTGGAGTGGGTTGCCTCTGGGCTCTTGGTAGAGCTAGGTTTGCTGAACCCACAGAGGAAGAAAGTTGAGCACCTATAGGCCAAGGCTTACTGGAAAAGGAGGGTGCTTCTGGGCACTTATCAGTAGAGCTAAAGAGCTTTTTAACAATTTTCCCAATCAGGGCAGAGGCCAAGAGGTTGCACGGCCGAGAGTTGAGGGCCAGAGAGAATTGCGCCTGTGGGCACTGCTGAGAAGAGTCTGTCCTGATGGAAGAACTATATCCTGAGCCATTTCTGATCCTGAATTGTAACCTGTTACTTCCCTACTAAAACTCCTAATTTTGAGTATTGGTGTGGCCACTGCAACAAATTATCAACCCAAGAGAGAAGTAGAAAGTGCCAGTGGAGGGACAGATGGTGTCAGAATTGCTTAAAAAAGGTTTGAGGGCAGAGGCATGTTTGACCTCTGCCATATAAGAATCAACCTTGCGCTGTTGATTTTGATCCTCCTCCTTCCTTTATGAAGTTAGGAGGTCAGACACCACCCCCACTCCATTCTTACAAAAGGAAATTAAGAAAATGATTCCACCATAATAGAATGTGAAGGATAGAATATCTAGAATAAATATAGCCAGGGAGGTGAAAGACTTGTACATGAAAACTGAAGCACTGCTGAAAGAAATTAAAAACCTGAATAAACAGAAAGACATTCTGAGTTCACAGATTAGAAAGCAATGTTGTTAAGATATCAATAGTACTCAAAGTGAACTATAACTTCAACAAAATTCTTATCAAAATTCCAAAAATCTTCTCTGCAGAAATCAAAAAGCCAATCCTCAAATTTATTTGGAATTGTAACCAAAAAAACCAAACCACACTCAATGCCATTGAATCAATTCCCACTCTCAGCGACCCCCACTGCGTTTCCAAGGATGTAAATCTTTACGGAAGAAGACTGTCTCATCCTTCTTTTGCAAAGCAGATGGTAGGTTCAAACCACCAACTTTCTGTTTAACAGCCAAACACCTTAACCACTATACCACCATAGTTCCTCTGGAACTGTTAAGGGGCTCTAAATAGCCAAAGCAATCTTGAAAAAGAACAAAGTAGGAAAACCCACTTCCAGATTTCAAAATATAGTATACAGAGCTACTAAGGCATTACACTGTTAACCAGAAGGCTGGAGGTTCAAACCCACCAGCCACTCCTCGGAAGGAAGGTTGGTCAATCTACTTTCGTAGTAATACCACTTCGGAAACCCAAGGAGGGGTCGCTATGAGTCAGACTGGACAGCAGTGCTTTTTTTGTGTAATAGAAGACACACTGACCAATGGAAAAGAATTTGAGAGTTTAGAAATAAATCCATACATCTATGATGAAATGATTTTCAACAAGGATGCTAAATCCTTCCAATGGGGAAAGAATAGTCTTCATTAAATGGTATTGGAAAAACTGGATTTCCACCTGTGAAAGAATGAAGTTAGACTCATAACTCATACCACATACAAAAATTAATTCAAAACAGATTAAGACCTAAATGTAAGAACTGAAACTATAAAATTCTTTTTGTTGTTAGTTGTTATATGCCGTCGAGGAGCAATGGTTTAAGACTCAATTTTCAATAATGTAATCATGGTTATGATACCAAAAACACAAGCAACAAAAACAGGACAGATGGGATTTCATCAGAATTAGAAACTTCTGTGCCTCAAAAGACTTTATCAGCAAAGAGGCAATCTACAGATTGGGAGAACTCTCTGGGGACCATGTATCTGATAAGAGTTTAACATCCAGAATATGTTTTTTGAAAAAAATACAATTCAACAACACAAAGACAAACAACCCAATCAAAAATGAGCAAAGGACTTGAAGAGACATTTCACCAAAGATGACATACAAATGGTCAATAAATGCAAGAAAAAATGTTCAAAGTTATTAGTCATTAGGGAAATGCACATCAAAATCACAAAGAGCTATCATTTCACCCCCATTATGATGGCTATTATCAGAAAGAAACAAAACAACAACTATTGGAGAGGATGGGAAGAATTGGAACCCTCATCCACTACTGGTGGGATTGTAAAATGATGCAGACACTATGGAAAACAGATTGCCAGTATCTGAAAAAGTTAAACATAGAACTACCTGACCCACCCACTCCACCAAATCGATTCTTACTCAGAGCAACTGTAGAGAACAGAGTAAAACTGCCCCATAGGGTTTCTAAGGCTATAAATCTTTTTTAATTTCATTTTACTGAGATATAATTTATGTACAGTGAAATACACAAAACTCAAGTGAGATGGGTCAATGCATTTTTTTTTTCAGTGTTCCCTTTCCTTCCCTCCCACCCCTCGCAACCAACAAAGAAAGTTTCCCTCCATATATAAACCTTTCCTTGACTCTCCACAATAAAGAACTAATACTGTATTTGTCCTGTGATTGACTTACTTCACTCAGCATAATGTCCTCCAAGTTCATCCATATTATGTGACGGTTTGCAGACTATACATTATTCTTTAGTACTGCATAGCATTCAAGGCTGTAAATCTTTATGGAAGCAGACTGCCTCATCTTTCTCTCATGGAGCAGCTAGTGGGTTCAAACTGCCTACCTTTTGGTTAGCAGTCCAATGCTTTAACCACTATACTACCAGAACTCCTCAGAACTACCTTAAGATGCAGCAATTCCACTCCTAGATATATATCCAAAAGAACTGAAAGCAGGAACACAAATACACTTGTATAGCAATGTTCACCGCAGCACCACTCATAATAGCTAAAAGGAAGAAACAACTCAAGCATCCATCAACAAGTGAGTGAATAAACAAAATGTAGTTCTGGCAGTCTCTGGACTATGAATGAGCTCATTCCTAAATCTATTCATATCTAACCTCAGTTAGTCAAATGTCTGCCTTAGTACCATATTTTTCACATGTAATATGCCCATGTAAATATGCACCCATGTACATATACACATAGGAAACTGATGTAGAAGGGGGTTGCTGTTTGCAAAAACAAAACAAAAAACAACACATAATGTGCACATTATTTGTGTAAAAATATAGCTTATGGCATATAGTGTACCTTTCTATAAATAAAAAACCATTAAAGAAACATTTCCAGATACTTAAAACATCTTTAACATAATAGTACAATTGTTGTTGGTAGGTGCTCGAGTCATAGAGACCCTATGTACAACAGAACAAATGCCCAGTCCTGCACCAGTCTCACAATTGTTGCTATGTCTGAACCCAATATTGTAGCCATTACGGCAGCCTCACAACTGTGCTCTGTTTGAGCCTATCATTGCAACCACTGTGTCAATCCACCTTCTTGAGAGTCTTTCTCTCTTTTTTGCTGACCCACTACTTTACCGAGCAAGTAACACAATAATAATAATAATGTTTCGGTGTGTATCATAAAGCAGCATCCATTTGTAATTATGAATTGTATGTACCTTGAATTTTTAATAGGCTTTATAGAAGTTGTTTCATAACTACAGGTTGTACCTATGTTGGGCATTTGTAACCCCAGGACTGCTAGTGCATATATACAATGGAATATTATTCAGCCATAAAGAGAAATGAAGTGCTGATACATGCTGGGATGCTGATGAACCTTGAAAACAGTATGGTGAGTGAAGTCAGACACAAAAGGACAAATTTTGTATGATCCCACTTTTATGAAATATCCAGAAGAGGCTAATGCAGATACACTGAAGGTCATACTTGACATGAGTAAAGGAGTCCCAATGGCACAGTGATTAAAGCACTTAGCTGCCAACCAAAAGGTTGGCTGTTTCAAACTACCAGCTGCTCCATGGCAGAAAGATGTGGCAGTCTGCTTGCATAAAGATTCACAGCCTTGGAATTCTTAGGGTGTACTTCTACTCTGTTCCATAGGGTCGCAATGGGTTGGAATCAACTTGATGGCAGTGGGTTGGTTTTGGTTTGGGTTTTGATGGATACCAGGGAGAGATGCAGGGGAGAAGGGATGTTGTTTAAGCAGTACAGAGTTTTTGTTAAAGGTGATGAAAAATTTTGGAAATGGATAGTGGTGATTGTTGAACGATATGGTGAATGCCATAATCCCACTGAACTGTATACATAAAAATGGTTGAAATGGTTTGTTACATATATTTCACAAGTAAAATTTTAAGAATTAAAACAAAAAAGTTGACAGTAATCCATTAAAATCAGAAAATAAGTAACTTAAAAGTTTAAAATACTACTCAAGAACGTGTATAAAAACTTCATGAAATTCAAAAGCTCACATTTCAGGAAGATAGTGGTATTTCCAAAGAGGATCTTTCCAAAACTAAAATAATTTTTCCCCTGCAAAGATAAAGCAGAGAAAGGTAATTAGCATCAGACCATTTAATTCCCAAGGGAGAATATAGCTGGTATGAAAACCTAAAGTTATAAAGTATCCAAATTTGTTTTCTTAACAACAACAAAAAAAAAAGTAGATGTCAGCATTTCTCCCTTTAGTAAAATTCAACCATACCCAAACTGCAGGACTTTACCCCTTGGAGCAGACAAGATTTTTTCACACAGGTCGGTATCCAGGAAAGGATACTAGAAACACCAATTTAGCTTAAATATTTATGGCTGAAACCTCTTAATCGGTTCATTTCCTTTACTCACTGATCCCTGCCTAGAATAAGCAAACATTTTTTCAAATGGGCAGATAGCCAGTTTTATTTTTAAATCTAAAAGGGCTTAACTATTTACCATTTTAATAACAAAAGATAAAAACCTAAAAGGACCTAATGATCGTCGTCAAATGAACAAAACCAATAAAGTTTGCCATATATAAGTCCAAACAAGATTTGGGTATTTCAATCAAAGAGCAGAGCTGAATGATGCAAAAAGGCCAACGCGTTTTTATAGGACTAACGGTTTTCAGCATTTTCTGCCTGCGTCCGGTTCTTGTCTGCTCACAGGACTGTTACCTCTTATTCAAATGAAGTTTAAAAAGCGGTGAGGGGACAGAGGCCTAATCTAGCTAGAAAATTGTCCGAAAGAAATACAAGCCTTCAACATTAAGTTTTTAAATGCTATTCCTTCCATTTTACTCGTTTCCATGTTAAAATATATGTAAAAGATGTCTAGACATCTGAATTACACAGGGAAGCTTAAAATAATCATTTGAAAGTGTAAAGAAAACTCAAAGTTTTGTGCACAGAATTACCAGAAACAAAAAAGTGCAGAGAAAACCAATCAAACAAACAGAAAAGATGCCTACCTACATACCTGTCTCATCAAACCCGCAGTCAGTGGAGTCTGTGAAGCTTCAGCTAAAAGAGAAACTACTCTCTTCACTACACATCAAGTTTCCAAGTCCCAAGTCAGCCAGTAAGAGTTCGCTTACTTTCCTGATAAGAAACCGCTCCACCACTCGTTAAGTGGCCATGACATTTCGGCTAGTATCCCAAAGAAGCGTGCTGTTTTCAACTCCAGGGAGACAGGTAGGTCCCTGCTGGCCAGCGACACAGACTCTCCCGGCAACCCCATCGCTCTGGAAAGCGGACTTTTATAGACTCTTCCTGGACCCCTTGGGCCACCGTAGCACCACCCCTTGTTCCTCTAGGCTCACTCACTATTGAACTGAACACTTACCGACGGTATCGGAATGTGCCACTTCGATCGGTCGGCAGCAGCTACAGGTTCCGGTCCTATACCGAAAAATGACAATGGAGATGGGCGAGTCCCCAGAAGAAGAAGAATGACAGGCAACACCTGAAGCCACGCAGCCGCCGCCATCTTCACAACCGTGGAGGGTCTACCGAAAGCATTTCACCTTCTTCCGGTCCGTTCCTCCCTCTTCCGGCTCCGCTTTGGGGGCGGGTTCATCCGGGCTTCAAAACCTTGCGGGCCCTTGTTTGTTTTGTGTCCCAGTGGCCCCTCCCTCAGGCAGTCGTCATCGCTTCGCGTGAGACAAAATCGTCTTGCTGGTCAGCTTGTCGTGTTAGGTTGATGTCCGATCGCCACTCTGACCTTAATCTTCTCTTCTTTCTTCCAGCTTTCGAAGTGCTTGGGTACCAGGCAGGCACCCGTGCAGCTTTTAGGTCTCTCCTCTCCCGCTTGCCTCAGCCCATTGTCCCTTCTAAGTCAGACTTAATGGCCAGAGGTCTGGGAAAGCCATGTCTAGCTGCCTGATTGGAATCTAGAAGTGAGTTTCGGAAATGCTCAAGGAGAGACTGAAATTTGGCAGAGGTGGAGGAGAAGCTATTCCTGCACTCGATGGTGTAATAGATGATCTTTAAAGGACCCTTTTAGCCCTGGAATTTATGGTGCAGAACATCAGCTTCCAGCAGTGACCCGGCCGGCGCTCGCCCACTCGAAACTAAAAACGGGACGGGAGTTAGTTTCCTCTATCTGTGGCATTATCACCACCTAAATAAAATCTGCAGAAGCTTCACCTTAATATGGGAGGCTGTTTCAGTACTTTACGCTACTCTTAGTTCTCACGCTCTTGGATTTTTACCCGCTAGGACTCATTTCGCCCACGCCCCCTCTGCAAACACAGTTTCAGTTCTGAGACAACGTAGTGAAAGCACATTTCCTCATCAACTGCTCATAACCACTGAAAAATTGCCCACTAGAAACATTAGTTAGAACCTAGAAGCCTCAGAAGAAAGAGGCAGGATTCGTCTCAAGGACCTGAAGGGAGATTCCATTTCCAGAAACTCACTGGTGGTATTGGCTGTAATTTAAAAAGACGGCTAATTGGCGCTTTAAGGAGATCGCTTTGGCCTGAGAATCGGCAGCCAGTTACCGGAGCTACTGGGGAACCATGGAAGCAGCTGAAAAAGAAGAAATAAGGTAAAAGGCCCAGTGCTCCTACAGGGACTGGCTTCACAACCCACCACAGCAGATGATATAGTACCTTAAAGTACCTGAAAGCAGCATTCTGGCTTTGAAGGTTTTGATTCTGCTGCTTTGCATGTTTTGTATTTGTGCACTTAATCTTTATAATTTTTTTTCTCAATTAGTTGATTATTAATAGATAGCCCCTCATAAAACGTTTTCAGGATGATTAAAGGAGCGGTAAGAGAACTGTGATCAGAACTCTTAACACATGAATTTCAAGCTTGTTTTCTGGGTTCAACAATACCCAACATTTCCTTCATCTTTCCAGAGTGCATTCTTCAAACTTAGAAACATGAGACTGCAAGTTTAACTTTTGTGCTCTTGATTAACAGTGACAGAGTCCAATCAAAGTCTTTATTATTTGCATAATAAACAGTGTGTTAATGTAGCCAAGTGTATCTGTCTGAGCTTGTTTTCATAATATTTTGAAATTTGGGTTTGGACATAACTTCCTACGTATAGTTATGGACATGCTGGGTTCAGGGGTTTTCAGCCCCATCTGTGTGAAAGGTGATTTTTTTTAAGCTGGGAATATTTGTTAAATGAGATGAAGGCTAATTTAAATACATAACTCAAGTAGCAATATACATACACCTTAATCGTATTTTATTCCAGAAGCTGCTCTTCTAAAAACTTGGTTTTTTAAAAAAACAACTGGCTCTTGTATTGTCAGCATCATCCTAAAAAGCAAAAGATTTTCCTTCTACGCCTGCTGCTGTTACTCTAACCTTGCACACACCTCTCTTTGAGCATTTGTGCAGTGCCTAAGGCATTTGACTGCTAACCAGAGATTGGCAGTTCAAGCCCACCAGCAGCTCGATGGAAGGAAGACAGGGCAATCCACTTCTATAAAGATTTACTGCCTTGGAAACCCAATGGGGATGGGTATGAGTTGGAATCGACTCAATGGCAGGGTTTTTTGGTGGGATTGTGATTGTTAAGGAGCTCTGGTGGTGTAGTGGTTAATTGAACCCACCAGCTGCTCCAAGAAAGATGAGGTGATCTACTTCCATAGAGATTTACAGCCTTGGAAACCCAACAGGGGTCACTGTGAGTCAGAATTGACTTGATGGCAGTGAGTTTGGGTTGAGTTTTTTTATTGATTTTTGATCAGGCTGGCACTTGCTAGCTCTCTCACTCTCTCTCTCTCTCTTGCTCTCTCTCATTCTCTCTCTCTCACACACACACAAAGTGCTTGGACATAGCTCTTCATATGTCCCTTAGAGCCCAGAACTCCATAAGAACATTCTTTA
>NW_006921613.1:18691766-18708828 GCF_000298275.1 Orycteropus afer afer | reverse complement strand
AGTTGGTGGTTTTTTGCGACTTAAGATTTTAATTTTATTATTGAAGCCAAAGCCTTTAGTTGTTATTTTTAAAAGAACCCTTCCTTTGCGAAGAGCATTTCAAAACTAAGGCTGTTGGTATGACTAAAATTTCTGGCTAACATCCAGGCCAGATTCCTTCTTGACCCAAGTGACTCCATTTTGTACTTTTCTGTCATACAATGCAGCCTGTCACTTCTGTAAAAATTTCCACTGCATCTTTGACCTAGATACAAGCAGTGTACAGGAAAAAAGGTGGTTTTGTTTATTTGACTCACATAGGTGTTAAGAAGAACAAGTTGTGGTTAAGATTCAGAGAGCTATAGTTAGAATAAACTAATGTTAGAGACATGCTTAAAGCTTTTCTGTATCAAAACCCTTTTCTCTCTTATGCATGAGAATATGTAACACTTTTACATGTTTTGGTTACTTTTTGCTACTCTAACAGAAAATACCACAAATAAGTGATCTTAAACAAGCAGGGATTTATTCTCTTATAATTTAGGAGGCTAGAAGTCTGAGTTTGAAGTGCCAGGCTCTAGAAGCTGGGTGAAAGCCCTTTTTGACCTTGCCTCTTGCTCCCAATCCACTGGTGCTAGAGGTGTCTCTTCACTCAGGGTGCTGCTGGTTGCTGAGACTAACAAGCCCAAGGTCGACAAATAAAATGGCACTAATGTAATAAAAAGGCCGCTAATGTAAGTTCTAAGATTGGCAGGAAACATAGCAGGCTGGTGAGAGAAGACTCAGCTACACACAAGAGCTAAGCATGCCCAAAAGCTGCAAAGACCTTTCTCAAAACTTCTCCTTATATGCTAGAAGCAGACCATATCCCTAAGGCAGCTACTCAGCTGCTCCAATAGATTCCTCCATGGAACTGATTACCAGTCTCATCCTGGGGAATAACTATATCCAACAACCCAACCATTCAAAACCAGGCCCAGCCAAGTTGACACATAACCTTAACTACCACAACCTGTGATCATTTTATTCTTTCAACAAACTCTTTGCATTCATATTTTAACAGAGTCCACCAATATAATGCAGATATAACTCCATTAATTTATCCCTTAGACCATTTCTCAGAAACCCTTTCAGCTTTGCTAACTTCAAAAACTAGGCTACAGACATCTAGATGATCTAATGTGCCAGGAAGCATGTGACCTTTACTCCTCAGAAAAAAGGCTTTTTTTCTGACTCCCTTATGCTATGTACTTTTCCATAACCTTGTTGGCCTAAACCCAAGGAGAACTTAACACCCCCTTTAAGACTTTTGGTCTGTCAGCTACCAACTTTGTAAATGTCAACCAATCAGAAATATTCCAGCTGTATCCCTTTACTTGCAACTTTTGTTCTGCAGCCCATGTGTTACCATGTTACATTATGGCTGCTGCACAACACAATTTTGCATTGCAGTGTAGACTCAGAAGGTTTCTTTTCCATGTTCACACTATAGTTAAAGAAAATACAAAAACTGTAAAATAAGTTTCACAAAATATCTTTTTGTTTAGTGTTGAAGATGAGGCTGTGGATAAAAAGATTTTCAAAGACTGCAGTAAGATTGCTTTCTACAGGTAAGGAAAAAAAATGTATTTCCACATCAAAACATCTCTGACAGTATTTCAGAATTGATGCTTATTAAATTCTTGAAAACTAATATGTTTTCTAAGGAAAGGGTAAATTAAATTTAATGATAAAGGCATTCATCAGAAATAGGTCTTTTAATTTTATATAATACTTTCTATAGGTGCTCTAGGAGCTCTGGTAGCATAGTGGCTAAGACACTTGCCTGCTAACCAGACGGCTGGCGGTTCAAACCCACCAGCCACTCCTCGGAAGGAAGGTTGGGCAATCCTACTTCCATAGTGATACTGCCTCGGAAACCCAAGGAGGGGTCGCTATGAGTCAGGTTTGACTCGACGGCACATAACAACAACAACAACATAGGAGCTCTGGTAGTATAGTGCCTAAGGCACTTGACTACTAACCGGAAGGCTGGTAGTTCAAACCCACCAGCCACTCCTCCGAAGGAAGGTTGAGCAATCTACTTCTGTAGTGATACTGCCTCAAAAACCCAAGGAGGGGTTGCTCTGAGTCGGGGCTGACTCGATGGCACACAACAATATTTTCTATCTATATTATTTGAATTTTTTAATAAACAAGTGTTTTATTTTAAAAGTCAAAATGTTTTTAAATTTGGTTTTGAATTTTCTGTTTTTGAATAGATAATACTTTCACATGGTTTAAAAATCAACATAAGACAATATATACAAAGAAGACAGTATATAGTACCAAAAAAAAAAAAAAAAAACTCATTGCCATCGAGTCAGATCTGACTCATAGCAACCCCTCCTTGGGTTTTTGAGGCAGTATCACTACAGAAGTAGATTGCCCAACCTTTCTTCTGAGGAGTGGCTGGTGGGTTTGAACCACCAGCCTTCTGGTTAGCAGTCAGATGTCTTAGGTACTACACCACCATTGAAAAATTATTCCCACCCCTTTCCTATTGTACCCCATTCCCTACCTTGTTCCTGTAAATACAAGATTTATTAGTTTTTTATTTATTCTTTGCATGCTTCATTTTATAAATATATATTCTTATATCTCCCACTTTTTTTACATCGAGTAGCTTTCTGTGGTACACTGTTGTGTATTTTCTTTTTTCTTCTACATAATTTATCTTGAAGATCTTAACACATGACATGGAGATCATCCTTCTCCCTTTTTACAGCCATGTAGTATTCCATTGGGTAGATGTAGTATAATTTACTCAGTCTGTCCTCTATTGCAAAAGGAGCTCTGGTGGCATCGTGGGTAAGGCATTTGGCTACTAAACACAAGGTCAGCGGTTTAAACCCACCAGCTGCTCCGTAAAAGGTAGATGAGACAATCTACTTTAATAAAGATTTATAGCCTTGGAAACCCAGTGGGGGTCACTATGAGTCAGAATTGACTAGATAGCAGTGGTTTTTGTTTTGTCCCTTATTGCTAGACCCTTGGGTTTTTTTCAGTCTTTTGCACTGCCATAATGAAAATTTATACATAAGTCATTTCCTACAAAAATAGGTGTATCTATAGGATAGATTTCCAGGAGTGAGTATACTGGGTCAAAGAGTAAATGCATTTGATATTTTCTTAAATGTTACCAGATTTTCCTCCATGGGGAATGTGCTACTTTGTACTCCCATTACCACTGTATGACTGCGTTTTTCCCTAGAACCTCATAATAAATATTTCTTTGAAAGCTTTTATTTTAAATATATATATATGCATTTATATTATCTGGAAAACTAAGATCATCAAAAATTGGATTATATAACTTTCTAATTTATTTGCTCTGGAGGAAGATAATGATGTTTTAATTCTGAACAGGAAATTAAAGGGAATGCTAGTCACTTTATTAAACTACTGGATTATATTGGATTTCCACTAGAATATATTGAGTTTCTCTTAGTGTTCATTTCTTGGAAAGAGGGAAGGATATTAACAAGCACACAAATGTCATCTATGAAAATTGCCCCACCTTTTCAGTAAAGTATACAAGATATCATTCTTGAGCAGTGTTGTGTTGAATAATTTCATTAGTACTTCTTTATTAGTACTAAATTTATTAGAAGTCTAAAACTAAAATACTCTTATTAATACTGTATTAGAGTACTAGTAATGTCTGGCGGGGCAGTGGTGGTTCAGTGGTAGAATTCTCACCTTCCATGCAGGAGACCAGAGTTTGATTGCTGGTCATTGTACTTCAGGCCCAGCCACCTCTCAAATGTAGGCGGAGGTTTGCATATTGCTGTGATACTGAACAGTTTTCAGCAGAGCTTCTAGACTAAGACAAACTAGGAAGACAACCTGGCAATATACTTCCAAATAAATCAGCCAATGAAAACCCTATGGATCACAAATGGTCCAGTCCCATTGTGCATGGGGTCACCATGAGCTGGGGGTGACTTGACAGCAGCTAACAACAACAACAGCAATAATGTCTATGCCCAGTTCACTTATTATCATCTTCCATTTTAATGTGACTTCCACATGATAGTCTTTTGGATGCTGACAGTCAAAAATAATTCTCAAGCATCTGTATACTCCATATCTGTAGGCGTCAGAAACAACAGCTCTCCAAGAAGTCCACCTATCGAGCATTACTAGACACAGTCGCAACAGGCAAAGACAGCACCAGCTTCCAAATCATCAATGAAGCAACTAAGGTGAGATGGGAGTGTTTTCTGCAGATAATTATTTGTTCTTGTATTAATTTGTGTTGAACAAAGTAAATTTCCACACAAAAAAAATGAAACTAAATATACTTCAAAAATAAACTTTGTTAGAGAAAGACGTTATCTTTTTATATCTACACTGATACTACTTTTCAGTCATGTGAATATCAACATTAGATTTCCTATAGATATTTTCTGGGAGCTCTGGTAGCATAGTGGCTAAGACACTTGCCTGCTAACCAGACGGCTGACGGTTCAAACCCACCAGCCACTCCTCGGAAGGAAGGTTGGGCAATCCTACTATCCGTAGTGATACTGCCTCGGAAACCCAAGGAGGGGTCGCTATGAGTCGGGTTTGACTCGACGGCACATAACAACAACAACAACAACATAGATATTTTCCTAGATGTTTTGTAAATGTTTTCCTTTTTATTAGTCTTCATAATACACCTAAGATGTACATTGTATTAGCCCAGTTTTCAGAAGAAGAAAATGAAGTCTATAAAATTACTTGCCCAATGTTACACAGCTAGTAACCAGAATTTTCTCCTGCATCAGTCAGACTCCATCAAACACCCATGCTCTCTCTTATACTATTAATGTATGGTTGAACATGTAGCCTAAGCAAAGTAGAGATTCCAATTAATTTCCAAACCTCAAAATGTGAGTGGGCCAGGAAGCAGAGAAGAAGCAAAGGTACTACACAGTTGAAAACTTAAATCACAAATGTTTCATCTCCTAAACTATTATGTCAGCAGGTCAAGTATTATATATTGAAAAAGTTAAGTGCTTTTTTCTCACCTGTCAAGTTATCACACTACTTCATATGTGCCATACATATGGGCCAATCATAGAGGAAGTATTATTGGGTGGGCTAAGAAGTACATCTGTGCATCAGTACCTAATGCTTTCAAATTGACTCGTATTCTGGATCCTCCCTCATCTTCTAACAGCATCCTAAGTTTCTAAGGCCTTTCAGAACAATCTGACCTAACTGGTAATTCAGGTACCTAAAACATGTAGTTAATTAAATCCATGCTATCTGGGCTTTTGACAGCTTGGATAACAACTCTACCAACTATAAAAAATCTCAGTTCTGAGAAGCAGACTGAGAAGAAATCCCCACTTTCACTGCAAAGCTGTGAGAGATCTCCTTGTGAGCACTACTACCATAAATCCTGCCCTCTAGCTATGGACCATGCAAACTCAAAAGACAGAACAAAAACTACCCTCCAGCACACACACATAAAAAAAAAAAAAAAAACTTTCCCACAACATCTTGGGGTTCTCTATAATATATGTAAAGTCTTCAATTTAGCAAAGGATCCCCACTTTACTCCCAGACACAGGGAGTCATTGCAAACTGAGGAAGGAACCTTTCTTTACGAAGTTTTACAAATTTTGGCTAGTTAATATATATGGAATCCTCTCTCATAGCTTTCTTGATCAAATTCAAAATAGGGACTAAAATCATATCAACAATTCTATGTTCTCGATCCCCATTCCCTGTCCCTAACTTCTTACAATTTAAGGGCATGGTGATGAGAGCAGTACACTTAGTTTACCTCTCTTAGCTGTACAGATGGGATGATTAGCCTTTCTCAAAAACCTAATGTTACAGCTTTTTATACCACCCATTCTTCTGGAGGAATTTGCCCCTTTTCTTGGCATTTTTTATTCCTTTGAGTTCTCAGTTTGTGGCATCCCAAAGTCGTAGGTCCTCTACTGTTGATCCAGCCTAGTTTGATAGCTGTTCATGGGAAGAAATATGGTAGCACTAATGTATAGATTGCCTGTATATCAGATATTTCCTTTTTATTAGTCTTCATAATACACCTAAGATATACATTGTATTAGCCCAGTTTTCAGAAGAGGAAAATTAAATGTATGAAATTACTTGCCCAATGTCACACAACTAATATCCAAAATTTTCTCCTGCATCAGTAAGACTCCATCAGACACCCATGTTCTTTCTTATACTATTAATGTACAGTTGAAGGGACACAAGGCCCCACCCCAAGAGGCAGGAAGCAGGGGAAGAGGCAGGGATGAGACAGAGCCGCAGGATCCAGGTAAGGGGAGGGAGACAAGGCCCCTCCCCAAAAGGCAGGAAGTGGGGAAGAGCTGTGGGATCCACGTAAGGGGAAGGTGGAGAGGTTTCAAACAGCTAAGCAAGACAAACTTATCTGTCAGTTCGTCCTACTGTGGTGCCTTGCATGTTGCTGTGAGGCTTGAGGCTACGTCACAGGTGTTTCAAATGCCAGCAGAGTTGCACATGGTGCACAGGTTTCAACGCAGCTTACAGACTGAGACAGACTAGGAAGAAGAAAGAATTGGCCAGGGAAAACTTTATGAATAGCAGAAAAACACTGTCTGATACATCACTAGACAACTTTATGAACAGGCTGGAAACATTGTCCGATAGAGTGCAGGAAGACAAGCCCCTTAGGTCAGAAGGCACTCAAAATATGACTGAGAAAGAGCTGCCTCCTTGGAGTAGAACCGACCTTAACGATAAGGATAAAGTAAAACTCACAGGACCTCCATCTCCTGATGTAGCATGACTCAAATTGAGGAGAAACAGCTGCAAACATCCATTAATAATCAGAACGTGGAATGTACAAAGTGTGAATCTAGGAAAATTGGAAGTTGTCAAAAATGAAATGGAACACATAAAGATTGATATCCTAGGCATTAGTGAGCTGAAATGGACCGGTTTTGGCCATTTTGAATCAGACAACCATATGATCTACTAAGCCAGGAGTGACAAAGAGGAATGGCGTGGCATTCATCATTACAAAGAGTGTTTCAAGATAAGTCCTGAAGTACAATACTGTCAATGGTAGGATAATATACATATGCCTATGAGGAAAACCACTTAATACTTCTATTATTCAAATTTATGCACCAACCACCAAAGCCAAAGAGGAGGAAATTGAAGATTTTTATCAACTTCTGCAGTCTGAAACTGACTGAACATGAAATCAAGATATGTTAATTATCACTGGTGACTGGAATGCAAAAATTGGAAACAAAGAAGAATCACTAGTAGTTCAAAATTTGGCCTTGATGACAAAAATAATGCTGGAGATCACATGATAGAATTTTGCAAGACCAACGACTTAATTCATTGCGGTTTTTTTTCAACAACACAAATGGTAGCTATACACGTGGACTTCACCAGGTGGAGTATACAGGAAATCAGATTGACTACATCTGTGGCAAGAGGCAATGGAAAAGCTCAGTATCTTCAGCCGAAACAAGCCCAGGGGCTGATTGTGCAACAGACCGTCAACTGCTCATATGCAAGTTCAACTTGAAGTTGAACACAATTAAAACAAGTCCACAAGAGTCAAAATATGACATGGAATCTATCCCTCCTGGATTTAGAGATAATCTAAAGAATAGATTTGATGCATTGAACACCAGTGACTGAAAACCAGAAGAATTATGGGATGATGTCAAGAACATCATGAAGAAAGCAAGAGGTCATTAAAAAGAGAAGAAAGGAAGAAAAGACCAAAACAGATGTCAGAAGAGACTGAAACTTGCCCTTGAGTGGAGAGTAGCTAACGCAAATGGAAGAAATGACAAGATAAAAGAGCTGAACAGAAGATTTCAAAGAGCAGCTCAAGCAGACAAAGGCAATTACTATAATGAAATGTGCAAAGACCTGGAGTTAGAAAACCAGAAGGGAAGAACACTTTCAGCATTTCTCAAGCTGAAAGAACTGAGGAAAATATTTAAGCCTCAAGTTGCAATTGATTGAGAAGTTGAAAGAGTCTATGGGCAAAGTATTGAATAATGCAGGAAGCATCAAAAGATGTACGGAATACACAGAGTCACTGTACCAAAAAGACCTGGTCGATCTTCATCCATTTCAGGAGGTGGCATATGATCAAGAACCAATGGGACTGAAGGAAGAAGTCAAAGCTGCACTGAAGGAAATGGCAAAGAACAAGGCTTCAGGGATTGACAGAATACCTGTTGAGCTGTTTCAACAAATGGAGGCCCACTGGAGGCACTGACTCGGCTATGCCAAAAGATTTGGAAGACAGCTACCTGACCAACTGACTGGAAGAGATACATATTTGTACCCATTCCAAAGAAAGGTGATCCCACAGAATGTGGAAGTTATAGAACAATATCATTAATATCACATGCAAGTAAAATCTTACTGAAAATAATTAAAAAATGGTTGCAGCGGTATATTGACAGAGAACTTGCAGAAATGCAAGCTAGATTTAGAAGAGGACATGGAACGAGGGATATCATTGCTGATGTCAGATGGATCTTGGCTCAAAGCAAAGAATACCAGAAAGATGTTTACTTGTGTTTTATTGACTATGCAAAAGCATTTGATTGTGTGGATCATAACAAATTATGGGCAACATTGAGAAGAATAGGAATTTCAGAACACTTAATTGTACTCATGAGCCTATACAAAGACCAGGAGGCTGTCGTTTGAACAGAACACGGGAACTCTGCATGGTTTAAAATCAAAAAGGGAGTGTGTCAGGGTTGTATCCTTTCACCATACTTATTCAATCTGTATGCTGCTTAAATAATCTGAGAGTCTGGACTATATAAAGAAGAACGTGGCATCAGGATTGGAAGAAGAATCATTAACAACCTGCAATATTCTGACAACACAACTTTGCTTGCTAAAAGTGAGGATGACTTGCACTTACTGATGAAGATTGAAGAATACAGTCTGCAGTATGATTACATCTAAATATAAAGAAAACAAAAGTCCTCACAACTGGACCTATAAGCAGCATCATGATGAATGGAGAAAACATGGAAGTTGTCAAAGACTTCACATTGCTTAGTTCTATAATCGATGTCAATGGAAGCAGCAGTCAGGACATCAGATGACATATAGCACTGAGCAAATCAGCTGCAAATGACCTCTTTCACTTGCTGAAGAGCAGAGATGTCTCCTTGAGGACTCTGATGCACCTGACACAAGCCATGGTATTTTCAGTTGCCTCATATTCATGTGAGAGCTGAACAATGAATAAGAAAGACCAAACAAAAGTTGATGCTTTTGAGTTACGTTGCTGGTGAAGAATGCTGCAAGTGCCATGGACTGCCAAAAGATCTAACAAATCTGTCCTGGAGGAAGTATAGCCAGAATGCACCTTGGAAGCAAGAATGGCCAGACGTTGTCTCACCTACTTTGGTCAAGTTGTCAGAAGGGACCATTCCCTAGAGAATGATGTCATGATGCTTGGTATGACATGCCTGGTAGAGAGTCGACGAAAGAGGGGAAGGCCCTCAACAAGATGGATTGACACAGTGGCTGCGGCGATGGGCTCAAGGATAGGAAGGATCGTGGAGCTGGTGTGGGACCAGGCAGTGTTTTGTTCTGCTGTGCATAGGGGTCACTATGAGTCAGAGATGACTCAATGTCACCTAACAACAACAACAACAATTTCTTTACTGGAGATCCACCTGCCACTTTGACTCATAAGCATATTGACTAACTGCCTGATACCCAGCCAGACCCCTCTACACACTCAACTAAAGCAGTTGGCTCCAGGAAAGGCAGCAAGGCCACCAAAGGCCTCCCAGAAGTTATTAGCACTACAACTAGATGTCAGGAACTTTCTTGTCTCATCTTGTTTTCCCAGTCCATTGCCTAACCCCAGAGAGGTGTAATTGTCTCATGGAGGAAAAACATGAAAACCCCTTTCCATCCATGTAGAGACAATCCTATATTAAGGATCTGAACTATCTGCTGTCATGAGGCTATATACTGAGGAAGTAAATGAGACAGAAGCACCTTTAATGCCAGATTAAAGGGTCAGATTGAAAGTTCTTGATATGGCTTGATACCAGTGCTGTTAGTGGTGGACCTCCACCATCATATGGCCTTTTATAATATTCTAGACCAGTTTCTCTGCACATATCTTTCCTTGCATCCTGAAAACATGAGGGACAGTGCTGTGCAGATCAGATGCCAGAACCAGAGCCCAGCAGATCTGGATGCCTGCAAAGGAACAGAAGCTACAGTCCAGGAGGATGCACAGGATCTCAATAAAATATCTTCAACTCAAAAGAGAGCTGAGGAAACCCAACAAATGAGGGCAAATAATTCAGGATGTCAGCAACATAGCTCCCAAGACTGAGAACTTTGAGGACCCCTTCAAACACACACCCATGTTTAGGTGACTGATCTCAGGCAAATGCATGCAAATACAGATGTGTTGGGAGGTCATCTTGAAATTCTGAGCTGAAACCCACCTTCATGTTCTCCTTGTCACTTGGAGTTGAGATGAGTATAAGGTCTTAATATTTCATGATTTCTGTCACATCAGCATTGTCAGCCTAATAGGGACAATGCAGCTCCAGACATTAGTCTCTAAAGTTGTCTAGACCTTATACAGCTTACCGCATAATCAAGGAGCCTCCATTATAGCCTAGTTCTGGGATGAGATGGGTGCTTCAAGAGAGATTTCACATTAGGATATGGTACAAGTATGGTCAGAGTTTTAAAATAAGCCACATAAATCCACTTATTCAGAATGATGGCATTTTAATTCAGGTTCAGAAAGAGCCCAAAGCCTAAGAGTACATGTTCAGTTCATGGCTACAGTTCTCAAATTTCACAGAAGGGGCAGATTCTGCCAATCATCACTCCTAAGTGCCTGCCTTCCTCCACACCAATAAAACCCTTAAAGCAGTAACTTGAGAATTGTCAAGATTTGTTGAAGATTTTTTGAAGTCCTTCCTCCCTCTTCTGTCCTGAACCCACCCCTTAATAAGCAACCAGGGAACAGAACCAAGCTTCATTCAACTTGATGTTCCTGAAGTGTGGACCTATGTGTTATCAGTTCAGAATAGCTAACCTTTAAAGAAAAGCTGGCTGCAGCCTCAGATGCCCCAGTGTCCTCACATAGAGTCACAGTATATTATCATGACTATTCTTGATGACAGAATAACCAGGTAGAAATTTGATAAGGAAATTCCAGAAGAAAATCCAAAAAGAAAAAGATCAAAAAACTACTGACTGCCTTTTTAGAATGGATTTTTTTCTACTATTACCAATTTTCTAATGTCTGAAAATTTGACCTAGATTGAGAAACAGAGAAGACCAGTCTTGTGCCATCAGAGCAAGGAACTTTATGGTGTCTTCTGAGTCTGGGTATAAGGCACTACTAGCAAGGCTATCTGGGATAGACCACTGCCTTCTACATACTTTATATTGCTAACTTTGACACTTCTCATGACATGGGTGAACATTTAGCAACACATTTACTTTTGCAGATTATTTGCAAGTTTTCACCAGAGATATCACTTCTAGGACCTTCTCCAAGGATGCGGGGATATCTCTGAGCACCTCCATGAAGTTACTCCTTGCCTATTCATCAAAGCATAATGAAAATGAGGCCCAACCAGCTGCCACCTCAGCAGATGAGACACATCTGCAGTGTGTCAGCCAATACCGTTTCTGCAGAAATAGCCAGAAGCAGACAGTTAATGTGTGAAGTGACCAAACAATCAGAAGCTCACCTGGACAAACCAATTGTCTTTGGGGAACAGGTGAATACCCAGCATAAGGTTGCCAATAGTTCTCTTGGAGAGAATTAGTAGTTCCAATAAACCAAGTGGCTGGGGCAATCAGTGCCCTGTAAATTTTTTTTTTTTTTTTTTTTTTACCATTCTCTGAGTCCTGAGAGATCTTGATAATAGCTGAGAGAGCTGGTAGCTCATTCCTCTAAACCTTTTAAGATAACTATTCCTTATAGGGTGATATTTGATGGGAAAGGAAAAGAAAGATCTACTCATCAAGGAGGGGATGATGGAGTCAATAGGAGCTCTGGTAGCATAGTGCCTAAGGCACTTGACTGCTAACCAGAAGGCTGGCGGTTCAAACCCACCAGCCACTCCTCAGAAGGAAGGTTGGGCAATCCTACTTCCGTAGTGATACTGCCTCGGAAACCCAAGGAGGGGTCGCTATGAGTCGGGGCTGACTCGAGGGCAAATAACAACAACAACAACAAGTCATTTAAATACAGTATGTCCCCCAGTTAACCAACATCAAGCTTAAGGACAGCTAGTATTTGCACTTTAATGTTATGTAAATTTGACCTTAAATAGACTACATCTGTGGAAAGAAGATGGAGAAGCTCAATATCATCAGTCAGAACAAGGCCAGGGGCTAACTATAAAACAGACCATCAATTGCTCATATGCAAGTTCAAGTTGAAGCTGAAGAAAATTAAAGTCCACCAGAGTCAATGTACAACCTTGAGTATATTCTACCTGAATTTAGAGACCTTCTCAAGAATAGATTTGGTTCATTGAACACTAATGACCAAAGACCAGACAAAGTTGTGGAATGACATCAAGGGCATTGATGAAGAAAGCAAAAGGTCATTTAAAAGGCAAGGAAGAAAGAAAAGACCAAAATGGATATCGGAAGTGACTCTAAAACATCCTCATGAATGTAGAGTAGCTAAAGCAAAAGGAAGAAGAGATGAAGGAGAGCTGAACAGGTTTCAAAGGGTGGCTCAAGAAGACAAAGTAAAGTATTGTAATGAAATGTGCAAAACCTGGAGTTAGAAAACCAAAAGAGCTTTTGGTGGCTGCAAGTTCCAGGAAATCCCAGCCAGAGCACAATCATCAGACCTCAAAAAAAAAAAAAAAAGAAGAAGAAGAAGAAATACTCAGCATTTGTCAAGCTGAAAAACTGAAGAAAAAAAATATCAGCCTGAAATTTCAATATTGAAGCATTGTATGGGCAAAATATTGAATGACACAATAAACATCAAAAGAACATGGACAGAATACACAGATTAAATGTACCAAAAAGAGTTGATCAACATTCCACCATTTTGGGAGATAGCATATGATCAAGAACTGAAGATACTGAAGAAAGAAGTCCGGAGTGCATTGAAGGCATTAGCAAAAAATAAAGTCTAGGAACAGAATACCAACTGAGATTTTTCAGTAAAAGAATGCAACACTGGAAGTGCTCTATGCCAAGAAATTTGGAACACAGCTACCTGGACAACTGACTGGAAGAGTTCCATATTTTTGCCCATTCTTAAAGAAAAGGGATCCAACAGAATGTGGAAATTACCAAATAATATCATTAATACCACACACAAGTAAAATTTTACTGAAGGTAATTTAAAAATGGTTACAGAGGTGCATTGAGAGGCAACTGCCAGAAATTCATGCCAGATTCAAAAAAGGATATGGAACAAAGGATATTATTGCTGATTTCAGATGGATCTTGGCTGAAAGCAGAGAATACCAGAAAGATGTTTATCTGTTTTTTATTGACTATGAAATAGCATTGACTGTATGGATCTTAAAAAACTATGGCTAACTTTGCAAAGAATGGGATTTCCAGAGCACTTAATTGTGCTCATGAGGCAGTTGTTCAGACAGAACAAGGGAATATTGTGTAGTTTAAAATCAGAAAAAGGTATGTGTCAGGATTGTTTCCTTTCACCATATTTATTCAATCTATATGGTGAGCAAAGAATCTGAGAAGCTGGACTGTATGAAGAATGTGGCATCAGGATTTGAGGAAGACTCAGTAACAACTTGTGATATGCAGATGACACAACCTTGCTTGCTGAAAGCAAAGAGGACTTGAATCACTTACTGATGAACATCAAAGACTACAGTCTTCAGTATGGATTATACTTCAACATAAAGAAAACAAATATCCTCACAACTGGCCCAATAAGCAACATAAGGCTAAATGGAGAAAAGATTGAAGTTGTCAAAAGATTCACTTTACTGGGATCCAGTTAATATCCACGGAAACAGCAGTCAAATCAAGCATCAGTCAATGTCCTGAGTGCATTGTGTGTGTGAACTGTATGGAAGATGAATTTGCTTTGTAAACTTTTCACCCAAATCACAATAAAATTAAAAAAAAAAAAAAGTAGGGATGTATGGGAATTGTTTTAGAAGTCCCTCCCCCCAATGGTGAAAATAAAATAAAACTTTAGCTGTCAAAAATGTAAAAAAGAAGAAAGAAATCGAGCAATGTATTACATTGGGCAGATTTGCTGCAAAAGACCTCTTTAAAGTGTTGAAAAGCAAAAATGTCACTTTGAGGACTAAGGTGTGCCTGACTCAAAACATGGTGTTTTCAGTCACCTCATACACAAGCAAAAACTAGACAATGAATAAGGAAGACTGAAGAAGAACTGATGCATTTGAATTATGGTGTTGGCCAAGAATATTGAATATATCATGCACTGCCAGAAGAATGAACAAATCCGTCTTGGGAGTTATGCAGCCAGAATGTTCCTTAGAAGCAAGGATGGTATAACTTCATCTCACAGGCTTTGGTCATGTTATCAGGAGGGACCTGTCCCAGGAGAATAAACACCATGCTTGATAAGGTAGAGAGTTAGGAAAAAAGAGGAAGATCCTCAATGGAGATAGAGTGACACAGTGGCTGCAGCAGTGGGCTCAAGCATAGAATGATTGTGAGGATGGCACAGAACTGGGCAGTTTTTCATTCTTTTGTAAATAGGGTTGCTATGAGTTGGAACCAACTCCACAGCACCTAACAACAACATAATAATTTAAATACTTCTCTAATTACTGTAATTTGGGTATGTTGAGGTGACCATCATTAGAGTAACCTTCTGAAGCTAATCTCATGTGTCTGTTCCCAGATTCCCCTGAAGGCTGAAGTTTATGGTCTAGAGGGAAACATTTTCAGACTTAAAATCAATGAAGAGGCTCCCCTGAAGCCCAGGTATGAAGTTCCTGATGTCCTCACAAGCACACCAAGCACTATAAGGTAAGCTTATGAAGCATCTTAGATCTACTCTCAATGTGTACTTTTATTATGCTTCAAGCAGTAGATTTTGTATGTGTCTCATATTTTGTCTGTTCAAAGCTACAATCATTTGCAGAATTCGTTTTCAGTTATTTAGGTAGCAGTTTACTTATTTTGTGTGTTTTATGTTCTATTTTCTCTTCATCCACCATTTGACTCATCAGAACTTTTGACCTCTACTCTCCTTCTCCCAAAGAAAGCAGTTTATCAGCTAGGTTATAGGAGCTAGTAAAAGGAGAGCTACTTAATTTACTCACTCAAACTAGCAGCAGGGCTCCAGAGATCTAATACAGTAGCCAGATTACCATGCTTCCAATAATTTATACAGTTGGACTGACTCACTTTTAATTAAGGGTAGTCTCAGAAGTCTAACAGATGAAATATTACTTACAGTCAGAGATAATATCAGTGTCTAAGTGAAAGTAAAACCTTTGGGGGCTAAAGCATTTTTCAGATACCTGCAAAAACCTCACCATTTCTCAATCTACTTTTCAGTGATATTTCAAATCAGTTTTGCCTGTTGATTTCTGTTACTTTTTAATATTATTTTACTAAGGGAATATTGACTGCTAACCAGAAGGCTGGTGGTTCAAACCCACCAAGCCACTCCTCAGAAGGAAGGTTGGGAGATCTACTTCTGTAGTGAAACTGCCTTGGAAACCCAAGAAGGGGTCACTATGAGTCAGATCCAACTTGACGGCAGTGAGTTTAAGGGAATATATGGTTATGCCAGATGCTTTAATTTTCACTACATTATTATCATGATTTTATATAGATTATTTTTCCATGAAAAGCTAATGAAAGGTTAATAGATTATGAGGGAAAATTTATTCCATTTGTTAGAATGATCATAAATTTGATCTGCTACTATATGCCAAGAACTTAGGAAACAGAGGAATTAAAAAGAGACTGTTCTCAGCAAGAAAAAGACAACACAATTAATATGTGGGTGAGAGATTTGAATAGACAAAAAAGATATTCCGATCACTAGTAAGCACATGAAAAGATGTTCAACACCCTCTTGCTTTAGGGCAATGAAAACCAAAACCACAATGAGCTAACACATCACTCCTATTAGGATGGCTATTTTCAGAAAAATGGAAAACAGCAAGTGTTGACAAGGATGCGGAGAAATGGGAACCTTCAACCACTGTTGATGGGATTGTAAAATGGTGCAGCTGCTATGGAACAGTTTGGTGATTCCTCAAAAAATTAAAAATTGAATTGCCATATGACCCAGCAGTTCTTCTCCTAGGTATATATTGAAAAGACTTGAATAAAGGGATGCAAACCTGTTGCTGTCAAGTCAATTGCAACTCATAGGACAGAGTAGAACTGCCTCATAGGGCTCCCAAGGCTATAAGTCTTTACAGAAGCAGACCGCCACATCTTTCTCCTGTAGCTAGTGGTTCAAACCGCTGACCTTTCACAGCCAAATGCTTAACCATTGCATCACCAGGGCTCCTCAGGGATGTAAACAGATACTTGTATGCCCAAGTTCATTGCAGCACTGTTCACAAGAGCCAAAAGGTGGAAATAATTTAAATGTCCACCAACAGATGAATGGATAAAGAAACTGTGGAATATGCATACAATGGAACATTACTCAGCCGTAAGGATAAATGAAATTCTGATACGTACTATGGCATGCATGAACCTTGAAAACATGCTGAATGAAATAAGTAAGGCACAAAAAGACAAATATTTATGATCCTACTTGCATGAAATATCTAGAATGGGCAAATGCATAGAGACTAAAGCTTGTTAGTGGTTACCAGGGTCAGGAAGGAGTCAAAAAGGGGTAGTTACTGGTTAAAGCTAAAGCCAATGGAAGAAATGACAAAATAAAAGAGCTGAACAGAAGATTTCAAAGAGCAGCTCGAGCAGACAAAACCAATTACTATAATGAAATGTTCAAAGACCTGGAGTTTGAAAACCAAAAGGGAAGAACATGCTCAGCATTTCTCAAGCTGAAAGAATTGAAGAAAAAATTGAAGCCTCGAGT
>NW_006921613.1:18689209-18690166 GCF_000298275.1 Orycteropus afer afer | reverse complement strand
AACGAGATGGATTGACATGGTGGCTGTGATGATGGGCTCAGGTATAGCAGGGATCATGGAGCTGGAGTGGGATCGGGCAGTGTTTCGTCCTGCTGTGGATGGGGTCGCTATGAGTTGGAAACAACTCGACGGCACCCAACAACAACAACAACAACAACTGGTTAAGGGGCACTGAGTTTCTTCCACATGAGGTGAAAAAAATCTGGAAAGTGATAATGATTGCACAACACAGTGAACATAATTAAGGTCACTGCATTGTAAATGAAAAAAAAAATGGTGGTAATTGCATGCGTTTTGTTATATATATATTACCACATTTTTTTAAAAGACTTTTGAGGTTGGCAAATGATTCAAGGCATAAATATAACCACTTGGTCATGCTATATTAAACTTTGCTAGTAGATGCCTTAGCATTTTTACATCTGTGTTCATAAGTAAAATTAGTCTGCAATTTTCTTTATCTTTGCTGTCTTTGCCATGTTTTGAAGTCAAAATGATATTACCTTTGTGTGGTAAATATAGTATATTAGTTCTATTTCTGTTCCAATCTCTTTCTAGAGAGCCTTTGGCTACTGTGGTGACTAGAAATCTGAAAACTACTTTTCTAGAATCCTCTCAAATTCATTTTATGAAGCAAGCATAACCTTGATACCAAATCCAGGCAAAGATATCACTTAAAGGGAAAACTACAGACCAATATCCCTTATGAATATAGATGCAAAAATCTTCAACAAAATCCTAGCCAATAGACTCCAGCAACATACCAAAAAAATAATACATTATGACCAAGTGGGGTTCATATCAGGTATGCAAGGATAGTTCAACATTAGAAAAACAATGAATGTCATCCATCACATAAATAAAACAAAGGAAAAGAACCACATGATCATGTCAATCGATGCACAAAAGGCATTTGATAAAATCCAACACACATTCCTTGATTAAAAAAAAAAAAAA
>NW_006921613.1:18675092-18684109 GCF_000298275.1 Orycteropus afer afer | reverse complement strand
ACCTTCTAAAAATTAAATTTTTATGTGCTTCCAAAGACTTCTCCAAAAGAGTCAAGAGAACCTACAGATTGGGAAAAAATATTTGGCAACGACATATCTGACAAGGGACTTATCTCTAGAATTGATAGAAAATTCCAACACCTCAACAACAAAAAGACAAATATTCCAATTAGACAATGGGCAGAAGACATGGATAGACACTTCACCAAAGAGGATATTCAGGCGGCCAGCAAACTCATGAAGAAATGTTCACGATCAGTAGCCATTAGAGAGATGCAAATCAAAACAACAATGAGATACCATTTTTCCCCAGCACTAGTAGCAAAGTTCAACAAGACAGAAAATAACAAATGCTGGCAAGGATGTGGAGAGACTGGGACTCTCAAACACTACTGGTGGGACTGTAAAATAATACAACCACTGTGGGTGATTCCTTAAAAAGTTGGAATTAGAAATACCGTTTGACCCAGCAATTCCACTACTAGGTATATATCCTAAAGAAGTGAGAGCTAGGACAAGAACAGATATATGCACACCCACATTCATCACAGCACTATTTACAATAGCCAAAAGATGGAAACAATCTAGGTGTCCATCAAGAGAAGAATGGATAACCAAACTATGGTACATACACACAATGGAATACTGGAATAATGGAGTACAACCTTAAAGAATAACATAGAATCTGCAATACACCGCATAACATGGATGAACTTGGAGGACATTATGCTGAGTGAAATAAGTCAATCACGGAAGGACAAATACTATATTAGTTCATTATTGTACCAAGTAAAGGAAAGGTCTATATATGGAAGGAAATGTTCTTTGTTGGTTACCAGGGGTGGGAAAGGAAGGAAAGGAACACTGCTAGATAGGCAGAGACAAGTATTGATTTGGGTGAAGGGAAGGGCAATGGACCAAATGTGAGTGATCAACATGGTGGCATTGAGGAAGAGAAATACATGGAGAAGTGCATGGGAGGTACAGACAACAAAGATGAACCCTTTTGCACATACAATACTGCGTTATCCGTGATGGCAAACATTGATCTATGGGGGAATAGATAGATGGGTAGATAGGCTGAATGACTAGGTATGTCTATGCAAGGGTGGTATGCCCATGACCATGTATAGGGTTGTCAGACAGTGTTTCTACAAGTGTATTTGTATGTTCTGTAAGAATGTTAAAGTATATGGTAGAGCTGACAAGGGACAAGGTTGTAGTCACTTCCTGGCCATAGCCAGCTACCTGAATGGAGTAAGTAGTTGGGCCTGTGGTCTCAGGACATGATCACAGGGGACATCAAACTCAATTGGCAAAACACACTACACAAAAACATTGTTCCCCTACTTTGGCAAGTAGCAACTGGGATCTTAAAAGCTTACAAGTGGTCATCTAGATGCAGTGATGGGTCTCTCCTCATCCAGAGCAAAGAAGAATGAAGAAAACCAAAGATGCATAGAAACAATTAGTCCAAGGGACTGGCACACCATGTGATCCTCAGCTTATATGACTATGTGACCAGAAGAACTAGATGGTAGTGTAGGCTACCACTGTCAACCACTCAGAGGGGGATCTATGTAGGAGATCCTGGGCAGAGTGGGAGAACAGTGTAGAACAAAACTCAAAATCATTTGGAACAAAAAAAAGGACGAGGTTCTCTCATCTGTTGAAACCTCTGAGGCAATAGTCCCTAGCTGACCTTCAGGTCTGGAATTGAACCCACTCCTGTGGCTTCCAGCCAAACAAAAGACAGGCATATGAGCTGAACATTTACCTGAGGTAGATACACTCCTTGGAGAGATCAATCATGGGAGAATAAAAGGGCTATGTATGCACAGGGAGACAACTCAGGGAGCAGGAGTGCATGGGAAGAAAGGACACAGGGAAGAGGTAACTGTGGGGAAGAAGTCGGAAGAGAGCTGTTGCGTTGTGAGAAGTTGTAGTCAATGTCATGAGACAAAGTGAATGTGAACTGCTGTGTGGAAAATGAATTTGCTCTATAAAGTTTCACCCAAATCACAATAAAAATTAAAAAAAAAGAAAAAACAGGACATTTCTACATTTCTTAGATTCCCTTGTAGCCAGGGGTGCTAATATGACTTAGGTTCCAGTAACCAGATGCACTTAGGTTTTATCAAGATTTCAGAACTCAGTTACCCATTTTTATAGCACAGATCTAGCAATGATAGAGGAGCTCTGGAGCCAATAGCTGGGACATTAGTTTCCTGATCCCCAAATTACAGCTACAGTTGTGTGATCCTGGAGCCCAACAATTGCCACAGTGACTTCTGATTAACCAACTTCCTTGTTCTAGGGGAGATAGAAGTTCTATTATGCAGAAGTTATACAGCATTGTTCTGGGAATCATTCTTGGATGCCCAGCCAGGAACCTGTTACTCCAACCCTTCCCATGATTATGCATGCTCTTAATTTTCCCCATGTTATTATATTTCCTGCTTTGAATAACTAGGGTGGTTTCTGCTATCTGCAATTGAGCCTTGATTGATATACCAATTGGTGTCAAAGTGGGTATAAGCAACAGACCCTCGAGGATGGGAATGGAATTGGTTTTGAAGGCAGTGAGGACTTGGTTACTATTAGAGTTTGGGGTACTAGTAATAGACTGTGGCATTCAGTGACAAAAGTTACCTAAATTATTCGCTTCAACATCTTTATCTTTCTAAGTCTAAGGGTTCCTTATTCTACACTGTGCCAAGGAATTTCTGTAATAAAGTGCCCACAGAAAGCACTCTGGCAGACCAAGTGGTGATGTCATAGCACAGTATAATAAAAATATAGAATTCAAAAGTATAGAGATATGACTATCATTAACATCACTGAAGAGCTTAACGAAAGAAAACAGCAGTCTCAAGGCATTAAATTCCTAGTTCAAGTCATTGTCAGAGAACTTACAAGTTTCTATGATGATCTTAAAAGTCTGGTACAAAAAAAAAAAGGCTCTTACATCTCTTGTAGCTGCAAGGCGCTTATAAACTAAAAATCAGATACAGAGTTTGAGACTGAAGGTTGTTGAATTAGATCTTAAGTTGAATCCACAGCCCCATTAAGTCTGTGAATTTAGGTCGTTAACTGAAAAAAGGTAACCAAAACCAAACCAAACTCACTGCCATGGAGTTGGATCCTTGGGTTTCCGAGGCAGTATCTCTACGGAAGTAGATTGGTGAATCTTCCTTCTGTGGAGTGGCTGGTGGGTTTGCTTGCCAGCCTTCTGGTTAGCAGTCAAATGCCTTAGGCATCATGCCACCCCTCAAAATTGAATGGCAACATTTTGGGAAACTTGGATAACTCTATGTATCCAAACCTCAAAACTTCACTGAAGAATAATTTAGAAAAGGATAGTGAGAATTTTTGCGCAAATTGAACAGTGTAATCAGTGTCACCCATCACTCATCTGTCAGTGTGTTGTACCATGGTGGTTTGCATGGTGTTGTGATACTGGAAGCTACTCCACTGGTATTTCAAATACCAGCAGGATCACCCAATATTGACAGGTTTTAGCAGAGCTTCCAGTCTGACACACTAGAAAGAAGAATGTAGCCAGGTCCACTTGTAAGAAAATTGGCCACTGAAAACTTTATGAATAGCAAGAAAATAGTCTGATATAGTGCCAAAAGATGAATCCTCAGGTTGGAAGGCACTCAAAACATAATTAGGGAAGAGCAGTCTCCTCAAAGTAGTGTTGACCTGGTGACATGGAGTAAAGCTTTCAAGATCTTCATTTGCTGATGTGGCACAACTCAAAATTAGAAGAAACAGCTGAAAACATCCATTAATAATCAGAACATGGAATGGTACAGAGTATGAATCTAGGAAGGCTGAAAGTTGTCAAAAATGAAATGGAACTCATAAAAATTGATATCCTAGGCATTAGTGAGTTGAAATGGACTAGTATTGACCATTTTGAATCAGACCATAATATGTCTACTCTACCAGGAATGCTAAATTGAACAGGAATGGTGCCATGTTCACCATCAACAAGAACATTTCAAGATCTATCCTGAAGTATAATGCTGCCAATGATAGGATATGCTTATAAGGAAGACCAGTTAATATGACTACTATACAAATTTAGGCACCAACCACTAAAGCCAAAGATGCAGAAATTGAAAATTTTTACCAATGTCTGCAGTCTGAAATTGACCAAACATGCAATCAAGATGTATTGATAATTACTGGTGATTGGAATGCAAAAGGAAACAAAGAAGCAGCATCAGTAATTGGAGAATATGTCCTTGGTGATATAAATTACACAGACATTGCAGGGTAGAATTTTTCACAACCAATGAACTATTAATTGGAAATACCTTTTTAAAACAACATAAACTGTGATTATACATATGGACCTCACCAGACGAAATACACAGAAATCAAATCAGAAGCGGAAAGAGACAATGGAGAAGCTTAATATCATATGTCAAAACAAAACCAGGAGCCAACTGTGGAACAGATAATCAGTTGTTCCTATGCAAATTTAAGTTGAAGCTGAAGAAAATTAAAACAAGTTCAAGAGCCAAAATATGCCTTGAGTATATTTATTCCACCTGAATTTAAAGACCATCTGAAGAATAGAATTCATGCATTGAATACCAGTGACCAAAGACTAGACAAGTTGTGGAATGACATCAAAGACCTCATACATGAAGAAAGCAAAAGGTCATTAAAAAGACAGGAAAGGAAGAGAAGACCGAAATGGATATCAGAAGAGACTTTGAAAGTTGCTTTTAAATGTAGAGTGGCTAAAGTGAATGGAAAAAATGAAGAGTGAAAGAGCTGAATGAAAGATTTCAAAGAGCAGCTCAAGAAGACAAAGTAAAGTATAAGGAAATGTGCAAAGACCTGGAGTTAAACAATAAAAAGGGAAGAACAAGCTCAGCATTTCTCAAGCTAAAAGGACTGAAGAAAAAAAATCAATCCTCAAGTTGCAATATTGAAAGATTGTATGGGCAAAATAATGAACACTACAGGAAGCATCAAAAGGAGATGGAAAGAATACAGAGTTACTGTAGCAAAAAAAAAAAAAAAAAAAAAATTGGTCCACATTTAGCCATTTCAGGAGATAATATATTATCAAGAACCAATGGTATTGGAGGAATAAGTCCAAGCTACACTGAAGGACTTGGTGCAAAACAAGGCATTAGAAACTGATGGAATATCCATTGAGATGTTTCAACAATTGGATGCAGCACTGGAGGCCATCACTCGTTTATGCCAAGAAATGTGGAAGACAGTTACCTGACCAAATAACTGGAAGAGATACCTATTTATGCCCATTCCAATGAAAGACGATCCAACAGAACTTGGAAATTATTGAACAATATCATTAATATAACATGCAAGTAAAATTTTGCTGAAGATAATTCCAAAATGATTGTGGCAATACATTGACAGGGAACTGCCAGAAGTTCAAAACAGATTAGAAGAGGGTGTGGAATGACAGATGTCATAGCGGATGTCAGATGGATCTTGACTAAAAGCAAAGAATATCAGAAAGATGTTTACCTGTGATGTATTGAGTATACAAAGGCTTCAGACAGTATGGATCACAAGAAATTATGGATAACATTGCAGAGAATGGGAATTCTGGAACACTTAATTGTGCTCGTGCAGAACCTGTACATGGACCAAGAGGCAGTTGTTCAAATAGAACAAAGGATTACTGAATGGTTTATAATCAGGAAAGATTTGCATCAGGGTTGTATCCTTTCATTATACTTACTCAGTGTGTATGCTAAGCAAATAATCTGAGAAGCTGGACTATATGAAGAAGAATGCAGCATCAGTATTGAAAAAAGACTGGATCACAACCTGCGATATGCAGATGACACAATCTTGCTTGCTGAAAGTGAAGAAGACTTGAAGCACTTACTGATTGAAGATCAAAGACTACAATCTTCAGTATGGATTATATCAACATAAAACAAAAATCTTCACAACTAACCTAATGAACAACATCATGATAAATGGAGAAAAGATTGAAGCTGTCAAAGGTTTCATTTTACTTGGATCCACAATCAACGCCTGTGGAAGCAGGTCAAGAAATCAAACAACTGGACAAATCTGCTGCAAAAGACCTTTTTAAAGTGTCACCTTGAAGACTAAGATTAGCCTGATGCAAACCATGGTATTTTCAATAGCCTTATATGCATGTGAGAGCTGGACAATGAATAAGGAAGAACCCAGAAGAATTGATGCATTTGAATTATGGTGTTGGCAAAGAATATCAAATGTAACCAGGAACTGCTAGAACAACAAACAAATCTATTTTGGAGGAAGTACAGATGGAATGCTCCTTAGAAGTGAGAATGGCCAGACTTCATCTCTTATACTTTAGTCATGTTGTCAGAAGGGACTGCTTCCTAGAGAAGAATATCATGTTTGGTAAAGTAGAGAATCAGCGAAAAAAGGGAAGACCTTCAATGAGAAGGATTAGCACAGTAACTGTGACAATAGGCCCAAGCTGGCAACAGTTCTGAGCATGGTACAGGACCTGGCAGCATCACTATGAATCAAAACTGACTCAACAGCACCTAAAACAACAATCAATGCAGAAATTATTGAACAGGTGTATGTTTTGTTTTGTATATTTTCACAATTAAAAAAAAAAAAAAAAAAAAAAACCTGCACTGAGCTGCCTAATCCAGCAAAATTCATTCCTCTGCCTGATAAGTCTGATCTTGCTTTGCTTGGAAACCCTATATTGACCTTACCCTAAAATATACCTTACAAGGAACTCCAATATTCCTTGCACCTTACTGCTACCATCCTTACTATCAGAGTCAGATCTCAGCATGCTCAGGGCTGTGAATTACAATCAAACCCAGGAGGAGAAGGCTCAAAGAATTACAGTCACACGCCACATAACATCTGTTGGAATAGCATCTGACTGCATATATGTCTGTGGTCCCAACTCCCATAAAGCCTGCTATATTAAAAATTCAAGGTACATACAGTGGTTCATAATAACAGAGAGACACATACAAGCATTATTATTATATTATTATTATTGTTACTGTTACTGTATTATTATGTTAAAGATGTTTCAGTGTATATGGAAGTTATTTCTTTAATGTTTTTTATGCATAGAAAAGTACTGTATACACTATACACTAAGACAAATATTTAACTAGCTGACATTATATATGAACCATACCTAACTGTTCTGACTTAGGGACATATTTGACCTAAAAACAAATTTAGGAACAGAACTCATTTGTAATCTGGGGACTGCCTATATAAAATATGGTATTCTCACAATGTCCAAAGCACATCATGTCCAATTTCATAGAACATATTATGGACATTTAGTGACATATGACTATATTAAGATTCTTTATTGGCAAAAACCTGGGAAATACGCATGGGAGTGGCTTCTGAGAGATTACTAGACAGGAAGGAAGGGATTAATTTTAGATTAGGCTAAATTTATCAACATGGGTGCATGTACCCAAAAATATAGATTCCATCTGCTGACTTGGGTAGCTAGGAATGGTTCCTATTTTTAGCTTAGTTAATTAACTATAATCTGGACTCAGCAATTAACTCTGCTGAATGAAACTGAGATACCAGAAATTTCTTGGCATGATGTACAGTAAGGAATCCATAGACTTAGAAAGACAGAGATATTGAAGTGGATTTATCATATGCAACCAGCTTGTCTATTCCCTAAGAGGACCCAGAACATTCTCCCTTCATTAAGAAATACATTGCTGAGGGGTACTCTACAAAAGCATTGTAGTGGATGTCCTCTGTAGGCTGGGAATAATGGTGTGAAATGATTCCATTAAGATAGGCTCCTGATTTGAGGGGAACTGATGAGACTGCAAATGGCAGAGGCCAGGCTGTAGCATTTAATTGTCAGAGGCAAATGAGCATGATTGCTTAATATGCAGCAGGGCCTGTGTGGTGCTCAAAGTGTTTTAATTCTCAGTGAAGTAGAAAATTTATCATGGAGTCTGTGATAGTTAAGGTTATGTGTTATCTTGGCTGGACCTGGTTTTGAGTGGCTGGATGTAGTTATTCCCCATGATGAGACTGGTAATTAACTCCATGGTGGAATCTACTGGAGCAGCTGAGTAGCTGCCTTGGGGATGTGGTCTGCTTCCAGTATATAAGGAGAAGTTTGGAGAAAGGTCTCTGCAGCTTTTGGCATGCTTGAATCCTGCATGTAGCTGAGCTGTCATTTAGCAGCCTGCCATGTTGTCTGCTGATTTTAGGACTGTTAATGGCCTTGAATTAGTGGCCTTCTGTGTGGTTTAATAATTTTAGGACTGTGCCATTTTACTTGTTGACTTTGGGCTTGTTAGCCTCAGCAACCAGCAGCTGCCTGAGTGAAGAAACACCTCTAGCTCCAGTGGGCTGGGAGCAAGAGGCAGAATGGGAGCCCAAGGTTGAAGGGATTTAACCCAGTCCCTAGAGCCTGGCACTTTGAACCCAGACTTGTAGCTTCCAAAACTATAACAGAATAAATCCCTGTTTGTTCAAACAATCCCATTTGTGTTAGAAAGGCACTAGGTGATCAAAACAGGGTCCAGTGAACTGGAAAAATGGATGAAGGTCCAACTTGATGGAATAACCAAAATAACTCTTTCTATAGGTTAGGAGATTTCAAGAGGTAGCATATGATCAAGAACCAGTGGTACTGAAGGAAGAGCTAGAAGCTGCACTGAAGAAATTGGCGCAAAACAAGCCTCCAGGAATTGATGGAATACCTACTGAGATGCTTCAATAAGTGGAGGCCACACTGGAGGCACTTACTCATCCATGCCAAGAAATTTGGAAGACAGCTATCTGGCCAAGTGACTGGAAGAGGTCTATATTTTTACCTATTTCAAAGAAAGGAGATCCCACAGAATGTGGAAATTACTGACCAATATCATTAATATCATATGCAAGTAAATTCTTGCTGAAGGTAATTTAAAAATGGTTGCAGCAGTGTATTTTTTTATTATTATTTATTGTGATTTGGGTGAAGATTTACAGAGCAAATTCACTTT
>NW_006921613.1:18668937-18674120 GCF_000298275.1 Orycteropus afer afer | reverse complement strand
TAACAAATTATGGATAACATTGAGAAGAATGGGAATTCCAGAACACTTAATTGTGCTCATGAGGAACCTATACATAGACCAGGAGGCTGTCATTTGAACAGAACAAGGGGATACTGCATGGTTTAAAATCAGGAAGGGCTTGTGTCAGGGTTGTGTCCTCTCACCATGTTTATTCAATCTGTATGCTGAGCATATAATCCAAGAAGCTGGACTGTATGAATAAGACCATGGCATCAAGATTGGAGGAAGACTCATTAACAACCTGCAACATGTAGCCAGCACAAACCTTGCTTGCTGAAGTGAAGATGACTTGAAGCACTTACTGATGAAGATTAAAGACTACAGTCTGCAAGAATTAATTACACCTCAACATAAAGAACACAAAATCCTCAAAACTGGAACAATAAGCAGCATCATGATAAATGGAGAAAAGACTGAAGTTGTCAAGGATTTCATATTATTTGGTTCCACAATCAACACCAATGGAAGCAGCAATGAAGACATCAGATGACGTATTGCCCTGGGAAAATCTGATGCAAAAGACCTCTTTCAAATGAAGACTAAGGTGCACCTAACCAAAACCACAGTATTTTCAGTCACCTCACATACATGTGAAAGCTGGACAATGAATAAGGAAGAGCGAAGAAGAGTTGATGCTTTAGAGTTGTGGTGTTGGCAAAGAATACTGAAAGTACCGTGAACTGCCAGAACAATGAACAAATCTGTCCTAGAAGAAGTGCAACTGTAATGCTCCTTGGAAGCAAGAATGGATAGACTTCATCTCACCTAGTTTGGTCATGTTGTCAGAAATGACCATTCCCTAGAGAAGAATATCATGCTTGGTAAAGTGGAGGGTCAACAAAAAAGGGGAGGGCCCTCAACAAGATGGATTGACACAGTGGCTGCATTTATGGGCTCAGGTATAGCAAGGATTATGGGATTGGCACAGGACCAGGCAGTATTTCGTTCTGTTGTACCTATGATCACTATGAGTCAGAGCCAACTCGATGGCACCTAACAACAACAGGTTTAGTGAAAAGTGACACATAGCCTCTCAACCAAGTCCAGAGTTAGTTTCTAGATTCCAAGCTTCTTGCTTTAAGAGGAGCCCTAGAATTTATGGAGAAGGACACTGCAAGTTCATAATATGAACATAAACTCTTTTTCCTTTCTTTAAAGAAAGCTATACAACTTAACCAAAGTAGCTATGTGTTTTTGTTCTCTAGTGTTGCTCTAACAGAAAATACCACAAATGTATGGTTTGAACAAATAGGGATTTATTCTCTTACAGTTTAGGAGGCTAGAAGTCTGAGTTCAAAGGGCTAGGGCCTTGAAAAAAAAAAAGGGCCTTCCCCTTTTTTGTTGATCCTCCACTTTACCAAGCATGATATCCTTCTCCAGGGAGTGGTCCCTTCTGACAACATGACCAAACTAGATGAGACGAAGTCTGGCCATTCTCACTTCCAAGGAGCATTCCAGCTGCACTTTTATTTATTTATTTTTTTTAAATTGTGATTTGGGTAAAGTTTACAGAGAAAATTCACTTTCCATATAGCAGTTCACATACACTTTGTCTCATGACATTGACTACAATTTACCACAATGCAACAGCTCCCCTCCCACTTCCTCACCATAGTTACCTTTTCCCTGTGTCCATCCCTTCATGCACTCCTGCCCCCTGAGCTGTCTCCCTGTGCATAAACAGCCCTTCTTTCTCCCATGATTATTCTCTCCAAAGAGTATATCTACTTCAGGCAAATTTTCAACTCATATGCCTGTCTTTGGCTGGAAGCCACAGTTGTGGGTTCAATTCCAGACCTGAAGGGCAGCTAGGGACCATACTCTCAGTGATCCCACCAGGCTCTATCAGGCCAGCAAACCTGATCCCTCTTTTTTTTTTTTTTTTTTTTAAATGATTTTGAGTTTTGTTCCACATTGTTCTCCCACTCTATCCAGGATCTCCTACATAGATCCCCCTCCGAGGGATTGACAATGGTAGCTGGGCACCATCTAGTTCTTCTGGTCTCATAGTCATATAGGCTAAGGATTGCATAGTGTACCAGTTGTTTGGACTAATTGTTTCCATGAATCTCTGGTTTTCTTCATTCTTCTTTGCTCTGGATGAGGAGAGACCCATTGTTGCATCTATATGGCTGCTTGCAACCTTTTAAGACCCCAGTCACTACTCACCACAGTAGGAGGTGGAACAATATTTTGTGTAGTGTGTTATGCCAATTGACCTTGATGTCCCCTGCGACTATGGTCCTGAGCCCACAGGTTCAACTACTTGCTCCTTCTGGGTAGCTGGCTGTGGCCAAGAAATGACCACAACCTTGTCCCTTGTCAGTTCTACTATACACCTGGGAATTCTTACAGAACATACAAATACACTTGTAGAAACATTGTCTGCCAACCCTATACATGGTCATGGGCACACTACCCCCTGCACAGACATTCCTAATAGTTCAGCCTGTCCACCCATCTATCCACCCATATAGCCATGTTTGCCTTCACTTACAACACAGTACTGTATGTGCAAAAGGGTTCATCTTTGTTGTCTGTACCTCCCATGTACTTCTCTATGCCTTCCTCTTCCTCAATGGCACCATGTTGATCACTCACATTTGGTACATTGCCCTTCTCTTCACCCAAATCAATCTTGTCTCTACCTATCTAACAGTTTTCCCTACCCTATCCTCCCACCCCTGGTAACCAACAAAGAAAACTTCCTTCCATATATAAACCTTTCCTTGACTTGTTATAATAACGGACTAATACAATATTTGTCCTTATGTGATTTACTTATGTAACTCAGCATAATGTCCTCCAAGTTCATTCATGTTATGCAGTGTTTTGCAGATTCCACGTTATTCTTTAGGGTTGCATAGTATTCCATTGAGGAGCTCTGGTAGCATAGTACCTAAGGCACTTGACTACTAATCAGAAGGCTGGCAGTTCAAACTCACCAGCCACTCCTCAGAAGGAAGGTGGGGCAATCTACTTCTGTAGTGATACTGCCTCGGAAACCCAAGGAGGGGTCGCAGTGAGTCGGGTCCAACTCAATGGCACATAACAAGAACAACAGTATTCCATTGTGAGTATGTACCATAGCTTGGTTATCCATTCTTCAGTTGATGGACACCTAGGTTGTTTCCATCTTTTGGCTATTGTAAATAGTGCTGCGATGAACGTGGGTGTGCATTCCAGCTGCACTTCTTCCAGGACAGATTCGTTCATTCTTCTGGCAGTCCACGGTACTTTCAGTATTCTCTGCCAACACCACAAATCAAAAGCATCAACTCTTCTTCACTCTTCCTTATTCATTGTCCAGCACTAGGGGTTGGGTGAAGGCCCCTTGAGCTTGGGCTTTAGCTCTGCCTCTTTTTCCTGGCCCCCTGAAGCTGGAGCCATTGCTTAACTCAAGCAGCTGCTGACTGCTGAGGTTGAAAAACCCAAGGTCAACAAGTAAAATGGTCCCCAGATTATCAAGCAACATGGCAGGCCTCTAGTTCAAGTCCCAAAACAATTTTAAGACCAGCAGACAACATGGCATGCCACTAAGATGAAGACTCAGCCAAATGCAGGATCCAGGTGTGCCAAAAAGCTAGAGACCTTTCTCAAAGCTGCTTCTTATATACTGGAAGCAGACTACATCTCTTAGGCAGCTACTCAGCTGCTAACAGTAGATTTCACAATCTAGTTGATTACCAGTCTCATCCTGGGGAATAACTGTATCCAGCTGCCCAGCCACTCAAAACCAGGCCCAGCTAAGTTGACACATAACCTTCACTACCACACTATGTCACATAAAAAGGAAACTATTAGATTTTTTTAGGGATTTTAAGTGCTGGCTCTGAGCTAACATAATCCCTGGGGATCCAAAACATTGTAACAGTCCATCCAATGATTGTGAAGATGGTGTAGGACTGGGCAGTGTTTTGTTCTGTTGTACAGAGGATCACTGTAAGTCAGAACCAACTCAACAGCACCTAACAACAACAATTAATTAATTTGAATTGAGAATCTCATCAAGCCATGTAAGCCTATAACCCAGAAACCAAATCCATTGCCTTTGAGTGAATTCTGACTCTTGGCGACCGACCCTACGTGTGTCCGAGTAGTACTGTACTTCATAGGGTTTCCAATAGCTATAATCTTACATAGGTATATCATCTATACCTCTTTGTTTTTCTCTTGTTTTCTAGGTTGGTTTCGAGCTCAGAGGATACAAACAATCTAGTGTTGACAGATAGAAAAGGAGATCTGAAGTTTCATATTACTGCAGACCCATTCAAGGTAGACTTGGTGTCTGAAGATGTTGTGATGAGCATAAACTCTGTGGGCCAGTTATACTTTGAGCATTTACAGATCCCTCCAAAACAAAGGTATTTGTGCACATTTCTTGATAAATAAAGAAGTTAAGAAAACTTCATTGGGTTTAACATATTCACAATAGAAAATTGGTTTGCCTTATTTGCCAAGGTATTGTTCTGAGAAATTTCATCTTTTAGCCTGTGCAGGTGAATGCAGGCTTGATGAAAAGTATTGGTTCCTGAACTTTTTGAATGTGACACTCTTACCACATCTTGTATGTTTGATTAATAGAATCCTTAAGCCACCACATCCCACCAAAAAACTACTGTTGACAAATGTTAATGTGAACTGAAATGTCCTCAGAATTTCACTTTACCCCCTTACATATGTACTCATATTATTATATGAGTACATAATTGTCCAGGAATTTATAGGTACTAACAACTTGATCAAATTTGTGTGGGAGGCAGTAGTGAAGGGAGGTTCTTCTATTTTTACTAATGTTTTTAAATCCTCCAGTTTGTGCTTTCTATTTTTATAATAATAATGAACATATTATATCCTTTGCAGAAAGCAATTCACATTCTATGTGTTCACATATGTTGTTGTTGTTGTTAAGTGCCGTCGAGTCGTTTCCGACTCATAGCGACCCCATGCACAGCAGAACAAAACACCGCCCGATCCCGCGCCAGCCCCGCAATCCCTGCTATACTTGAGCCCATCATTGCAGCCATCGTTCAATCCATCTCGTTGAAGGCCTCCCCCTCTTTCGTTGACCCTCGACCCTACCAAGCATGACATCCTTCTCCAGGGAATGGTCCCTTCTTACAACATGACCAAAATAGCGGAGCCGAAGTCTGGCCATTCTT
>NW_006921613.1:18664020-18665653 GCF_000298275.1 Orycteropus afer afer | reverse complement strand
GGGTCCCTGTGGCTGACTGTACCTCTGTCTGGCTTCCTGGCTTTTAATCCCCTTTCTCCTGCTCTTCTGCCCTGCTGTTTTGTGCGTCCCTGAGTTGTCCCTGGGGCTGACTGCTCCTCTGTCTGGGATCCGGGCTTTTATCCCCTTTCTCCTGCTCTCCGGTCCTGCTGCTTTGGGCATGCCTGAGTTTCCTCTCCTCAACTAATCCCTTTTATATATGTTCACATATAGTGATTTTTTTTTTCTGGGTTTCAATTTATTTTAATTTTTAAATCTTAATTACAGATATTTTATTTTCTTACCACAAAAGTAAATGTGTTCATTGTAGGCACATTAGAACATAATGATGACAAAAAAAAAGAACATTTGAAATATGCATAATCCCACCACTTACTCTGTTAGTACTTTATGAATATTATTTGTGTACTTCTTTTCACTGAAAAAAATACTAATAATAGCTTGAGACATGCCTTATGTACCCAATACCCAGGTTCTTTAAAACATTTTTTTCTTTTGATAAACTCCTATTATTTTTGCTTTGTTTCAGAAGTGATACTTAAGTTAGGTCCTTTTATGTTTATTTTTACCTTTTTTTTCTTTTTGAATAGGCAACACTTGCACAGGTTACAAAGATATATAGAATGAAAAGTCTCCCTCATGCTTTTTCCCTCAGCCACCCAGTTCCCATCCCTGAAAGTAATCAGTGTTACCAGTCTCTTATGTATCTTTCAAAAGAGAATTTATGTCTCCAATAAACAATATGTATGTATTGTCTTTCCTGACTCAAATTATACTACCATTATACATTGTTCTGCATCTTGCTTTTTTCATTTAACACTATAATAGTTCCTATTTTTTTTAAGCAGCTACATAATTTCCATTGTACCGTTGTATCATGATTCGTTTACAAGTTCTTATTGATGGACTTTAAAGTTGTTTTAATCCTGTTTTGCAGCTAACTACTTCAATGAATAACCAGGCACAGTATATATGTCATTTTGTATGCATGGCAAGTATATCCATAGGCTAGAGTCATAGATGTATACTTGCTGATAAAATTGTACATTTGTAATTTTGATAAATCCTGTCAAATTGCTTTCTATAGAGGTTGTTGTTGTTGACTCTGACTCATGGTGACCCCATGCAGAACAGAACAAAACATTGCCTGGTGCTGTGCCAACCCCACAATCCTTTTATACCTGAGCCCATTGTTGTAGCCACTATGTCAGTCCATCTCATTGAGGGCCTTCCCCTTTTTTGTTGACCCTCCACTTTACCAAGCAGGACATCCTTCTCCAGGGAATAGTCCCTTCTGACAACATGACCAAACTAGGTGAGACGAAGTCTGGCCATTCTTGCTTCCAAGGGGCATTCTGGCTGCACTTCTTCCAGGACAGATTTGTTGGTTCTTCTAGCAGTTCATGGTACTTTCAGTATCCTTCACCAACACCACAACTCAAAAGCATCAACTCTTCTTTGGTCTTCCCTATTCATTGTCCAGCTCTCGCATGCATATGAGGCGATTGAAAATACCATGGCTTGGGTTGTTGTTGTTGTTTGCCGTCGAGTCAGCCCCGACTCATAGCGACCCCTCCTTGGGTTTCCGAGGCAGTATCACTATGGAAGTAGGATT
>NW_006921613.1:18658585-18662420 GCF_000298275.1 Orycteropus afer afer | reverse complement strand
AGGCAGTATCACTATGGAAGTAGATTGCCCCATCTTCCTTCCAAGGAGTGGCTGGTGGGTTTGAACCGCCAGCCTTCTGATTAGTAGTCAAGTGCCTTAGGCACTAAGCTACCAGAACTCCTAGACATGATATCTCAATTGAGTCCTTTTATGATATTTATTTATTTATTTTTGACTAGGCACTACTTGCACATGACACAAAGGTGTATACAGTGAACAGTTGCCCCCACCTTCTCATCTATTACCTACCCAATTGCCGTACTTTAATCAGTGATCCTGATTTTTCTATAAACCATACAGTATGTTTTCAAACTTCTTGATCTCTGCCAGTCTGTTAGGTGAAAAATGGTATTTCAAATAGGCTTTCAAATGTATTTCTCTTATTATAAATAAGGTTGATGATGACTTTAGATGTTTAAAACTGATAAGTATTTATTTTTCTGTGAACTTTTTCTTTTTTTATAATTTATTTTGTTGTTGTTGTTGTTGTTCAGAATATATACCACAGCAGAACATATACCAATTCAACAATTTCTTCATGTACAATTCAGTGACATTGACTATATTCTGAGTGTGCAACCATTCTCACCCTTTTCTTCTGAGTTGTTCCTCCCTTATTAACATAAGTTCACTGTCCTCTAAGTTTCCTATCTAATCTTTTGAATTGCTGTTGTCAGTTTGATCCCATATAGATAAACATTAAAAGAGCACAATGCTCAAAGCAGATATTCTTCACTAGTCAAGCTAAACTATTTGCTTTTATGTAGACTTCAGGGGATATTTTTTAGTTTGAGGTTTAAAGATTATCCGAGGGCAATAGCTTCAGAGTTCATTCAGTCTCCATGGCTCCAGGAATTCTGGAATCCTTGAGAATTTTAAATTCTGTTCTACATTTTCCTGCTTTTGATCAACATTTTTCTATAAAATCTTCAATCAAAATGTTCAGTAATGGTAGCTGGGCACCATCTAATTCTTCTGATCTCATGGCAAAGGAGGCAATTGTTCATGAAGGCAATTAGACATACATTCCATTTCCTCCTCCTATTCTTGACTCCTCTTCTTCCTCTGTTGCTGCAGGCAAGTCCAAACCAATTGTACCATGAATGGCTGCTTGCAATCTTTTTAGGCCCTAGACACTACACAACAGGCTAGGAGTTAGAACAAAGCACTTAACACATTAATAGGCCATTTAAATGGGATGTTACATGAAACCATGACCCTAAACATCCAAACCAAGGAACCAAATTCCATGAGGGGTTTGGTTGTACATGAGCAGCCTGAGAAGCTCTTCTTTTTATTTTGTTGTTGTTGTTTTAAATATATCTGTCATGCAACTTTTGTCATTCTAACTTATTGTGAACTATCTTTTCATATCCTTTGCCCATTTTTCTACTGAATTGTTGGTCTTTACTTGATTTGTCAGAGCTCTTGGGGAAACCAGCCTTTGGTCAGTAATGAGTTGCAAATCTTATTCCTTGATTTTAAGATTTTAGAATTTTGTTTATGGTAGATTTTGCCACATGGAAGTTTATTAATTTTATGTGGCTGATTTTGTCTTTTTTTTTTTTTACCCTGCCTTTTCAAGGTTGGTCATACTTAAATGTCTTTCTTTCTCTGATATATATATGTGTGTGTGTGTGTGTGTGTGTGTGTATGTGTGTGTATGTATATATGTGTGTGTGTGTGTATGTACATATATGGTTTGTATGTTTTTTAAAACATTTAAATACTTGATCTCCACATGACTATCTTTACTGATTATAAAAATTAATCAAGAAAACCCATTGTTGTTGTTGTGGGTTGGTAAGTACTGATATTGACCCTAATGCCTTTCACAATCACTTGGAAATCTTTATATGTAACTATTTACCTATTATTGGTAATTCTTTATTTTATCTATGACGTTTTAGTTTTTTTTATTGTGATTTGGGTGAAAGTTTACAAAGCAAGTTTGGTTTTCCATTCAACAATTCATACAAATTTTGTTTTTTTACATTAGTTGCAATCTCCACAGTGTAGCAGCATTCTTCCCACTTCTTTCCTGTATTTACCATTAACCTTAGTCCTTCTTTCCTGTCCCTTCCTGCCTCCTTAGCTTTATCCCTGAGTAAATGCTGCCCTTTTGATCTCATATGATTGATTGTTCTAATGAGTGCATACTTCCCTGGTGTAACTGTTCACCTTATAGACCTATCATTTGGCTGAAAGTTGAGGCATGGAGAAATTTTTTTTATCATGAAATATTTTTAGTATTCCTTTAAACCCAGTAAGGTATAATTTTAGTGGGATTCCTTGAGTTAGCATCCCTCTCTGACTGGAATATGAAGACCTAGGAGGAGCCTGTGTCTAGCAGCAATGCTCTGCAGCTGGTGGGCTGATTCCAAATCAGGAAGTATTCTCACCCCTTTGTCAGAGCATCCAACTATAAGTCATTCAGGACCCCAGATGTTTGTGGGTAGGAAGAATCGGTGGTGGAAAAATGTCACTTCTCCCCCACATTAACCTAAAAAATTAATACAGTTCTTTACAAAATTCAGTAGGATGTGCTTTGCAACTTGACAAGTTGATTCTGAACTTCATCTGGAAAAGTAATTACTAAAGAATAACCAGGAGCTCTGGTAGCATAGTGGCTAAGGCACTTGACTGCTCACCAGAAGGCTGGCGGTTCAAACCCACCAGCCACTCCTCGGAAGGAAGGTTGGGCACTCCTACTTCCATAGTGATACTGCCTCGGAAACCCAAGGAGGGGTCGCTATGAGTCGGGGCCAACTCGACGGCAAACAACAACAACAACAAAGAATAGCCAAGAATTTTTTTTTAAAAGCATAATGAAAGGGACTTGCTTTACCATATAACAAATTTACCATAAAGCTAGAGTGATACAGTACTTCACTGACACCAAAATAGAAAAACAAATCAAAGCAACCTAATTATACATGGGAATTCAGTACATGATAAAGGATACTTTTCAAATCAGTGATTAAAAATGAATTAGCTAGTAAATTGAGGTAGGAAAATCAGATTATCTATCTGGAAATATTTATATTATAACCTCACAACATTAATAAAAATAAATTCCAGCTGATTAAAAATTAAATACAGAAACCATCATAAAAATATGAGAATATTTTTATAATCTTAATAGTGTCACATAAAACACTGTAGAACCATAAGGAAAAATACTGATGGATTTGATTACTTCTATTTATTATAACCGTTTCCTCCCCTCTCCCCACCCCGACCCCCAAAAAAAAACCTTGATGAAAGTTAAAAGGCAGCATACCAGGGAATTTTTTTAAAAAGCATAAATATGAATCAAAAATTAATATGCACAATATAGAAAGAGCTTTAAAAAAATAAAACTGCTGTTGAGTCAATTTTGACTCATAGCAACCCCTCCTTGGGTTTCCAAGGTAGTATCACTATGGAAGTAGATTGCCTAACCTTCCTTCCAAAGAGTGGCTGGTAGGTTTGAACCACCACCCTTCTGGTTAACAGTCAAATGCCTTAGGCACTACACCACCAGAGCTCCTCATACAAATCAAAAAGAATAAAATGCAAATAAAAAAATGACTGATTAAAACAACAGCCAAGTATTTAATATTAATTTATTTAATTAATACTGAGTGAAAAAAAAGCATATCATAAAAGAATGTGTACCTTCATACACACAATGGAATACTATGCAATGCTAAAGAATAATGTAGAATCTGCAAAACACCGCATAACGTGGATGAATTTGTAGGACATTATGCTGAGTGAAATAAGTCAAAAGGACAAATATTGTATAAGTCTGTTACTGTAAAACTTAAGGAAAGGTTTATCTATTGGAGGA
>NW_006921613.1:18653145-18657445 GCF_000298275.1 Orycteropus afer afer | reverse complement strand
CTCTGTAAATCTTCACCCAAATCAAAATAAAATGAAAAAAAAAAAAAAGAATATGTACCTTATACCTCTGTTTGTATAGAAGTTTATTTTAAAAGAGAATGCCAAATAATATTTTGCTTGGGTTTTCAAACATATTTGATAAAGCTAAAAGTTAGTAAAGTGGTTACCTTTTATGGGCAGGGAGTAGAGGTATATGCATTTAAAGAGAGGCACACTGAGACCCCAAAGGAATCAGTCATTTCTGTTGCTTAAGCTCAGTGGCATGTGAGTTCATAGTTGTTCACTTTAGTGCTATTCTTTAAACTCTGAATATACACTTTTATATGCATGCCATATCTTGCACTAAATACCAAACAAAAAAACCAAACACACTGACGTCAAGGCGGACCTGATGCATAGCGTCCTTCCAAGGAGTGACTGGTGGGTTTGAACCACCAGCCTTCTGGTTAACAGTCAAATGCCTTAGGCACTATGCCACCAGAGCTCCCATTTTTTGCACTAAAGAAAAAAAATTAATGTATAATAAATATGAAGACTATTCACAGAAGAATAAATAAAAATACCATTAAATGTATAAAATGTGGTCTATATCACTAATGATCATGGAAGTACAAACTGAAATGTATTAGCTTTTCTAAAATTTCAGATTGTCAAAGAACAAAATATTGTTATAGTTCAGTGGAGAAATTAGCAGTCAAATATAACTGTGGGTGGTAGTATAAACTGTCCCAAACATTTTAGAGGACAGTATAGTATGCTGGTGTGTACTGGTGTATTGTTGGGGGAGAGGAGCTGTGTTCTACCTGTTTATGTTTTATTGAAATATTATGAGCACTGTCTTAGTTATCTAGTGCTGCTGTAACAGAAATACCACAAGTGAATGGCTTTAACAAATATTTATTCTCTCATAGTTTAGAAGGCTAGAAGTCTAAATTCAGGACTCTAGGGGAAAGCTTTCTATCTTTGTCAGCTCTGGGGGAAGATCCTTGTTTCCTTTCAACATCTGTGGGTTCTGTGTTCCTTGGAGATCTCCATATGTCTTGGCATCAGTCTTTCCCCTGGATCTAGGAGTTTCTCAGCACAGGGACCCTGGGTCCAAAGAACACATTCCACTCCTGTCTCTTCTTTCTGGTGGTAATGAGGTCACTACTTCTCTTTTCTCCTATCTCTCAGTTTATCTCCTGTAAGATAAAAAGTGATGCAGAGCCCACCTTTACATTGGATCAGGGCTGTGACCTGAGTAAAGGTATTGCATCCCACCCTAATCCCCATTACAATTGACTGGCTGATCACATCAGAACACATCATGGGGGATTTATTATATAACTGCCACTTTACAACATTACATAACTGACAAACCACTAATCATGGTCCAGCCAAGCTAACACTCATTTTTGGAAGACATAACTCAATCCATGACAAGTACATATTACATTTGTAATAAACAACTGATAAATATGTTGTTTTAAAAGGTTAATGGAAGTTTGAAATACATTTTCATTTTTATAAGAAATCAAGCTTCTTACAATAAAGGATAAATTTTAGCCATTAACATCCAATTTTTAGACTTATTTTTATTTTTACAATAATGTTCTTTTATGTGCCTGTGTGTGTATCCATAGCACATTCTTTTGTGGTAAGTATATTTGTAACAGAACATGTTGCCATTTCAACGTTCTTCACATGTACTTTCATGACATTAATTATGTTAATTATGTAATTCAACCATTAATCACCCTTATCCATTCCCATATTTTCCCATCACCCTTTACAGGTCTATCTAGTGTCTAGAAGCATTGAGTTCTCCTTGCCTACTTCCTCCTGTCAATAGTAAACTTTTGTCTCTATACACTTGCCTATTTTTATTTTTAATAAGTTAAAAAATATAAATTTATGGGAATTCACAATTGGAAATGAAGGTCTTTATCATTGAATAAAATTCTGTCAGTCTTACCAAGATTGAAAAAATTTTTCCTTCTTTTAAAACAGAACTACCAAAGAAAATGAGGATGATGCATCAGTGGACCCCTCTCAGGTGATATAAATTGAGTAATTTCTTTTTTTCTTTTATTTTTCAATCTTTTTCACTATCACCATGGTGTAGCATATAGTTAGTTCTATTCCTCCTTTCTTCTACTACAGATGGGTACTTGTTGAATATTCTACTGCATATATATGGGACCACCTATTTCTTTTGCTCTCCTTATAATCCTACTATGTTCATTCAATTATGTATTCATTCATCAAAACAGATAACTTCTTGAGTGCTTACTTTGTGCCCAGCATTGTGCTAAGCAAAAGAGAATTAGTGAATAAAACAAATCTCAAATTGATAGAGTCTATTTGGAAAGCCAGACATTGACCAAGTAATTACAAGCATGAGGGTGTTATAAATGAGTGCTATAAGAGAATACAACCAGGAACTTGACTAAGATGAGCATCAGTTGTAAAGTTGAAACCTGAAGCATGAGGACGCATTAGTCAGTCAAAACATTGGAAACTGTGTATTCCAAGAGCTTGATGTAGAAAGGAGCATATATGAAGAAGTGAAAAAAAATATATATATTTCTTTAAGCTAGAAACAGGAAAGCAAAGGGAAGAGTGGTGTATAAGAACGCTAGAGAGATAAGCAGGGCAATTCTCTGAGAATGAGGTATTAATTCTTGAGCACGGCTTATATACTAGGCACTATTCAAGGAATTGGTAGTACATCATTGAAAAATCAAAGCCTCTCATTGTCATACAACTTAAATTTTTCTAAGCCATGTTAAGCTATTTGGGCTTTACCTTAAGAGCGAAGGGAAATATGCAAAAGTTTTGAACAGCAGGGAGACATGATCAGATTTGTTTTTATTTATTTATTTATTACTTTTTTTTTTTTAAATCTATTTTTAAAAGATATTTTGGCTGCATTATGGAGACTGAACACTCCGGAAATCTTCTTTCATCCTCCACATGTATCTTTAAAGGAGCCTTGATAGCAGCTCTGACCACCTGTTATGGCAAAAAGTATTTTCAGTGCAATAAGGACATATGCTTCTTCCTCTTGATGACTGGCCCATTCTGATGAGCATGAGAAAGAATAATTTCTCCATTTCCAAATAGGGAACATAAATGCAACTAAAGCATAGCCTTACAGTTTTATGACAGTATGTTAAATGAACTTTTGGGAGATAGGTACTGAAAGCCCTTAGGTGTTGGTATTGAATCATAGACCACTTTGCAAGTTTTTGATGAAAGCTATTAACCATCTGTCTAGGAAAAAATAAAAATTTCATACTATTTGAGGGAGATTACAGACTCCCATCCATAGGCCTTGGGTTAATAACCTCTGTCTTAGTTATCTAGGGCTGCTATAACAGAAATACCACAAGTAGATGGCTTTTAAACCAAAACCAAAGTCACTGCCATTGAGTCAGTTGCTACTCATAGTGACTCCCATTGGGTTTCCGAGGCAGTAAATCTTTACAGAAGTAGACCTTCCTTCTGTGGAGTGGCTGGTGGGCTTGAACTGACAACCTTATGGCTGGCAATCTAATGTTTTAGGCACTATGCCACCAGAGCTCCTTTAGCATAGTTCAGGATGCCAGAAGTCCAAATTCAGGGACAGCTTTAGGGGAATACTTTTTCTCTCTGTCAACTTTAAGGGAAGGTCCTTGTCTACTTTCAACATCTGTGGGCCCAGCTTTCCTTGGAGATCTACATGTGTCTTGGTATCAGTCTTCCCCCGGGTCTGGGAGGTTCTGAGAGCAGAGACCCCATGTCCAAAGGATGTTTTCTGCTCCTAGCTTTTCTTTGTTGGTGGTAGTCAGGTCCCTCTGATCTCTCCTCACTTGTTTAATAGCTTTTATATCTCAAAAGAGATGGATTCAAAATACAACTTGATCCTGTAAATTGTATCCTGCCTCATTAACATAACTGCCTCTAATTCTGCCTTGTTAATCATAGAGGTTAGGTTTTGCCACACACAGGATAATTATATCAGATCACAAAATGGAGGATAACTATACAATACTGAGAATCATGGCCTACCTAAGTTGACACATATTTTAGGAAGACACAATTCAATCCATAACAACCTCTAAATTAAAATTAAGGTATGATTTATAAAAATTTTTAAGAGACACAACCTCACTTTTCAAAAACTAGAAATGGACAAAGAGCTCATTTTAAAGAAATAAGCATTTCATGCTCACGATCATTAGCTATTAGAGAGATGCAAATTAAAACAACAATGAGATACCATCTTGCTCCAGCACTAGTAGCTAAGTTCAACAAGACAGAAAATAACAAATGCTGG
>NW_006921613.1:18641304-18651058 GCF_000298275.1 Orycteropus afer afer | reverse complement strand
CCAGCCACTCCTCGGAAGGAAGACTGGACAGTCTACTTCCATAAAGATTGTTGTTGTTGTTGTTATGTGCCGTCGAGTCGGCCCCGACTCATAAAGATACTGCCTCGGAAATTCAAGAAGGGGTTACTATGAGTCGGAACCAACTCGACAGCAGTGAGGTTTTTTTTTTTTTTCTTTTTTTTTAATGATTGTACTTTTCAAACTGCTTTCACATCATTTTGGTAAAGATATTCCTATCAGCTGTGGTTCATAAAGATTGTTCAAATTTATATGGTAAATGGACTGACATCACAAACTGGTCTTCTAAAAGATGAACTAATTTTTCATTCGTGTTTTTTGATAATCCAAGTAAAATGTGCTGTTATGGTTACTATGTTTGTTGCAATTTATAAATTGAAATTGCTCCCTTTTTTGTACCAGCAGGAAAATCAAGATGATATGGGCCTATGGAAGGAGAAATTCAGAAATTTTGTAGATATCAAAACTAATGGTAAATTGAAACTGGTATAGTATGAAATAGATCTTTCCAAAATGGCTAAATGTTTCTATCTTGAAGTCCTTTGAGCTTTGGTACCTGTGGTGGTTATGTTTGTGTGTCAGCTTGGCTGGACCTGGTTGAGTGGCTGGGCAGCTGGTGGTAGTTATTCCCCATGAAGAGACTGGCATTCAGCTCCATGGTGGGATCTACCACAAGCAGCTGAGTAGCTGCCTTTGGAATGTGGTCTGCTTCCTGTATATAAGGAGAAGCCTTGGGGATAGTCTCTAGTTTATGGCACTTTGAACTTGGACTTAAAGCCTCCAAACTGTAAGAGAATAAACTCCTGTTTGTTAAGGCCATCCTATTTGTGGTATATTCTTGTCAGAGCGGCATTAGGTACCTAGAACAGTACCCAAGCAAGTGATTTCTGTAAAGTGAACAGATTTGGGTCCTCTGGTGGCATAGTGCCTAAGGCATCTGGCTGCTAACCAGAAGGCTGGTGGTTCAAATCCATCAGCCACTCCTCGGAAGGTTAGGCAATCTATATCCTTAGTGATACCGTCTTGGAAACCCAAAAAGGGGTTGCTATGAGTCAGATATGACTCAACGGCAGTGAGTTTAGTTATCCTTCAGTAATGTATTGCAACAAAGAAATGGTAATTATAGGTCTTTTGTGGGGAGTCTAAGAGGAGTATAGGCCTCCTGGAGCATATGTTCTCAGGGAGACATGTAGGTCAGCATAATGTTTGTATTGTCCAATAGATCAGGGAGCTACAGATTCCACATTTCATTTTTATGAGTCGAGTCACAAAAAAATCAAGTTTTAGAGCTCATCAGCTACAACATTCCAGACCAATGCATCTCAACCCTTTCCCAGCCTCCCCACCATTGGTGGGAGGAGCTCTTTCCTATGTGTAACGTTTCTCACTAAGTTAGTGACAGGTGGGAGGGGAAGAGTTTATCTGTAAGAAGCCCTTTTCAGATTTTTGAGACTTAACTAGTTGGAAAAAGTACTCAGTTTTCTCCTTTCTCCTCCCTAGCCCATGGAACAATAAATCACCCCTAGTGCCTAAGGAGGCACTCTGGTAGTGTAGTACTTAAGGCACTTGACTGCTAACCAGAAGGCTGGCAGTTCAAACCCACCAGCCACTCCTCGGAAGGAAGATGGGGCAATCTACTTCCGTAGTGATGCTGTCGGAAACCCAAGGAAGGGTTTCTATGAGTCAGATCCGACTCAGTGGCAATGTGTTGTGTTTGTTTTTTGTTAGCTCCTTGAATGGGAGCTGTGGTGGCGTAGTGCCTAAGGCATTTGACTGCTAACCAGAAGGCTGGTGCTTCAAACCCACAAGCCACTCCTCAGAAGGAAAACTGGAAAATCTACTTCCATTGAGATACTGCCTCAGAAGCCCAAGGACGGGTCACTATGAGTCTATGAGTCGAATCAACTCAAGTGCAGGCAGTGAGGTTTTTGTTTTATTTTGTTTTAACTCTTTGAAAATCCCTTTTGTGTATCTATATCTAAAGCATAGTATAATAATCAGGGCTGACAACAGGCCCAAGATTTTTAAGTAGGGGGATCCTCAGGCTCTCCTTTTAGTAATATAATCTTTTTTGCCTTCTCTGTAACATCTCTTTTCTGCAAACTCTATAATTAAGGACCATATGAAATCAAATACTTTTACCAAAGAGTGAATTTGAGTCAGTTATTTTCTGTTATTTGCATTTTCCCTGTATCTCTAAAATAATTGTTAAATAAAGGTCTTTATCTTTGATTAAAGAATTTCATATATCTACAATCACAGGGAGGAAGTATTTTGAGGAGCTAGGAAAGGTCCTCCTGGTGCCCTTGAAAGTACAGTCCTTGAAGGGAGTAACCACCTTTACCTCCAGAGAAGGCTAATACAAAGAAGATGCAATCAGGCTGAAGACACTCAGTCATTCAGTTTTCATCCAGATGAAAGTTGTTCAGTATACTTTACTTCCTAAAGCAAAGAAGTAATGCAATACATTTTAGGAAAATTTTGATTAGAAGGAAAGAATATGTAACCACATTTTACAGATAGAAAGCCTACTAATGATAAATGAGGACAAAAATAACTTCAGCACATAGCTAGGAAACGTAACTAGTAAGTTACAGAATGTTGCCTTAGGAAGTTTTGTTTCACCCTACACCACCTTAATATAACATCTTAGAAATGTCAGCACACAGCATTTGGTGATTGATCAGGGCAAGCTCAGGTTTCTCAACCCCTAGTCTAGTCATCTTGCTATGTTGTTGTTGTTGTGTTCCGTCGAGTCGGACCCGACTCATAGTGACCCCTCCTTGGGTTTCTGAGGCAGTATCACTATGGAAGTAGATTGCCCTATCTTCCTTCTGAGGAGTGGCTGGTGGGTTTGAACCGCCAGCCTTCTGGTTAGCAGTCAAGTGCCTTAGCCATTATGCTACCAGAGCTCCCGTCATCTTGCTATACTCATAGTTTATTTAATCTCTTTTTAATTGATTGTCCCACTGAGAAACAAAACTCAGTTAGGATGCTGTCTGTACAGGTCCTGCCTCCATTGGTTTGGATTTCTCCTTGCATGGATTTGAGCATCTCTACGGGATCCCACAACATGCAGAATCACACCAACTGAAAAATACTGGGTAAAGTGAAAATAAGAATTCCTACAGTTCTAGTTTCTAGATTGAAAAAGCTTGAAAGAAACATATGTGAGATGTCTAAACCAATACTAACATGTCCACGGCCTTCACCTCCTTGATACTGCTTGTGGATCGTTTAGAACCTTCTTTGAATGATCACTCAGAGCGGTATTTTTCAAAGTTTATTGTATTTTTTGGCAAAAAGTAGGCAATTCAAAAAACGGTAATGCTGAGCCTAAAAATAAAGCAAAAGCAAAAATAAGGAACTGCTCTGATTGAAGTAGGGGTGGGGTCTTCACCATACCACTACCTGTTCACCTTCTCAAAACCTTTTTGTGGAGCCCTGAGAGAATTCAGTGTGAAAATCACTGACCTACAAAAAGGCGTTTAGCAAAAGGGCAGTAAGCAAGAGACTAGGAAAGTGTGGCATCTCATACCACCTTTGATTCCCTTAGGGAGATTGTTTCAGGTTCATTGTTGAAAGATAGATGTCAGAGGCATCAGAGACTCGAAGGGAGCCTTCCTCAGGAGCAAAAGAGAACTAGTCCAATCAAAGTTGCCGGGTTCAGGGGCTTGACAGGTAGGCATTGTGACAAGCATATCAAAAACCTGGGGGGAGAGGGAACACTGCAAAAAAAAAATTGCATTGACCCATGCCACTTTAGTTTTGTATATTTCACTGTAAATAAATTATATTTCAATAAAATTAAAAAAAAAAAAAAAAAACACCTAGGGGAGATGTTGCACTGAGCCATGCCACTCTCACAACAACCCGAGCTCTGTGCCCCCACCCAGTTCAGTTCCTGATCTTCCCCTATTCAGCACGGTGCAAGCCCATTAGGATACCATCTTTCCACACTTTATCTGCAGAGAAGTAATCACAAAATTTGTCAGCAGATAGATATCGTGTGCTTGTTGTTATAATGGAGTATTTGCAGGAAACAGTCCTCTCCTCACAATATATAGTAAAAAAAAAAAAAAAGAGAGAGAGAGAGAGAGATCTAAGATCTGTGATCATGTCCATTAATTGTCACGTGAGGAAGTGTCATATAAGTCAGAGGAAGATCACAGTTACCAAGGTTGGGTCAGGATACCTTTAGGGAAGTGGTGAATATCTTTACAGAAGTGGTGAGAGTTGAGCCTTGCAAGATGCCATGACCTAAGTATTTACAGGGGAGAGTGGAGCTTTTCACTTATTAATGATTTATTGGTGGTGATAATTAATGATAATCCTTATTTGTGTTTCAGTGATGGAGATGCTTACCGTCTTTATAACCTGGATGTCTATGGATATAAGATACATAACAAAATGGGTATTTATGGTTCAGTGCCCTATCTTCTGGCACACAAACTGGGCAGAACTCTAGGCATTTTCTGGCTGAATGCCTCAGAAACACTAGTGGAGGTCAATACAGAGCCTCCAGTAGAGGTGAGCTATGAATCAGGGCTGTGTGCCACATTTACACAGGAGATAACTGTGCAGTGTTGTCATGGCTCTTGACTTTGTATACTGCCACCAAAGACTTTGCAATATAATTAGTGAATGCCAATCATATCTACTAATGATTACAGACTGTTACTCACATATGTATGGGTGTTCTGAGTGAGAGGGAAATTTTTCAGCTTTTCATTCCATTCCTTCCCCATTACACACTGACCCAGATGGGCTTAGGTGATGCTCAAAGAAAGGTCAGATCTCGAACTGATGTGCACTGGATGTCAGAGAGTGGAGTCATTGATGTCTTTCTGCTGACAGGACCTACACCTTTTGATGTCTTCAAGCAATACTCATATCTTACAGGTATTTGCATATATATATATAAACATTCCATTGGGAGCTCTGGTAGCATAGTGCCTAAGGCACTTGACTGCTAACCAGAAGGCTGGCAGTTCAAACCCACCAGCCACTCCTTGGAAGGAAGATTGGGCAATCTAATTCCATAATGATACTGCCTCAGAAACCCAAGGAGGGGTCACTATGAGTCAGGTCTGACTCGATGGCACATAACAACAATAACATAGACGTTCCATCTTCCATCTTATGTATCACCACTATACTTTAATATTTGTTACACACCATATAGAATTTATAAACAATTGAGCTTTTTAAAAGCAAGCATTCCTGCTCTCACCTTCATCCCATTCAGCTTGGTCAAACACGACCCTGAGTCTAGAACACTGTAATGCTTAATATTTGCCATTTGCTTTCCTTGGAGCCTTTAGATAGATAGCTTCTGTCAAGTTGACTCCAACCTATGACAACCTTATGGACAACAGAGCAAAACGTAGCCTGGTCCTGTGTTATCCCTAGGATTGCCAGCATGTTCACATCCATCAGTGTGGCTATTGTGCCTGTCCACCTTACTGAGGAGCTCCCTTATCCTTGCTGCCCCTCTACTTCATCAAATATGATGCCTCCCCAGTAATTAATTGCTCATGATGATGTATCCAAAGCAAATGAGTTAGACAGTGCTCTGTTGTGATCCATAAAGTTTTCATCAGCTAATTTTTGGAAGTAGATTGCCAGTCCTTTCTTCCTAGTCTGTTTTAGTGTGGACTCTCTGCTGAAACCTGTTTGCCATGGTGACCCTGCTGTTAATTGAAATATTGGTGGCAATAACACATTAGCCACCACAGTATGACAAACTGACAGATGGGTGGTAGTTACAGCCTTTAGCTCCTGAATTTTCTTTACCTTTATCTCAGATGACCAATATCTCAACCCAAACTTTTCAATGTTCTCTTCATTAAAATATACCACGGGCTTTAGCAATCAAGCATTTTATCTCTAAAAGATATAAAAGACAAACACTATTTCATTGAGTTCAATGAATTAATTAGAGCAAGTTATTTTTAAATAAAATAAACCATTAAAGTTCTTTTATTCTCACACATCTCTTAGGAAGGGAAAAAAAAAAAAAAAGCTTTATGTTGTTTACATGATTCAGAAGACTACCATAGGTATCTTTAGTTCAAACTTAATGAACAGATTACACTACTCTCTCCTTACCAGAGATTTCACAGAGTGGGGAATATATATGCCTATATATCACTTTTTCTAATTTAGCCTCAAAAGTAATGCAGCATCACTTCAGCTGCATTCTATTATTAGAAGCCCACATTCAAAGGGAGAGGAATTAAATCCCACCATTTGATGGGAGGAATGACAAAGAATTTGTGAATATGGGAAAACACCCATACAAGAATAAATACTGTCAAGGGCAGTGCCAGCTGCAGGTCCTTCCAACGCTGCTGTTGGGAGAGAATGATTCTGATTTATGGGAAAATGCTTCAAAAACACTGGAGCTATCACCATGTTCAACAAAACCCAATGTATAAATCTAGAGATTTAGATCATCTAAATCTCCTGATGAGGATTAAGCACAATCGTATCTGTCTTTCCCCTTCCTCCCAGTATAGTTATACTATAAGTTTTTGTTAAATCATTATTCATTATTTGCATTTTTCATATGCTCAAACTCATCAGATACTTTGTCCATTTTATTCCCACTGGAGAGTTCCCTCCTGAGTCCCTCTGTCCACTTCTTACTACCTAGACTCCCTGCATATATGTCTTGCTAGGTCTTCCACTTGCTGTCATTCTAGGACTTACCTTTGCTGTCTTCCCATGTGGGATCCCTCCTTTCTTGGGTCCTGTGGTTTTCTCTTTTGTGGTTTATTCCCTTGTTTTGGTTTTGAAGCATCTTCTGGCAATTCCCTAAGAAAGTGTGCATGGGAAACATATTTTTTGAGTTACTACAGGTATGAAAATCTCTTTTCTGTCTTCACTCTTAATTGGTAATTTGGCAAGCTAGATTAAAAATTATTTCCCCTTAGAATTTCAAGGCATTTCTCTGTTTTCTGTCTTCTTTCTCCAGAATCAGTCTGGCTTCTATTCCCTTTCATATGATCTATATTTTATCTCTGAAAGCTGTTAGTGCCTCATGACACCCAAATGTCACTTCCTTGAGGACAAGGATTGTTCTTTTTTCTCCTCAATATTCTTAGTACCAGGCTCAGTGCTTAGAGTGCCTACCTAGTTAGCATTCAGAAAAGGATTATTGAATGAACAGTGATCATTGTAGTGGTAGTTGGCTCAGTTGTCATCTTCCCCTTTTAGGTACACAAGCCATGCCCCCTCTGTTCTCCCTGGGGTACCATCAGTGCCGCTGGAACTATGAGGATGAGCAGGATGTAAGAGCAGTGGATGCAGGATTTGATAAACATGACATTCCTTACGACGTCATGTGGCTGGACATAGAGCATACTAAGGGCAAGAGGTACTTCACCTGGGACAAGAAAAGATTCCCAAACCCCAGAAGGATGCAGGAGATGCTCAGGAGCAAAAAACGTAAGGTAAAATAAGCTAACACTTCTGTACTTTTAAATTAAAAATCATATTAAATTTTAAACTTGCCTTGGCACATTAGTGGAGGAGAACCATGTGTTAAAAATGGCCATGAATATAGTGCTTTCAAATGGAATTATATTTATGGTGACAGATAAAAAGAAAAAAGAAAAAGGGAATGACTACATCCTTCCTGCCTTAGTTGTCTCGGTCCCCATAAGGATAAAGGGCTAGTGTTTCCAGTCCCATTTGTTGTGAACACCCTGTAGTGACAGGGTGCCCCACCCACCCAAAATTTGGTTTGGATATTGAAAATGATGAACTGAGGGTATTAAAAAGTTTATTACTCAGAATAAGGCTTTCTGTGGAAGGGGCATTTTAGGGGGTAGACTAGGGCTTACATGGTGTGGTAGTTCAGTTTGTGTGTCAACTTGGCTGGGCCTGGTTGAGTGGCTGGGCAGCTAGATGTAGTATTCCCTGTGATGAGACTAGTAATCAGCTCCATGGGGGAATCTACTGTGAGCAGCTGAATAGCTGCGTTCGGGCTGTGGTCTGCTTCCTGTATATAAGGAGAAGCCTTGGCAAATGGTCTCTAGCTTATTGTACACCTGAACCCCGAATATAGCCAAGTTGCTATTCAACAGCCTGCCATGCTCTGCCGATCTTGGGACTTTCAATGGACTTGAATCAATGGCCTGCCATGTTGTTTGGTAACATCAGGACTGTGCCATTTTATTTGTTGACCTTGGCTTGTTAGCCTCAGCAGCCAGTAGCTACCTGAGTGAAGAGATGCCTCTAGCTTCAGTGGGCTGGGAGCAAGAGGCAGAGTTGAAGCCCAAGGTCAAGGGGCTTTCACACAGCCCCTAGAGCCTGGCACTTTGAACTCAGACTTCTAGCCTCCAAATTGTAAGAATAAACTCCTGTTTGTTAAGGCCATGCCATCTGTGGTATATTCTTGTCAAAGAGGCACTAGGTAACCAGGACACATGGTTTGAGTAGGGCTGACTTCCAAGCTAGTCCAAAAATGGCTTGAGACTACTAGGAATATACACTAAAGAGGGATCCAGGACATGAACAGACATAGGTACACCCATGTTCATCACAGCACTATTCACTATAGCAAAGAGATGGAAACAGCCTAAGTGCCAATCAACAGATGAATGGATAACCAAACTATAGTACATTCACATGGTGAATTACTATGCAACATTAAAGAATAATGTAGAATCAGCAAAATACCACACAACATGGATGAACTTGAAGGACATTATGCTGAGTGAAATTTGTCAATTGCAGAAGGACAAATATTAGTCCACTATTGTAAAAAGTCAGTAAAAGTTTATACACTTATCCCCTCCCCTCTCATCCCTAGTAACCAACAAAGGAAGGAAACTTTCTTTGGTGGTTACCAGGGATGAGGGGGGGGAGGCTAAATTCCTAGATAGGTTGGAGGGGAAATAAATAAATAAATACACACACACACACACACACACACACACAGTTGTGTCTTAAATGGCCACTTGACAGCTTTCGCAACCCCAGTTGCTACTCACCAAAGTAGGATGTAGAACAAAATTTGTGTGTGTGTGTGTGTATGTGTATAAAAGATTATTAGTGGTTACCAGGGGTAGGAGGGAGGAGGAAAGGGGAAATTTTTGTTTGTGGGCCACTGAGTTTATGCTGATGGTGGGGGAATATTTTGGAAAAGGATAGCAATAATGGTAGCACAACATAAAAATATCAACATCCCTGAGCTGTAAATGGGGAGGTTGTTATGTTGGCGCATGTCTAATTGTATATGTTCTCACCACAATAAAAGTAATAAATAAATAAGATTTTTTTTAAGTCAAGGAAAGGTTTACACAGGAAGGAAATTTACTTTGTTAGTTTCTAGGGATGGGAGGGAAGTGAAGGGAAAAGGTCTGACTAATTAAGAGTCATACTGATTTGGGTGAAGGGAAAGACAATATAACAAAAGTATGTGAACAGCACAATAACAATAGGGAAAAGGAGGACACAGAGAGGTGCACAAAAGGTATAGAGAACTGAGGCAAATACTACTACATGCACAATACTACATTATCAATAACAACAAACACTAGTTTATGGGTAAATGCACAGACAGGTGAGAAGATCAGGTGTGGGTAGGCAAATGGAAATATAGCTATGACCATAGATAGATTTGGCCAATGATATTCTTACATGTGTATTTGTGCTACAAAAATACCCATATAGACTCTCATACACTGCTGGTGGGACTGTAAAATGGTACAACCATTGTGGAAAG
>NW_006921613.1:18631680-18639839 GCF_000298275.1 Orycteropus afer afer | reverse complement strand
GTAAATTTTGGTCAATGACATGAGACAAAGTATATGTGAACTGCTGTATGAAAAGTGAATTTACTCTGTAAATCTTCACACAAATCCTAATAAAAAAATTTTTAAAAAAATACCCATATATATTATAGAACACAGGGGACAAGGTTGGAGTAGCTTCTCAGTGACAACTAAGCACTTTGAGGGAGTGAATCAGTGGGCCTGCATCTTGGGACATTGAGCTCAATTGGCACAGTGTAGTACATAAAAATTTTGTTCTACATCCTGCTTTGGTGAATAGCAACCAGGGTCTCAAAAGCTTTCAAGTAGCCATCTAAGATACAACTATTGGTCTCTCCTCATCTAGAGCAAAGAAGAGTGAAAAAAATCAGTCATAGGAAAACAATTAGTCCACAACCCTGAGACCAGAAGAACTAGATGGTGTCCGGCTACCAGTGCCAATCACTCAAAAAGGGATCAAAATAGGAGATCCTGGATAGAGAGGGAAGAAAAATGTGGAACAAAATTCAGAAACACAAAAATGACCAGAATTACTGGTCAAATGGAGACTGGTGAAATGCCCAAGGCCATGGTGCCAGGTTATCATTCGGGCCTAGAACTGGACTCACTTCTGTGGATTAGCTTTCAACCAAACAGTAGAAAGGCCTACCAGCAGAACACCTGCCCCAGGGAGATGCAACCCTTAGATCAGTAACTGAGAGAGATCAGAAGGGCAGATTTGCATAGGGGGAAAGGTGGTCAGATAGGAATGCATAGATAAGAAGGACACAGGGAAGGGGTAGTTACATGGAAGAGATGGGAGGAGAGCTGTTTATTGTTGGGATTGTAATCGGTGCTGTGAAACCAAATGTGTTCTAACTTTTGAGACTAAAACAAATCTGCTTTGTAAATTTGCACTCAAATCACAATTTTTTCTTTTTTTTTTTTTGTAAATGGCTTGAGATAGGTAGGAAAGGAAGCTGATCAGGTTTTTATGGTAGCAAAGGGGTGGGCCAGGAGCCATGGTGATGCAGTGGTTAAATGCTCATGAAGGTTGTTGTTGTTGTTGTTGTTAAGTGCCGTCGAGTCGTTTCCAACTCATAACGACCCCTTGCACAGCAGAACGAAACACTGCCCCATCCCGCCCCATCCCGTGCCAGCCCCGCAATCCCTGCTAACAATCCCTGCTATACTCGAGCCCATCATCCCCATCATCGCAACCACCGTATCAATCCATCTCATTGAAGGCCTCCCCCTCCTTCCTCGACCCTCAACCCTACCAAGCATGCCATCCTTCTCATTTTCCCACCCAGGCAGATGCCTTTCAATTCCTTAAAGAACTGAATGGAAAACATTCCTTCCTGCAGATGATGATAGACTGCTAAAAGTATCTTAGAAACAACTTGTAAATTAACTCTGGCCTGGACGCTCAATAAGGCAGAAAGGAACAAAAGTTAATTGTGGACCCTCTCCCCTCTGCCCTGTTATCAGGTGATAACAGGATGAGTGTGAACTCACACCCCAAATTCTTCATGAAGGTAGGTAGTTTGAATCCACCTGGTGCTCCACAGGAGAAAGATGTGGCAGTCTGTTTCCATAGACTTAGAGCCTTGCAAACCCTGTGGGGGCAGTTCTACTTTTTTCTATAGGATTACTATCAGTTAGAATTGACTTGATAGCAATGGATTTTTTTTTTAAGGAATGGGCCAGGACTTGCATGGTTTAACCTTTCCACTGACACAAAAGAAGGGAGTACTAGGGCTTCTTGGCAGCTTGCCCAGATGTGGGCAGATGGTAAGGGGTGGGGGTCAGGCTTGAAAATTCTTAGCCGTCAGACATCAAAAATGGAGTCTGATTCTCTATTACACCTCTACTTTTCCTTCATGCTTACCTGATGGACTCCACCTGTCTATCTGGCCAAAGAAAGAACTGAAATAGAAGATGGGAGAGGAAACTAGGAAATGGCAAGTTTTCTGTTTTGGGGGTGGTGAGGATAATAGAATGATGAAGAGGAGGAGGGGGGAGGAAAAGGGGAGGAGGTACCCCATATGTACCATGTAAATTGAGACGTTTGTTCCTACATTTGTACATTTGTTCCCTCTCAGGGAGATTAAAGTTGCCTTTTCAGTCCATTACTTAGAACCCCCAGGCCTTTTATGGGTGAAACACCACTCCTGTAAACACTCAATTTCCCAATTAAATAGCTACCACTTATCAAGCACTTATTATGGGCCAGACAGTATGATAAAACACATTATTCCATGTACTCATTATAGAACTATGAGATGTAGGTCTGATTATTCCCTTTTTTCAGATAAAGGAACTGAGGCTTAGAGTGATTTGGTAATTTGCACAAAGACCCACAATGAGTTAGTAGTAGAAGTGTTATGGGACCAAACGCTGGTCCCTGCCCAGTGCGCAGTCAGGCCAAAATAGTTTACACACCAAGATTAAGAGGAGAGAAAATTATTTATTGCCGCTATGCAAGGAGTAGGAGCTCTGGTAGCATAGTGCCTAAGGCACTTGACTGCTAACCAGAAGGCTGGCAGTTCAAACCCACCAGCCACTCCTTGGAAGGAAGGTTGGGCAATTCTACTTCCATAGTTATACTGCCTTGGAAACCCAAGGAGGGGTCACTATGAGTTGGGCTGACTCAACGGCAAATAACAACAACATGCAAGGAGTAGGGGTAGTTCAGTACCCAGATCTAACTCCCAAGATGCCATCAAACACAGCCTTTGTAAGTTTCAGGAGAGGGGGGTTGTACATATTCACAAAAGGTTGAGGAATTTGGGGTGTGAATTCACACTCATCCTGCAGAGGGGAGAGGGTCCACAATTAACTTTTGTTCCTTTCTGCCTTATTGAGCATGTCCGGGCCAGAGTTAATTTACAAGTTGTTTCTAAGATACTTTTAGCAGTCTATCATCTGCAGGAAGGAATGTTTTCCATTCAGTTCTTTAAGGAATTGAATACTCACTGGCCTGGGTGAGAAAATAGTTGGGGGTAATTTAGTTTACTTATCTGTTCCCATCTGGGTGCCAGGGTGGGGGAAATAGTTTTTACTTTACTCTGTTTCAGTTCCCCCTTAGAATAGATACTGTTCCACATTCTTGGGGAACATTTTACTCAGTTTTCTAATTCCCCCTTAGAATGGTTACTGTTCGACAATTTTGGGAAATGGGGCAATGACTCATCCTAGCTGCTGCCTGCTGACTGGGCGCTAACATGGTGGAATTCAATCCCTGGTCAGTAAGCTTCTTGTAGTTTGGACAGTTTATGGAATCTTCTGGCCATAGCCTGGGGAGAAGAGACTAGGGGTACCTGTAGAATAGCTTGTAATTCTGGAGGCTTGAAGACAGGTAAGCACCTAGGTAGACATTGAATACAACAGCAAATAAAGAGCGTTATTATTAATAAGAGGAATATTGTAACAAATAAGGATTTCAGCCACCCTAAATTGGGTAACTGAGAAGTGAGCCAAGAAAAGTCTATTCCAAAGGTGGAGGTAAAATCCTGTCATACATACATACCCCTCTGTGTCAAGGAGAGTATGCATACACTCAATAATTACTAGCCCCAGGAGTGTGGTCTAATAGGATGTGTTGGAGTTTTATGAGAGTGTTAGACTACCTTTTTCTCTAGAAGGTGTTCAGGATAAGATAATCATGGCGTTGATTAGAATTACATTTATGTCTTAACCCAGAATAGGTTTCCTTTTAAATAAAACCTTAAGAGCCTTGATGGGCTCACAAGTATATTTCACTACAGGTTGTTGGGAATACTTAATATTCAGTTGCCCAGGTTCTTTTGAGTCTCCCTGTTCAAAAGGCTGTTCCCTGTAGAATAAAACTTAGTTATAGGTTGAGGAGAGTTCCCAGTGCAGTTTGGTGTTATCCTCCATCAGGTGTGATGTATCCAAGGGTGGACTCCCTTCAGTTTGGTTGAAGAATGTGTTGTCAACAATACTTCATAAGGCCCAGTCCATTTGGCCTGGAGTCAGCTTTGGGGAGTCCGGTTGTTCCACTCTTTTTCAGCAGGACCTAATCGCCTAGACAGAAGCTATGAATGGGGAGTATCTGTAGGATATAACAACCTGCTAGAAGTAAACTGGAACCCTGGTCTCCCTGACTCCAGACTCTATGTCCATATAAGCAGTTATTTATTGAGGCATTGGTATGTTCAAGATGCTGTGGTAGTACTGACATTGAACACAGAGATGAGCTCTTTAGGGTCCTATAGTGAGTGGAAGAAAGTCAAGCATACAACCACAATACAAGATAGTAAGATAAGGGCCAAAGAAGGATCAGAGTGGAGGACAGGATAATAGATAGAAGCTGGTATCCTACTGGCAGTCCTGAGCACAGCTTTATGCCAGAGGTGCATTTTAGATGGGTCCTGATGAGTCTCTGACTGGTGGAGAAGAGGCAGTGCAGCCGGAGGCTAGAGTACCCAGGGGTGTTTGGAAAGAGCCCAGAGCCTGGCTTGAGGGTAGCATCAGACATATACAAGTGAGTAGTGAGGAATCTGGAGCTCTGGGGATATAGTACCTAAGGCATTTCACTGCTAACCAGGTTGGCGTTTCAAACCCACCAGCCACTCAGAAGGAAGGTTGGGCAATCTGCTTCCTAGTGATACTGCCTTGGAAACCCCTGCGTTGGATTTGACTTGATGGCAGTGAGTGAGTGAGAAATCTGTCTGGAAAGGTTAGGAGCTTATTGTAAGCTGCTTTGTCTGCATTTAGAAACATTCCATGTTTTTAAGCAATGGAGAAATAAACTTTGATATGTAGGATAGATTAGCATAGAGATGAGGAAGGATGATTAGAAGTCTGTTGTAGTTAAATGAAGTGTTACTTGACTAAGTGGAAGCAATGATATAAGGAAAGCAGAGAGAGATGCTAGAGACACATGCCTGTGGACACAGCTTTTCTCACCCTCCTTAAATATGCCTGTCCTCTTGGGTTTTGTTTGTTTTAAACATGTCAGTGTTGTCTTAGCCTCTAAAAGTCTAGCGGGTCAGGGCTCCTGACTACATCATTTGTGTCCATCACCCAGCACTACAGAAAGGTAGAAATTTAATAAATGCCATCTTAAGAACATGTTTTGTTTTGGCAGCAATAATTATAAAAGAGTATTGGCCAGGTTTTAGTATCGGTTTAAATTTTCATTAGCACATGAAAGTTACAGGGTTTTACTTCTGTCCGAAATATGTCAATACTAGTACTTTCCGAGTAAAATTTGAACCACAAAACTATTAAAAAAAAAAAAAAAAAAAACACCTCACAAGATCTTCAACCTTTATATCCTGGCAGCTTGTGGTCATCAGTGACCCCCACATCAAGGTTGATCCCAACTACTCAGTGTATGCTAAGGCCAAAGAACAGGGCTTCTTTGTGAAGAATCATGAAGGGGGAGACTTTGAAGGGATATGCTGGCCTGGTAAGATATCACTTTATACACTTATCATTTCTGCTTGTTCAGCCTCAATTAATGAAGGCCTCATGGCCATCATTCTCGTTCCCTGTAGATGTCTTGCTGCTCCGGCTACATTTTAAGTTCCTTTAACAGATGCTTTTGCCACCTTTTGTGTCTTTCATAGTACCTGGCACAGAGTGCTTTGTTTACCTTTATCAAGCAATAAACAAAGGCATGAATGATGAATAAACAAGGAAACTTTAGTGGCATGCTATTTCTTAAGCAATAGGGATATAACACCAGGTTATGAAAAAAAAGGGAAAAGGGAGGGGGGAAAAAGAACTGCAGGAGGAGGGTTCTCTCTCTGTGGTTTCTCTTTGCTCTTTTAGTCCATAGCTTTGACTTGCCAGCCTTTCGTGGATAACCTCAGCTGCCTCTGGCAACTTTGGATTCTTCACTTCAAAAATTATTGAAGTCTTAGTAGGACAAAAGGAAACAGCCATAAGGCATGCTTTGATTTTGATGTCTAGGGAGGCCCTCTTATAAATCCGTGCACTGCAGAGAAACCCCATTCATCTCTTTTCCCTTCATTACATCACTTATAAAACATTTCTCTGTTCTGTTTAAGAACAGAAGGGTCACTCCAGGATATTTGCCATCCTTACTGGGATATCTTAGGCCATTTTTGAGGGACCAGCTTGGTCTTAATGCTCATTCATTGAATTCCCCTGTGTATCTGGTGTTGAAAGGTCTTCATTTGTGTCTCCCTATATTATGCCTCTGTGTCAGCTACCTTTTATGTTTGATGTATGGTGCCCATTGATTACCCAGCTCTAACATCTGATACTCTTCTGTTGGACACATGCACTATGAGGACCACTGTTCTTAACAGGCTGCCTACTGTTCTGCCTCTACAGGTCTCTCCTCTTACCTGGATTTCACCAATCCCAAGGTCAGAGAATGGTATTCTGGTCTTTTTGCTTTCCCTGTTTACCAGGTTTGTGTTTATTCTTTTGCTTTTTCTTAGTTACTTGAAAGGATGAAAGGAGAAAAAAGAGACCAAATGGAACTACTTTGTTTCACCACGTAGTTCTTAATAATGCTTGTATGAAATAGCAAGGATAGCATCCACATTGGTGGTTCCAGGAAAGGTGCCATGTCCATTACCAACTGTACAGATGCTGTGATTTGACCTTAACTGTATGATGTAACAAAGTACTTTATAACAGATTATATTCTCATATTGCAGTATACATTTTGATAAAATTGTTTACTACAGCTGTTATTTAAAGGTAGTGAAATAGCATGTGAAAATATCTTGCAAAGTAGTATAACATTTCATAAAAAGTAAAGTATAATAATAAACCAATTCTTAAAATCTTATAAGAACCACAGAGACAACTGGAGAAGCCACATCTGGAGAACTGTTTTCAACCAATTATGATATTGTTGCTGCTGCTGCCTAATGTTAATTCAGCACTTACCATGTGCCATGCTCGTGCTAAATACTTTATATGCATTTTACCATTTCATCTTCACAATAACCCTCTGAAGTTGAAACTATAATTAACTCCGCTCCCCACAGATGAAGAATATAAAGCATGGAGAAGTTTAAAAACCTGCCAAGGTCACCCACCTGTTAAGTGGTAGATCTAAGATTTGAATTCAGGTCTTTGTCTCCCAAGCTCAGCTCTTAACCACTAGCCTCTAGTCTCTGGTCATCATAAACAACGTAGATCAGGACTAGACAACCCTCAGACCAAATGCAGCCCTGCCCATTCTCTACATTTTGTTTATGGCTGCTTTCACACTACAGTGACAGAATTGAGTAGTTGAAAAGGAGACTGCATTCTACAAAGTAGAAAATATTTACTCTCTGGCCTTTTATGGAAAAAGTTTGCTGACCTCAGCTCTAGAGGGTGCTAGAAAAGGACAGCCAAGGTAGTTAAATATTCAAAAGTCATTTAGCCACATTCATAGAAGTATAAATGCTTAGAAGTGTTCAAAAGACATGTAAGACAACCCTATGCATTTGAAAGACAATGGGCAAGGCAGCAGATGTATTCTGTAGTGTCCCGGAAGAAAGTGAGGGCCTGTGAGGGGATATGTTACAAAGAGCAGAACTTTCAGCAAATAATGGAAGGTGCTGCCTGAAGGACTCCTTGTCATTGCATCTGTTCAGTCAAATATGGAGAGACCCTCTTTAACAAATGGTGCTGGCAAAACTGGATATCCACCTGTAGAAAAATGAAACAAGACCCATACCTCACCCCATACACAAAAACAAACTAAAGCTGGATCAAAGACTTAAATGTAAAACCCAAAACTATAAAATTCATTAAAGATAAATAGGGGCAAATCTAGGAGCCCTGATTTATGGCATAAATAGACTGTCAAGCATAACCCAAAATGTGCAGGAGATAGAAGAGAAGCTAGATGACTGGGACCTTTTAAAAATTAAATTCTTGTGCATATCAGAAGATTTCGTCAAAAGGGTAGAAAGAGAACCTACAGATTGGGAGAAAATATTTGTCTATGACATATTTGATAAAGGACTTAGCTCCAAAATCTACAGAAAACTTCAACACCTCAACACCAAAAAGACAAATAACCCAATTCACAAATGGGCAAAAGACTTGAACAGACACTTCACCAAAGAAGATATACAGGCAGCCAACAGACACGTGAGAAATTGCTCATGATCATTAATCATTAGAGAGATGCAAATCAAAACAACAATGAGATATCATCTCACCCCAGCATTAAT
>NW_006921613.1:18611369-18631580 GCF_000298275.1 Orycteropus afer afer | reverse complement strand
TCAGATGAAGTCTGGTGAGACTCCCAATACTATGGCCCTGAAATACATTCGGCACCTGGAATAAAACTCACCCCCAGGGCGGGTTCTCAGCCCAATGGTTAGCGATATGTACACGCAGACCACTCAACCCAGGATGCTGCACCCACACACTCAATGGTAATACACCCTCTAAAGCAATAAACCATGGGACACCAAAGGACCAACATTCAAACTGAGGAAACGCAGGACAAACAGGAGTGCATAATTATGAGGGGCACAGGGGGAGGGTTGAAGGGTAGGGAGGGGAGGAGACTGAGTTAGGGCTGGACATGGCGAATGGGGAATGAAACTAAATGTACATGTATCTTTGAATATAAAACAAGCTCTAAAAATAAAATAAAAACAAATATGGAGAGACCAGGGATTCTATGAAAGGAATTGCTAAACCATGTTAACTAGATGACTCAACTGGCCTTTCCGACTCTAAATTGAACAGTTCTACGTAGAATGCAAACTATATACATTCTAGCAAACAATATCTTTGCTGTCAAATCTGTCAGAGTATTAGAGGGACGATACACTCTTGTCATGTACACCTGTAATTGCTCTTAGTTGAGATGTAGCAGACAACAGGTGACATAGAGCCTAATTGTGAACATTCACAGCCTTTCCTGTGGGGCTTCTCCAGGGTAGGTCTCAGAGTAGACTTCTGGGCAATGTGTATCTCACAGATAATATAGTTTAGTCTTTTTTTTTTTTTTTTTTAACCAACATATATTTATTGAGAACTTTTTGGGGATGAGGTACTGTTTTAAGTGTTTGGGATTTATCAGTGGACAAAACAGACAAAATTCCCTGCTCTGTGGAGCTTATATTCTAACAGTGGAACAGGACACAGCATGGATAATAAAATTAATTAATTTAGTAGAGTAGGAAAGAGTGATGGAGAGACTTATTAACATTATCACAATGAGAGTATTGTGACCAAGAGCTACTTCCTAGGGATCTACTGACATCCTTTTCATATGGAATGACATGAATGAGCCCTCCGTCTTTAGAGGACCAGAGCTAACTATGCAGAAGAATGCCATCCATCATGGCAATTGGGAGCACAGAGAACTTCACAACATCTATGGTTTTTATCAGGTAAGTCATTCAAAAAGAAGTCAGCTGATCTCATGTGCCCTGACTTTTGGGCTGAAAGTCACTTGCTTTGCAGTATTTATACTATACTGTTTATTTCTCTTAGTCATTTCCAATAACTGCATTGAGTCTTGCCAGTTGTAGCCAAGACAAGATTTATTATTTGTACCTTTGCTTCATTCCATTTCATAATAAACTTCCTAATTTTTTAAATCATGGACTATTTTCACCAATATTAATTTTCACAATACACTGCATTAAAGTATTGCTAGTCCTAACCACCATTTTTCCTGGTACCTCTTATGTAAGTTGCCTCATTCACCTTAATCTGGCCTGGTAGGGAGGTGGGTGTATGGAGCCCACAGGTCACAGAATCCAGGCCAGAAGAGGCCTACCCAGCCTTCTGCATTTCTGGGTCCTGTGACTCTCAGCCTGTTTCCTCCATCTAGATCTCAACATCATAAATTTACAAAGGTTATGAGACTAATAATGTGGTGGTTAAGTTTGTGTGCCAACTTAGCTGGGCTTGGTTGAGTGACTGGGCAGCTAGATGTAGTATTCCCCATGATGAGACTGGTAATCTACTCCATGGTGGAATCTACTATGAGCAGCTGAGTAGCTGCCTTAGGGAATGTGGTCTGCTTCCCGTATATAAGGAGCGGCCTTGGGGAACGGTCTCTAGTTTGAACCCTGCACGCTTGAACCCTGCATGTAGCTATGTCATTGTTCAGCAGCCTGCCATGCTCTGCCAAACTTGGGACTTTCAATGAACTTGAATTAATGGCTGCAGTATGGTTTGCTAACATTGGTACTGTGCCTTTTTACTTGTCAACCTTGGGCTTGTCAGTCTCAGCAGCCAGCAGCTGAGTGAAGAAAAACCTCTAGCTTCAGTGGGCCAGGAGCAGGAGGCAAAGCTGAAGCCCAAAGTTGAGGGGCTTTCACCCAGCCCCTAGAGCCTGGCACTTTGAACTTGGACTTAAAGCCTCCAAATTGTAAGAATAAACTCCTGTTTCTTAAGGCATCCCATTTGTGGTATATTTCCTGTCAAGTCCATTAAAAGTCCTAAGGTCGGCAGAGTATAGTAGGCTGCTGAACAATGACATGGCTACATGCAGGGTTCAAGAATGCCACAAGCTAGAGACCATTCCCAAAGCTGCTGTTTATGTATGGGAAGTGGACCACATTCCTAAAGCAGCTACTCAGCTGCTTGTGGTAGATCCCACAATGGAGTTGATTGCCAGTCTCATCATGGGGAGTAACTACCACCAGCTGCCTAATCACTCAACAAGGCCCAACCAAGTTGACACACAAACCTAACCACCCCACCTAGGTATATACTAAAAGAACTAAAAATGTATGTCCACACAAAAACATGCACATGAATAGTCATAGAAGCCTAGTCATAATATCCAAACGGTAGAAATGGCCCACATGTGTAACAATTGATGAATGGGTAAATAAAATATAAACTAAAACTCACTGCCGTCGAGTCAGACCCGACTCACAGCGACCCCTCCTTGGATTTGCAAGGTGGTGTCTCTATGTAAGTAGATCGCCCAACCTTCCTTCCAAGGAGTGGCTGGCGGTTTGAACTGCCAGCTTTCTGGTTCACAGTCAAATGCCTTAAGCACTATGCTACCAGAGCTCCTAAATAAAATACAGTTTATACAAACAATTCAATTAATTCATAAAAAGGAATGAACTACTGGTTTCTGCTACAACGTAAATGAACATTAAAGACATTATAGCAAATGAAAGAAGTCAGACATAAAAGACAACATATTATATGGTTTCATTTATATGAAATGTCCAGAACAAACAATTAAATAGTCAGAAAGTAGGTTAATGATTGCAAAGGGCTTGGAGGAAGAGGGAATAGGAAATAACTGCTAATGGGTATGGGGTTTCATATGAAAATGTTCTGCAATTAGTTAGTGGTAATGGTGGCACAACTTTGTTAATATATTAAACCACTGAACTATACTCTTCAGAAGGGAGAATTTTATGCTATGTGAATTGCATTTCAATAAAAACTTCCCAGTGACTGTTGGGGGGCGGGGGAAGCAACAAAGTATGTGAGACGAGGTCTTGCCATCCTCACTTCTAAGGAGCATTCTGGCTGTACTTCTTCCAAGACAGATTTCTCCATTCTTCTGGTAGTCCATAGTACATTCATTTTTCTTCACCAACACTATAATTCAAAGGCATTAGTTCTTCTTCGGTTTTCCTTATTTATTGTGCATCTTTCACATGCTGTGATTTGATTGAAAATCCACGGCTTGAGCCAGGAGCATCTTCAGCCTTCAAATAACGTCTTTGCTTTTTAACACTTTAAAGAGGTCTTTTGCAGCACATTGCCTAAGATTTGCAATATGTTGTTTAATTTCTTGACTACTACTTCCATGGGCATCAATTGTGGATCCAAGTAAAATGAAATCCTTGACAACTTCAATCTTTTCTCTATTTATCATGATGTTAGGAGCTCTGGTGGTGTAGTGCCTCAGGCATTTGACTGCTAACCAGAAAGCTGATGGTTCAAACCCCCCAGCCACTCTATGGAAGGAAGATTGGGCAATCTACTTACATAGAGACACCACCTTGCAAATCCAAGGAGGGGTCGCTGTGAGTTGGAACTGACTCAACAGCTGTGAGTTTGGTGGGTTTTTTTGTTGTTGTTGTTACCATGATATTGCTTATTGGTCCAGTCTTAAGGATATTTGCTCTCTTAATGCTGAGGTGTAATCCATACTGAAGGCTGTAGTCTTTGATCTTCATCAGTAAGTGCTTCAAGTCCTCTTCACTTTCAGCAAGCAAGGTTGTGTCATCTGAAAGGTTGTTAACGAGTCTTCCTCCAGTCCTGATGCCACCACGTTCTTCTTCATACAGGCCAGCTTCTCATGTCATTTGCTCAGGATATGGATTAAATAAGTATGATGAAAAGACACAGCTGTGACACCTTTCCCGATTTTAAACCTCACAGTATCCCCTCATTGTGTTCAAACAATTGCCTCTTGGTCTAAGTATAGATTTCATATGAGCACAATTAAGTGTTATGGAATTCCCATTCTTTGCAATGTTATCTGTAGTTTGTTAGGATCCACATAGTTGAATGCTTTTGCATAGTCAGTAAAACACAAGTAAACATCACAGCAACACACAAGCCACCATAGTACAACAGACTGACAGATGAGTGGTGGTTAGCCTTGATAGGAACCATTAGAAACATCACTGGAGACACCTTAAAAACTTTCATTGAAGTAAGCAGTGTATAAATAAATTTTAAAAGGAAATTAAGACAAATGTTTTTAAATTTCACAAATGTCTAAATACAGCAAGACCAGGGAAGTAAAATTTAGAACACAGATATGCAATTTCAATAAATACAGTTTTTAAATGTAGAAAGCTTTCCTTAAGTACTTAGCCTTCTCAGTACAAAGTGGTAGAATTTTCTTCCATTTACCAATCACATTCAAAAGACTTGGCAGTCATTTATCCTAACTTATACCCTTGGTTCTTCGTTATTTTCAAAATGTAACTGTATTCCCATGGCCCTCACACCATTTGGTATTTTCTAGTGGGAGCTGTTGACTAGATGCAACAGTTTTCAGATAGTATTTGTTTATTTCTATAATGGCCTGTTATAACTGCAAATTGCTTTGACTAGAGAATTTTCTTATGTAGTCCAGGGCCAAGGAGCTCTGGTGGTGCTATGGTTAAAGCATTGGGCTGCTAACCAAAAGGTTGGTGGTTCAAATTCACCAGCTGCTCCATAGGAAAAAAAATGGAGCAGTCTGCTTCTATAAAGATCTACAGCTTTGGAAACCCTTCAACCCTAGCCTATAGGGTCTCTATCAGTCAGAATCAACTGATAGCAGTGGGGTTTTAGTGGGAGTACAGGGCCACTTAACTTCTCTGAATCTCAGTTTTCTCATCTATGAAAATCATTTATCTCAGAGGTTGTTTAGATTATATGAGAAAACCTTATGAAATGCATAGCAGTGGTAAGCACCGAATAAATATTAGCTTATTCTTTACTAATATTTTCATTCTGTTGTTTATAGAAAATTTTCATTATTTTAATAGGGAAATTTAGAGTTGCTTCATTACATAATGAAAATTATTTGATGGATTATTATAAGATTTTCCATTTCACATTCCCACTTGCTGTTGACTTTATGCATGTTAAAATAGCTTATTCAGAATATTTGCAGTCTGCACAATGCCCAAATCTAGTCATCTCTTTGAAATTTTACTTCTTTGACTTTACAGCAAATGGCTACTGCAGAAGGATTGATAAAGCGGTCAAAAGGAAGGGAGAGGCCCTTTGTTCTTACACGTTCTTTCTTTGCTGGATCACAAAAGTATGGTAAGTAAGAGTTCATATTACCAGACTTAAAACACAAGTTAGCACCCTTTTTTGGACCATTTATAGTATATGCTGCTACTGTATGATCTGTCTTCTCTTTCAGTAGCCATGGGGCAGGCTATAGATTATAGGGAATGATGTGCTGGGAAGTATGCATTTTGTCCTATGAGAGGTTAAACCAATTTTAATAATGTTTGGTAATTTGTTTCCCATTGAAGAACTGGCCACTTAATTGTTGAAAGAGTAACTTTAAAGTATCTCAGTTTGCTCAGGTATCTCAGAATCAGTCATCTCTGATCCTGTCTCTTTGGTTTATCAAAACCAGAAAAAAAAATATTTCTAACACTTTCTTTACCCATCTGTTCCATTTAGCAGTATGGCTTGAAATAGACCTGGCTGTTGCTATTGGTGGTCAGGCTCATCTATAAGTGGATCCAGTTTGCTAGCTAATGCAGATCTAGTTCACTTAACCACCCTGTGGTAGGAAGGCTATTTTAAGTCCCATGGTCTTGCACAAATAGTTGGGAGCTTAGTCCTGGTTTGAAGAATGCAGCCTTTGCTGTACCATAGATATTATTAGGCCTCCTATGCCACCAGCCACTCCTCAGAAGGAAGGTTGGGCAATCTGCTTCTGTAGTGATACCACCTCAGAAACCCAAGGAGGCGTCGCTGTGAGTCGGATCCAACTTGATGGCAATGAGTTTGGTTTTTTTTTTGGTACTTCACCTCTGACAACCAGGCCCTGCAGTACTCTGAAAAAGGCCAAAATATTGTCATCTCAAGTAGAGAGTCATATACAAAGCTGCTTACCACAGTCCTTGAAACAAGTCTAAATATCTAACCACAGAACAGTTATAACAATATGATGTAGCTATATGATAGACTACCAAGAAACTATTTTAAATGGTAGCTTTAATTGCATGAGAAAATGTAAAATAATAACTTTTTTTAAAAAATGCCTGTGTTTATCTTCTGTTCCAATCTTATTTTAAAAATATGTAGGTAATAATCTAAATTGATAAGTAAATAGATAGATAAATGAAATACAAGAAGATATAGTACCTTGGGGATTAGGAATGACTTTTATTTTCTTCTTTTACTCATCTCAAATTTTCAAATTCTCTACAATATCATTTTTAATCATTAAAAAATATAATGGATTTTTAATAAAAATATTGACAAGCATCAGTTAAGATCAAAGAAGATACTAGGTAACCTTTGATCTGAAATATTGGACCACAGTCTAGTCTCCAGTACTATCTGTGAAGCTATTGTTTTGCCTCATTATGTAGGAAGACATGACAGAGAACTCTATTTTGTTAAATCATATATTGAAGCCAATAGCCAGATAGAACTTCTGACTAAACAGCCATATGAGACAGGAAAACGGTTGCATATTTACATGACCCTTCTTCCCTGATAAGAATGTTACTATGTGGATTTCAAAATCATTATGTAGATACATACACACTTTATAGCTCACTAAAGTCAAGGAGAAATTATTATTTTTTAAAAAGGATAAAACCAAAAACCAAACTCACTGCCGTCGAGTTGGACCTGACTCATAGTGACCCCTCCTTGATTTTCCAAGCCTGTATCTCTATGGAAGTAGATCACCCAGTCTTCCTCCCGAAGAGTGGCTGATGAGTTTGAATCGCCAGGCTTCTGGTTATCAGTCAAATGCCTTGTGTTGTTGTTGTTGTTATGTGCCATCGAGTTGGACCCGACTCATAGCGACCCCTCCTTGGGTTTCCGAGGCAGTATCACTACGGAAGTAGGATTGCTCAACCTTCCTTCCGAGGAGTGGCTGGTAGGCACTTTGAAAATATTTCCTTTGCTGGTCATGAGCTGAAATTGCTATAGAAGATTAAAACAAAAATTGTTGTTGTTGTTACGTGCCGTCGAGTCGGACCTGACTCATAGCGACCCCTCCTTGGGTTTCCGAGGCAGTATCACTACTGAAGTAGATTGCCCCATCTTCCTTCCAAGGAGTGGCTGGTGGGTTTGAACTGCCAGTCTTCTGGTTAGCAGTCAAGTGCCTTAGGCACTATGCTACCAGAGCTCCAAAACAAAAATAGCTACCACAAAACTATTTTGGTAGAAAATAGACCAAAATGCTGCAGGAGCAATCTAAGTTTAGTAAAGTAAGAATTTTTCCTTTTATGGATCTCTTTAACAGTATATAATCTATCTTCACAATTTCTTATCAACTATACAGTGAACAGGAACACTAGTTCTGGAGTCAAATTGCCTGGCCTCAAATCCTGACTTTATCATTTAATAACTGTGTGACTTTGGGTAGGTTATATAGATCCACTGTTTGCCACATTTCCGTCATCTGCAAAATGTAGTTAATAATAGTATTTCCCAGATAGGCTAGTTGTGATGGTTAAATGGAATGAATCCAAGGAAAGTATTTAGCATAACACCTGGCTCAGTAAAGGCTCAGTAAATGTTAGCTTTTGTTATTGCTGCTGTTATTATGTATCCCCTATATGGATTGTACCACTCCTCTCAAATACTGTTGTGATTATGTCCCATTGAGTTGTCTCTGACTCATAGTGACCTTATTTATGTACAACAGAACGAAACAATGCCTGGTCCTGTGCCAGCCTCACAATCCCTACTCACATATTAGAGAGGTTTTATTGTTGTTGTTGTTGTTTTGGAGGGAGTGGATAGACATAATAAATCAATGAAAGAGAATAGAGAATTCAGAGATAGTCCCAATACATATACGATCAATTGATTTACAATGAAGTTGCCAAGACAATTCAATGAAGAAAGGATTGTTTTTTCAACAAGTGATGCTGTAACCACTGGATGCCCACGTGGGGAAAAAAAATAGCCTCAACCCTACAAGTAAACATGTACAAAAATTAACTCAAAATGGAATACAGATCTAGATTTTCAAGCTAAAATTAAAAAAAAAATAAATAAGAGACGATCTTTGTGGCTTTGAGATAGACAAAGATCTCTCAGGTAAGACACAAAAGGCATGAACTATAAAAATTAAAAATGATAAACTGGACTTCATCAAAATTAAAAACTACTCTTTTAAAGACATTGTTAAGAGGATGAAAAGAAGCTGCATACTGAGAGAAAATATTTGCAACAAACATATGTATCTGGACTTGTATCTAGAATATATAAAGAATTTACGACTCAGTAAGACAAATCACCAATTAAAAAATGAACAAAAGATTTGAATAGACACTTTAGAAAAAATAGTCGATAAACATTATGAAAAGATGCTCAACATAATTAGTCATTAAATAACCAAAACCCAAACCCATTGCCATCGAGTCGATTCCAACTCATATAGGACAGAGTAGAACTGCCCTGTACGGTTACTGTGAAAAAAGCTGCCAATCTTTATGTAAGCAAACTGTCACATCTTTCGCCTGCGGAGCAGCTGGTGGGTTTGAACCTTTTGATTAGCAGCTGAGTGCTTAACCCCTGTGCCACCAGGGCTCCATCCATTAGTCTTTAGGGAAATACATATTAAAACCACAGAGAACTACTGCTACATACCCATTAGAATGGCTAGAATTAAAAAGACTGACACTACCAAATATTGGCAAAGATATAGAACAACTGCAAGTCTTACAAGGAGTTCTGGTGGTGCAGTTCCTAAGGCATTGAACTACTAACCAGAAGGCAGTCATTCAAACCCACCAGTCACTCTGTGGAAGAAAGATGGGGAAATCATATATTGCTGTTTCAAAGGCCACTGCCATCCAAACAGTTCTGACTTATAGTGACCCTGTAGGACAGAGTAGTACTGCCCCACGGGTTTCCAAGGCTGCACATCTTTACTGAAGCAGACTGTCTCATCTTTTTCCCGGAGCCACTGATGGATTCCAACCATCAAGCTGTTGGTTAACAGCCAAATGCTTTAACTACTGCACCACTGGAGCTCTTTACATTGCTGTTAGGAATGTTAAAATGATACAACCACTTTGCTAAATGATTTAGAACTTTCTTAATGCTATATTTAGTATACATCCCAGAAATTTCACTCTTATTTACCCAAAAGAAATGAAAACATATGATACAAAGATTTATACACAATCTTTGTAGAAGTTTCATTTATAGTAGAAAGAGTACAAGTATCCCTCGATAGGTAAATGGATAAACTAATTTGTGATGTATCTATTTGAATACTACTCAGCAAATAAAGAATGAACTATATATAACATGAATGAATCTCAGAAACATTTTGCTGAGTGAAAAAAGTCAAAACACAAAAGAATATATATTGTATGTTCCAATTTATGTGACATTCTAGAAAAAGCTAACCTGTGGAGATAGAAATCAAATCACTGTTTGGCTAAAGTGGGGATTGTTGACTGAGAAGCATAAGGGAACTTCAGCAATTATGGAAATGAAATGGTCCATACCTTGGTTGTGGTGGTGGTTACATGGCTGCTTACATTTTTCAAAAATCAAACTCTTCACTTAATACTCTTCACTTAATATACATTTACTCTCTGTAAATTATGCTTCAATAAAGTTGATTTTAAAAAACATTCCTCCTAAAATCAGACTTGAGTTACACTTCAAAAAATAAGTACAATTTCAGGATATTTCCATAAAATGCTTGCTTTATGGATTTTAATAACTTTTTCACATTAGAGAATATATTTTTATTGTAGAAACCAGAATTTGTAAATTTTAAGGTGAGAAATAAATGATTTCCCTTAATTTTTTCACTACAAATAATCAAAACTGAAAATTGAACGTATGGCTTGTATGAGTTACTTTAAATACTTTGTTACTGGTGATCAAAGGTGCTGTGTGGACTGGCGACAACACATCAGACTGGAGCTACCTGAAAATTTCCATCCCTATGTTACTCACTCTCAGCATTACTGGGATCTCTTTTTGTGGAGGTAAGATGAGTCCTGTCCTGAGAAAATTAAAAAACCAGAGTGCTTTCATCAAAGCTAGTTGCAAATCCCTTCTCATCAGCAGTTTGGGGCAGGAATAAATGTGGGAAAGGAAAAATGAAGGGGAGCGGATTAGAGGGAGGAGAGTGAAAAGGATGATTCAGAGCTGTCTGAGGCTTGTCTGAATTGAGGACATGTGTAAAGTATCAGAAAAGGAACCAGAGTGCTTCTTTCCCTCATTTTCTTCTCACACCTCCTTAGACGCTCTTGATAATTGAGTTTCTCTTCCTGAAACATCTTTTTTTGGAAGTGAGAAAATGGAGAGAACTGAAAATAATTTAGCAAATCAGAAGTCAGCCTTATAGAAATCCCTTCTTGGCAAGTTTAAAATTCTGTGACATAGTTTAACTTGTTTAAAAAAAAAAAAAAAGTACACAGTTAAACTATAAACAACAGTTATCACTGTATTTTATATATATAAAAAAATAACATTCTGATGGGCTGCCTTCCCTGCATCCTAGTATGGAAGGTGCTTAGCATAGCTGCAGTTCCAGCTGCTCCTTGTTTTCTGTAGGAACGGAAAGAATTTATATCACTTTTTGATGCATTTTTGATAAAATGGCCTCAGTACACTGTTTTGGTTACCTAGTGCTGCTCTGACAAGAATATACTGCAAATAGGATGGCTTTAACAAACAGGAGTTTATTCTCTTACAGTTTGGAGGCTTTAAGTCCAAGTTCAAAGTGCCAGGCTGTAGGGGCTAGGAGAAAGCCCCTCAACCTTGGGCTTCATGTCTGCCTCCTGCTCCTGGCCCACTGAAGCTGGCAGCTTTCCTTCATTCAGACAGCTGCTGGCTGCTGAGGCTGACAAACCCAAGGTGGACAAGTAAAAAGGCACAGTTCCAATGTTACAAACAACACAGCAGGTTATTGATTCAAGTCTATTTAAAGTCCCAAGATTAGCAGAGCATGGCAGGCTGCTAAACAATGACATGACCACATGCAGGGTTCAAGCATGTTATAAGCTAGAGACCCTCTCCAAAGGTGCTGCTTATATACAGGAAGCAGAACACATCCTTAAAGCAGCTACTCAGCTGCTCCTGGCATATTCCACCATGGAGTTCATTGCCAGTCCCATCATGGGGAATAACTACTTCCAGCTGCCCAACCATTCAACCAGGCTCAGCCAAGTTGACAACAACCTTAAACTTGTAGAATATATATTCCACAAGGAATATATATACCTGCCCAATGGTCAGCATGAAATTCGACCTAAACCTCTAATTCTAATTATCTGTTTCTCTTTAGTTCTTTATATAATTTTTATCTTGATTGAACTGTTGCTTTCAAAGAATATCAAGAGTTAATCCCCACCCTACCCCACCATACACACACACACACACACACAATTTAATCTGACAGATAAATTGCAATTTCTATTATTACCTTGGTTCAGGAACACACAGGAACATTGATCTTGCAGTAGGACCTCTGACCTTTTGACAAGAATATCTAAAGAGCATATTACCAGATACCCAAACATTCTGAGTTTATTAACATATTCTCCTCTCTTGGGGGCCATAGTTTTATCAAATCGTTTGAGGGCACACACAGCAGTGTTTTTCTATCAGTCTTTAAAGGCCTTATCTTACCCATGTGCGTCTGTAGAAGCCTGGTAACCCCACTTGGCCTCTCTTTGACTAACCAGCTGATGTAGGCGGGTTCATTGGGAATCCAGAAGCAGAGCTGCTTGTGCGTTGGTACCAGGCCGGAGCCTATCAGCCATTCTTCCGGGGCCATGCCACCAAAAAAACCAAGCGGCGAGAACCCTGGCTCTTCGGGAAGAGACACACCCAGCTGATCCGAGAAGCCATCAGAGAGCGCTATGCCCTCCTGCCCTATTGGTATTCTCTGTTCTACCATGCACACGTGGCTGCCGAACCCATCATGAGGTAAAAAAGCTTCATCCAACCAGGACCCAGCAACTAACCTATAAAGGAAGATTGCTTCAGCTGTTAGGGAACAGAGTGATTACATAGTGATACATAGAGAAAAATGGAGAAAAGCCTGTGTTCAGTAAAGTTTCAGTCAGTTTATTGAGCACCAGTTGTAAGCAGGGTGCTGGCTGTGGAGAACACAAAAGATAAAAACCAGATCCCTGCTACTTTGTGTCTAACGCATTAATATTTGATAGGAAACAGAAATAGAAATATTGCAAAGAAAAAGGAAGTGACTCTGAAACTGAATTCATTCAGAATTTAACCCACAAGCATTTTCTTTTAAAGAATATTCTGCCATTTTTAGGCTTTATCTTACCCTTCCAGCTAAATTGTTTCAAGTATGAGATGAACATTTTTCCTGTATAAATTATATTCTGATTCTATTTCAAAGGCAGGATAGAAAAGCCGGCTTTCTAGGTTAGGGAACAATATACGCAGAGATGCAAATAAGACGCCGCAATTCTGGATCATTGTTCCTAAACTGCTCAGATCAGAATCACCTGGAGAGCTTTTTAAATACACAGATTATTAAGGCCACATCTCCAAATAGTTACTTAAGACTCTACTTGGATGGGTCCCAGGAATTTGTATTGGTTAGAAGTTTCCATGGTGATTCTAGATCCCAACCAGGTTTAGAAAGACCACTGCTCCATTACACTCCACTGCTCCATTACACTTGGTGAGAAAGAACATATTACTGCAAGGTTTATAAGGTATATATAACATGTTGTTGTTGTTGTTGTTATGTGCTGTCGAGTCGGCCCCGACTCATAAGTTCCTCTTATTGAAATACATATTTTCCTCATGAAATTGAAATATATATATATATATGTTGTTGTTGTTGTTATGTGCTGTCGAGTCAAACCCGACTCATAGCGACCCCTCCTTGGGTTTCTGAGGCAGTATCACTACGGAAGTAGGATTGCCCAACCTTCCTTCCGAGGAGTGGCTGGTGGGTTTGAACCGCCAGCCGTCTGGTTAGCAGGCAAATGTCTTAGCCACTATGCTACCAGAGCTCCTATATATATATATATATATATGAATGAAACATTAACATGATATCCAGCTACATTGATATTGAAAGTTTTGTTATTTTTATAAGCCCAATATTTCCTAGATAGCTGTATACAGCAACAGAAACAGTTAAAAACACACACATATACACACATTTCTCAGCCTTCAAAACTGTTGCCAGCTTGAAAAAGCAAGTTCTTTTCATTTAAATAAGTAATGCTTCAAAGGCCAGGAGAGCATGAAAAGATGGCAGTGAATTATCATCATTATGAAATGCGATTTTACAAACATTTATTTTGTTTTACACCAAAGGGGCTAGGCCTTTGAACTTGTACAAAGTTCTGTAGTTCTGTTTCTGCCTATCACAGTAGTATTTAGTGCTCAGCAATCCAAAGTAAAACCTGCAGATGCCAGAATTCTTAATCCTTCACTGGAATATTTGCACTGTTAGCTGTTTCACACAAGAAAATTATATTGCAGTCATTAACAGTTGCTTATAAAATCTTGACTCATATTAAAAAAGTCTTAACTCTTTCCAATTTTCTTTTAAGAGTTATAAAACTAAAAATATAAGTGATTGAATTGTAGTAAAACATCTAATGATGCTAAATAAGATTTTTTTTCCTTTCCCTAGGCCTCTGTGGGTAGAATTCCCTAATGACTTAGAGACTTTTAGTATGGAAGATGAATACATGCTGGGTGAGCATTGATTAATTACAGTTATGATAAGTACTGTAGTTATATTTTTTGTTATTATGTTTTCTGGTGTAAGAGCACTAAAACGTTTCAAATCCCAAGAAAGCAAAAAAATAAAAATTTCTTCTCTTAAGAAGAAATATATGCATTAAATAAGGAGCTCTGGTGGCAAAGTGGGTAAGGCATTTGGTCACTAACCAGAAGGTTAGAGGTTCAAACCTATCAGCTGCTTCTTGGGAGGAAGATGAGACAACTACTTCCATACTTCCATAAAGATTTACAGCCTTGGAAACCCAGTGGGGTCACTATGGGTCAGAATCAACTCGATGGCAGTGAGTTTGGTTTTTTGGTTTATATGCATTAGTGGGATCATAGCACTATTCTGTTGTCACGTAGCACTCCTCATATTCTTTTTGTTAAGTTCAAATATATCCATTATATTTTTTTATGATGATGATTTGTGTGAAAGTTTATAGAGCATTGGTTTTCTGTTCAACAATTCATATACATTTTGTTTCTCATGACATTGATTGCAATCCCCACAATGTAACAACACTCTTCGCACTTCCTCCCTGTGTTTATCATTTCCCTTTGTCCTTCTTTCCTATCCCTTCCTGTCTTCTGATCTTTATCCATAGGGAAATGCTGCCCTCCTTATCTTATATAGTTGATTGTTCTACTGAGTGCAATACTCCCATGATGTTTTTGTTCACCTTATAGGCCTGTGCATTGTTTACATGAAAGTTGAGCCACGGGGTTTGAGTTCAGTTCCAGGCTTGAAGAGTGACTAAGGACCATGGTCTTGGCGGTTCCACCACTCTCTATCAGACCAGTAAATTCATTCTATTTTTGGATACAAGTTTGGGTTCTAGTTCTGAGTCCACTCCTAAGCTTCATGAGACCACTCACTACAAGGAAATGGAGTAGAAAATAGTAGATCAGCTGGATATAGTAAAGACCCAGAAGAGCTAATTTCATATGTAGTAATAGGAATTTTCTTTGGTTGACCTCTTTTTTAACAGGAGTGTCTTTGTTATCTAGTGCTGCTGTGACAGAAATACCCTAAGTGGGTGGCTTTAACAAACAAACTTACTGTCTCACAGTAAGGAGGCTACGAGTCTGACTTTGGGGCACTGACTCTAGGGGGAGGCTTTCCCTCTCTGTCAGCTCTGGAGGGAGGTCCACGCCTATGCTGAGCTGCTGTTCCTCAGTAATCTTTATAGGCACTGGCATCTTCTCTCAACTGTGCTGCTTTGCTGTTTGCTTAATCTGCTCCTTTATATCCCAAAAGAGATCGATTTAAGACACACCCTACACTGATACTGTCTCGTTAGCATAACAAAGAAAACCTGTTCCCAAATGGGATTATAAACACAGGTATAGAGGTTAGGACTCACAGCACATATTTTTGGTAGATGAAATTCAATCTGTTACAAATGTTTCACCATCAAATGCAGAACATGTAAGTTTATCTGAAGCACAGAAGTTAAGAAATCAGGCTCAAAAGAGAATTGCCCAAAAGATTAATCTCATTTCTCAGCAATGGAAACCCCAAAATGTAAAAAAAAAAAAAAAAGCCTAACTCTTTAAATGTCTACCCATTCTTTTAGTCTCAGTTTAATAGACACTTCCTTGTAGAAACCTTCCCTGACCACACCTTGCTTCCTTACACATAATTCCACTCACCCTAGTCAAAGTCAGTTCCTTGTACAATTCTAATTAATTAATAGTTACTTGTTCAGTATCTGTCTTTATTGACTCTAAACTCCATGAGGAAAGGACCGTGTCTGTCTTATTTGCTGCTTTATCACCAGACTCTAGCACAGTGCCTATAGGCACTCAGTAAATATTTGTTGAATAAGAGTGAATATGTAAGTGAATGAATTTTGTACATATTTTGTACATATGGTGTCAAGGTCAAAACAAAATAATAATCCAAATTGCCTTTGAGAGACATACAGCCTTTCCAAGGAAAACTGCCAAGCAAGAGGATCTGAGCATTCACAGTAACCGCTTCCCAATAACAGCTGTGGGCTCACCATCAACAAAGTTACTCACAGCAAACAATGAAGAACTTGAAGCGGTGCAGTGTTGTTGTTGTTGTTGTTAGATGCCATCAAGTCAGCTCTGACGCCTAGCGACCCAAGTACAACAGGATGTAACTCCCCAGTCCAGCACCTCCTCACAATCCCTGCTATGCTTGAGCTCATTGTTGCAGCCACTGTGTAATCCATCTCATTAAGGGTTTTCCTCTTTTTCACTGACCTTTACTTTACCAAGCATGATATCCTTCTCCAGGGACTGGTACCGTCTGACAGCATGACCGGAGTAGGTAAGACGAAGTTTGGCCATTCTCGCTTCTAAGGAGCATTCTGGCTGTGCTTCGCTGGGACGGATTTGTTTGTTCTTCTGGCAGCCCATGGTATTTTCAGTATTCTTTGCCAGCACCACAATTCAAAGGCATCAACTCTTCTTTGGTCTTCCTAATTCATTGTCCAGGTTTCACATGCATAGGAAGTGATTGAAAATACCACAACTTGGTATATGCATACCTTAGTCTTCAAAGTGACATCTTTACTCCTTCACACTTTGAAGAAGTCTTTTGCGGCAGATTTGCCCAGTGCAATACAACATCTAATTTTTTTACTGCTGCTTCCATGGGTGTTGGTTTTGAATCCAAGTAAAATTAAATCCCTGACAACTTCAATCTTTTCTCCATTTATCACGATGTTTCTTATTGGACAAGTTGTGAGGGTTTTTGTTTTCTTTATGTTGAGGTGTAATCCATACTGAAGACTGTTGTCTTTTGATCATTACTAGTGTTTCAAGTCTTTAGTTTCAGTAAGTAAGGTTGTATCATCTGCGTATTGTGGGTGGTTAATGAATGAGTCTTCCTCCAGTCCTGATGCTGCGTTCTTCTTCATAAAGTCCAGCTTCTCAGATTATTTGCTCAGCATAAAAACTGAATAAGTATGGTGAAAGGATAAAATCCTGGCACACACCTTTCCTGATTTTAAAACATGCAGTATCCCTTTGTTCTGTTTGTTCTATTGGTCTGTGTACAGGTTTCTCATGAGCACAATTAAGTGTTCTGGAATTCCCATTCTTCACAATGTTATCCATAATTTGTTGTGATTTGCATAGTCAAATGCCTTTGCATAGTCAATAAAATACAGGTAAACATCTTTCTGATATTTGCTCTCAGCCAAGATCCATCTGACATCAGCAATGATATCCCTCATTCCATGTCCTCTTCTGAATTCAGCTTGAATTTCTGGAAGTCACTTGTTAGTATACTGCTACAACTATTTTTGGATTATCTTCAGCCAGATTTTACTTGTGTGTGATATTAATGATATTATTTGGTAATTTCCACACTCTGTGGTATCACCTTTCTTTGAAATGGGTATAAATATGGATCTCTTCCAGTTGATTGGCCAGGTAGCTGTCTTCCACATTTCTTGGAATAAATGAGTAAGCGCCTCCATTTGTTGAACATCGCAGTAAGTATTCCACCAATTCCTGGAGCCTCATTTTTTGCCGAGGGAGCTCAGATAGAGTAGTGCCTAAGGCATTTGACTACTAACCAGAAGGCTGGTGGTTCAAACCCACTGGCCACTCTTTGGAAGGAAGATTGGACAATCTACTTCCATAGAGGTATACTGCCTCAGAAGCCCAAGGAGGGGTCTCTATGAGTCGGGATCAACTCAATGGCAGCGAGTTGTTTTGTTTTGTTTTGTTTTGCCAATTCCTTCAGTACAGCTTGGACTTCTTTCAATACCATAGGTTCTTAGTCACATTCTACCTCCTGAAATGGTTGAACATTGACCATTTCTTTTCTGTACACAAGCACTTCCCATCTACTGGGCATAAATACTAGCAGTTATACACAAAATGGACTGTGGTAGACTTGTCGGGGTTCCTCCCTATAATCCTGATATACCTAAGAAGGTTAATGCTCTAAAAAAAACTCACTGCTGTTGAGTTGTATCCAACTCATAGCAACCCCTCCTTGGGTTTCCGAGGAGGTACCACTACAGGAGTAGATTGCCCAACCTTCCTTCAGAGGAGTGGCTGATGGGTTGAACCCCCAGCCTTTAGGTTAGCAGTAAAATGCCATAGGCACTGTGCCAGGAGAGCTCCCAGGTTAATGCTAAGTAATAATAATACACCTATTCTCTTTCTAACAATGTATCTCTCTGATAAATCATTGGCTCAGCTCACCGCAGTCTCAACCTACAAGAAGTGTATGATCAAGTAATCTTAAAAACTATAAGAGCTGTCAATTTAAGAGTAATGATGTCTTCAGGCCTCTTATCAAGGTATTCAATCTCCTTCTTCTCCATTTTTTAGGAAGTGCTTTATTGGTTCATCCAGTCACAGAACCAAAAGCCACAATGGTTGATGTGTTTCTGCCAGGATCAGATGAGGTAAGAGTAAATGATAAACAGGCACCTATTTTACATCTCTCTCTTTCATCCCTCCATTCTGATGAACTAATTAGTTCCTTTTAGGAAAAACATTTCTTCATCATGCAGTTGTGAACCCAGCCCAAATGACAGTAGCAACGGAAGATTTCTTACAAGTTATAATCAATGTCTTCAGAGGTCAAGAAGAGGGGGAGGAGAAAGATGAATAGGTGATGAATTCTAGGAAGATCAGAATGGTTCTTTATCTTCAAACTTTGACTTGTATAAGTGACTCCTTATAAACGTATTGAGGCTTTGAGTAGGAGGAAATTTTTAAATCTACCATGAGGTATGAAATTCTTGGAGGAAACATAAGCATGAGAGACTTTGCTCTTTTGTTCTGGCTCTATCTGAATCCATAGTGTTGTTGGTACCAAAAGCTGGTCTCTAGACACTCATCCAAGTAGACAAACAGTAACAGCAGTGATTTCCCTCTATGCCCTTCCAGCTAGCTTCTGCTCTTTTGTTTGTTACTGTCATTGATCAGTGTCACCATATAAAATATCATCCTGGACCTGCTGGAGCCCAGGGCACTGAACCCAGGTGGGTTACAGAGGAAAGGGGGTCCTAACCCAAGAGCTACAAGGGAGAGAGCCACAGGTAACAAGACCAACAGCCTTCAGATAGACCAAGCATGTATCTAAAGGGGTCAGGAAAAAAGACAGGGCAGGAACTTGGGGTGCCAGACCAGTGCAGGCATGAAATAGAAGGCAGGAAGGAGACAGACAGTAGAGAGAGTCCTTGAGCATTGCAACATTGCCACAGGCTACAGCAGCAGAGGAGGAGCCTTGATAGATACTAAGCTGATGTGGGACTGCTCTGTCAAGATATTCCTGGACTGTCATGGCAAGTGGTGAGGTAGCTAAGCCAGATCATACTTGCTGCTTAGAATTACCGAGTGCTGAACAGCAACATAGGAGCTCTGGTAACATAGTGCCTAAGGCATTTGACTGCTAACCAGAAGGCTAATGGTTCAAACCCACCAGCCACTCCTCGGAAGTAAGATGGGGCAATCTACTTCCGTAGTGATACTGCCTCAGAAACCCAAGGAGGGGTCACTGTGAGTCGGGTCTGACTCCATGGCACGTAACAACAACAACGAACAGCAACATACAAGAAAGCACGAACAGTTCTCTTTTGATCTAGCTTTACATGTCTTGGTGTATCAGTGTCCTGAGGCTGCTGTAACAAATTAGCACAAACCTGATAGCAGCAAAAATGTATTTGCTCCTTCTAGGGGCTGTGAGGGAGAATCTGTTCCATGCCTCACTCCTAATTTCTGCTAGTTGTTGGCAATCCTTGGCATTCCTTGGCTAGTTGCTGTATCATTCCAGTCTCTGCCTCCATCTTCACATGTGTGACTGTGTCTCCTCTTCTATCTCTCTCTTTCATAAGGACACTTTTGATGGCATTTAGAGCCTAATCAGATAATCCTGGTTAATCTGCTTATCTCAAGATCTTTAATTTACCAGCTACCCAGAGGGACCGAGTAGTTAAACCTGTGGCCTTGGGACCATAGTCACAGGGGACATCAAGCTCAATTGGCATAACATACCGTACAAAACATTGTTCCACCCCCTACTTTGGTGAGTAGCGACTGGGATCTTAAAAGCTAGCAAGCTGCCATCTAGATGCAACGATGGGTCTCTCCTC
>NW_006921613.1:18604461-18610874 GCF_000298275.1 Orycteropus afer afer | reverse complement strand
AACTGTGGTCAATGACATGAGACAAAGTATATGTGAACTGCTGTATGGAAAGTGAATTTGCTCTGTAAATCTTCACCCAAATCACAATTTAAAAAAAAAAAAAGATCTTTAATTTATTCATAAATGTTACCATTTAAGGTAATACCTTAAATTATTAAAGGAGCTTAAGAAATGAATACAGGTTTTCTCCACTATCTGAAAGTAGAGCATTACTCTGAAACCTATTGTAAGCTGAAAGAAGCAATCACCATTACTTTTATTTATTTATCTATTTATCTATTTATTTATTTTTAGAATATGTGCTGCCAAAGCAAGCACTCACCATTACTTTATGTGGGAGCAGTCCAAGACCCAAAAAATAACTTACCAAATCATACCAAATAACACATGAAACCTAAAACAACACTAGCATATAGTGTTTACAGACACAGTTCAAAGCTGCAGTGGCTTGATGCAGAAACACTGAGTGTAGTTCCTGGGGAAGGAGCCTGGCGATTCCATTCTCTCTGCCCAAGTGCGCTCTGCCTCTTTAATGGCTCGCTGCCAAACAAACGCTGAATACTAGTTTAGCTTTTCAGTTGTTTTCTTAAAATCAAAACTCCTCTTCGGATCTCTTTCAGCTAGTAAAAACGGTACTAATGTAGGTTTTTTGTAAAAGAGAAGCAGCATAAAGCGAACTTCCGAAAAGTAACAACAATACAACGGACTGCTATCCAGTGCGATTTGACTCACAGTGACCCCTCCTTGGGTTTCTGAGGCGTAGTATCAGAAATAGAAGGCAGGAAGGAGACAGAGAGAGTCCTTGAGCATTGCAACATTGCCACAGGCTACAGCAGCAGAGGAGGAGCCTTGATAGATACTAAGCTGATGTCGGACTGCCCTGTCAAGATATTCCTGGACTGTCATGGCAAGTGGTGAGGTAGCTAAGCCAGATCATACTTGCTGCTACAGAAGTAAATTGCCCAACCTTCCTTCCGAGGATTGGCTGGTGGGTTTGACCCACCAGCCTTCTGATTAGCCATCAGATGCTTTAGGCACTATGCCACCAGAGCTCCTTTTGAAAAGTAAGGAGTACCTATGTATCTTTTTCAGGGACCACTATTTTGCTATCACAGTAAGCAGGCTTTTCTCTAGAATGTTAATGAATTTTGTTCTTCTTTGTTTCTCCAGTAATTTGTAGTTCTGAAGTGGAAGCCTCTTTACAAAGTTTTCTCTTCCCAGATGAAATGTGAGAAAAAGATTAAATGTAGCAACAACTAAATATAGTGTCCTGCTTAGCATTTGTGCTTATAGTTTTTCACGTGGATTCTAACAAAGGTTGTGTCGAAACAGTAGGCTCCCATTAAGGGCTAAGTAGGGTCCCCTCCCTATTGAGCCACTAATTTTTACTAGTGACCTGTCATCACTGCAAGCACATTGTTGTGACTATGAACTATATTCCTTCAACACTATTTTCCAGAGTGTTCTGTGATTGTTTCTCTTGCTACATCTTCACAAACACTGGGTAAAAGAACCAAGCTATTTCTTGCCAAGCCTGCCCCTTTACCTCAGTTGATTAGTTGTGTAAGGAGGCTATCAGATGTGGCTAATTCAGTCCCTCAACTGTCACTTGCCCCTTATTTGTGTATGGTGTATTCCCTAACCTCCTTAAAGTCTTTGCTTGACTCTCTCTTCAATGAAGCCTTTGCTGACCATCTATTTAAAATTACAAACTACTGCTACTGTCCCCTAGTGCTATCTAGCCATCCTGTAGCCTTTATTTTTCTCCCCAGAACCTGCCACTTTCTAGCAGTCTATATATTTTACTGATTCGTTTTGTTTACTTTCTGTCTCTCTAGCTAAAATTTTAGCTCCTTGAGGGCAGTTATTTTTTCTGCCATGTTTATTCTCTATCATCAGTACCTGGCACATAGTGCATACTTGCTCGAAGATAGTCTCTAAGCCTGACCTATATCGTGCTTTGTACCACTTAAACCCATCTTAGGTTGGAGATCTTTGTATATGGCACCTGCATAGATCCTTCACCTCTCATTGTAATTAGTTCTGGAAATAGTGGACAGGTAATACCCAAATCTTATCTGAACCAGTTTTTTACCTTTCACTGCTACCATAAAACTATTAGAATTGGCCAAAGAGAGAGGGAGAGAGGAAGAAAGAGAGAGAGAGATACCAGAGAAAGACTTTACAGGGGGAAAAAAAAAAAAAACCTATGACAGTATCCTCCATAAACATAGACACTTAAATCCTTGACAAAATGCAAAATGTTAGCAAACTGAATTCAGCTAAAGATAATATCATGACCAAAGCAGAGTTGATCTTGTTAAAAGTTTACTGTAGCTAGTGATAGTCAAGTCATAGATAGTCTTATCACATTCACAGCAGGACAGTGACAGACTCAACAGCCCTGCTATATAAAATTCAAAACCCACTGCCATCAAGTTGATTCTGACTCATAAAGACCCTACAGAACAGAGTAGAGCTGTCCCATAGGGTTTCCAAGGCTGTAAACCTTTACAGAAGCAGACTGCCACATCTTTCTCCCATGGAATGGCTGGTAGGTTTGAATCAATGACCTTTTGGTTTGCAGCTGAGCATTTTAACAACTTTGCTACCAGGGCTCCTCTGCTATATACAGGATATAATAATCCTAGGATGAATTTATGAAATACACTCCATGGCTGCCAGGAATTATACTGGGTTAGAAGGGAGAAAAAGAGGTTTTTGTTTTCATGCTGATTCCTATTGGATATCTTAAGGATTTATCCCATCAAATTACTTGGTGGGACCTTTTTGGTACTTCAGCAACTAAACCCTCTTGACAGGAATCCCAGATGAGAATTTAAGCTTTATCCCTTTCCATGCTCATTTTAAAAAAAAGATACGATGAGAGAAACCCAAGTTTCTATTGTCTTTCTCCCAGGATATCTGTTTCCTTCTCCGACACTTCTTTTCTCCCGTCTCATTTGTAATTTATTAGCTTACAATGTGCTTTTCTTCTTTTTTTTCCCTGAAATTTTTCATGATCTCTTCTACTCCTAGAAGCATTAAATTTTTATAATCCCATCTTCTATGAGGGTAAGAACTATGTCTTTTCTGTTTACTCATATATATACCAGCACCCAGTACAGTGCCTAGCACATAGTGCATTGTTCAGTAAATAATTTCTGGATAGACAAATGAATGGTCTTTTTGTCAAATTAATAAGTCACAGTACTTAGTTGGTCTTTTGGGATATTGGCATATACTCTTCCTGACTCCTACCCAAGATATACAATACTTACTTTAGCTTTTGGTTATTTGATATCCAGATAAGTGAATGTTTTACTGTGTAATGTAATCAGGAGCAGAGTTGCTCATATGCTCTCTTCACTGGGGTCTGTTCTCTTTTAGGTCTGGTATGACTCTAAGACATTTGCTCATTGGGAAGGCGCACGCAGTGTGAAGATCCCAGTAGCCTTGGACACTGTAAATTATTTTCAGACTATTATTTTTACCTGTTGTGTCTATGTAGAAAGAACCAAGATTGTTAGTGTCCTGCATGATAACACGTACATAATGTTGTTGTTGTTATGTGCTGTTGAGTCGGACCGGATTCATAGCGACCCCTCCTTGGGTTTCAGAGGCAGCAGCACTACGGAAGTAGGATTGCCCAACCTTCCTTCCGAGGAGTGGCTGGTGGGTTTGAACCGCCAGCCTTCTGGTTAGCAGTCAAGTGCCTTAGGCACTACTCAACCAGACCTCCCACACATACATATAGAGATAAAAAGTAGATTAGTGGTTGCCTAGAGCTGGGGCAGAGGGAGGGTTTGTGGGAAAATGATGAATACCTCCTAATGGGTACAGAGTTTCTTTTTAGGGTGATAAAATATTTTAAAATTGATTGTAGTGATGGTTGCATAGCTGTAAATATACTAAAGCCATTTAATTATATACTTAAAATGGGTGAATTACATGGCATGAAAATTATATCACTGTTTGCAAATGTGGGGAAAAGAAAGATAACATATACTCAGATTTCACAATTGTTAGGCCAGAGTAAACTCAAGCCACCAACATTTCAGTTGGCAGCTTCCTCCAGGTGTCAGGCCCTGATGAGACAGCCTAATAAGACAACCGAGGTGGCAGTTCACTCTTTAGCAAAGCCTTAGAAATAAACATGTGTACTACACTTAACAGGAAAATTACAAAATACAGAATAGGAAAGGCCACTAATAGAATGGGCAGAATATAGTTCATCACTTAGAAGAAAAAAACACTAAAGACAGATTGTATTAATTTCCTGTGGCTGTCATAACAAACTATCACCAGCTTGGTGGTTTTCAACAACAGGAATTTGTTCCCTCACAGTTCTGGAGGCTAGAAGTACAAGGGCTGCCTCTGAGGATTCTAGAAGAGACTCATTCCTTGTCTCTTTCAGCTTCTGGTGGTTCCAGGTGTCCTTGGTTTGTGGCTGTAGAACTCCAGTATCTGCTTCTGTCTTCACATGTACTTCACCTCCCTGTGTCAGTCTATTTGATCTCTTATAAGGACACTTGTCATTTGATTTAGAGCTCACCTGAGTAATCCAAGATGATCTTATTTTAAGATCCTTAATTTTTTTGCAAAAACTCTTTTCCAAATATCTATGACATTCATAGATAGGTTCCAGGGGTTAGGATATGGAGGGCTACTATTCAACCTACTATATAAGTATAGATTTTTAAACAATTAGTGAAAAATGGGAAGTCTCCCATTAATTAAGAAGTTAAGCCATTTTGTTAGTGTTTAAAGTTTTTTTCTTTTAATGCCATCGTCCTCATATTGGGAAATGCCATCTCTGTGCCCACAAATTTATTTTGACCTCCAGTCTGTACTTGTAAAGATGTAAGTATGAGTCATATGTTAGTAAATGTTTTTAAATTCTACTTTGAAATCTCCTTATAGAATACTCCTTCCCTGTTCTGTGTAGATACCAGTGTTTCAGCGAGGTGGAAGTGTGGTACCAGTAAAGACAACAACAGGAAAGTCCACAGGCTGGATGACTAACTCCCCCTATGGACTCCGGGTAGCTCTAAGCTCTAAGGTATTTGGAAAATCTGTTACCTTTGCACATCACATTTGTTACTCCTCTGTCTACAAGGAACTCTGGTAGCATAGTGGCTAAAGCACTTGACTGCTAACCAGAAGGCTGGCGGTTCAAACCCACCATCCACTCCTTGGAAGGAAGGTTGGGCAATCCTACTTCAGCAGTGATACTGCCTTGGAAACCCAAGGAGGGGTCGCTATGAGTCGGGGCCGACTCGACGGCACATAACAACAACAACAACAACTGTGTCTACAGTGGTAGCCTTTTGCATGTATGACACCATGTAAAAGTGGTGATTCCCATGTATGAGATAGGCATTTCAGATATTTATCTAGTACTGAATCATTGTCTAGCTTGTCTGACAATGGCTTGATCTTAATGGAACTCTGAGATCAGGGAAAGATAAAAATGTCCTTGTGGAGCACTGTGACGCTGCTGCTCTGCAGCTTAGCATTGATTACTACAGGACTAAAAGCTCAGTGGGCCAGAGACATCCTCTTTCAGTGGATTAGCCCTGAAACCCAGTCTCCTATAAAGTGGTTCCTGTGCCTCTACATTTCAGGGACACCATACCCACACAGTGACTTCTATTCTCATTACTGACTCCAACCACTAAAATCTTTCTGGATGAGGCCCAGGAGGATCCAGAACTGATCTGTCCTTTTGAGATCTTTTGAGCCAATTGAAGCCTGTAGCCAAGTCCCCTCCTAGTCCCTGTTTACCCAAATACAGTACAGGGTCAACACGCACACAACGTCTTACTCTTATGCAGATATTATAAAATAATCAAGTAAGCTGCAGCTTTCTTTTCCATCTGTTTGATAGTGGATCTGTCTTCTTGGGCCAAACTGTGAGCCTTTGAGAAGCCACAGAATGAATATAAGAGACTAGAACACCACAGCCCAAAAAGCATGTCAATAAAAATAAATTGCCATACTTTCATTGAATGCTGTGACTTTTTTGACATGTAAGAGGAGTTTTTCTACTAAAGAAAGGAGGAACCAGACATCATTTTATAAATTGAAGGTCTTCTAGAGATAGTTGATTTCATTCAGTATATATTGATTTTTTTTTTTTTTTTTAAACTTCAGTTTCATTCTGTAAACTTCTTGACCTTGTTATCACATTCTGGGATAGTATTTTCAGAGAATCCACCTCTGCCACTAACCATTCTTCACAGTTCAGATTACTTTCAACAAGGCCTAGTTCTTTGTGTTCCTTGTGTGTCACCTGTATTTTCCTCTCGTGTATCACTATCTAGTCAGGAGAGATTGAGTATTCACTGTATGTGTTTGTCTGACTACTTTGTACAACTTGAACATTGAGCTTTTGTTCAACATAGTTTTTT
>NW_006921613.1:18602256-18603576 GCF_000298275.1 Orycteropus afer afer | reverse complement strand
TTGTACCATTTTACAGTCCCACCAGCAGTGTATGAGAGTCCCAATCTCTCCACAACCTCGCCAGCATTTGTTATTTTCTGTCTTTCAACATAGTTTTTGACATACATTTCTATTCTGCTGTTCCCTAGAAAGATTTTACATAAGCACATTCTCTACCTGTGATTCACTCTCCAGGGTTCTGCAGTTGGTGATTTATATCTTGATGATGGACATTCATTCCAGTACTTCCACCAGAAACAGTTCTTGCACAGAAAGTTTTCCTTCTGTTCAGGTGTTTTGATTAACAGGTAATGACAGCTAAAGAAGTCATGTGTGTTTTAAATAAATTACACTGCCCTTTTTGCATCTTCAAATGCACAGGTAATGTTTTGGTGTACTATTTAAAGAAAGGATGGTGAAGGTCACTTGTAGGGTATTTTTCAATCATTCCAGTATGACTACCCCTTTTTTATTGTCTCCATCTTCCTTTCCCCTTCTCCCTGTAAAAAATAAAAAAGGATTCAATTTAAGTTTCCATTAATTCCATTCATTCATCCATTCAGCAATTCATTAAGTATCCACTTTCTTACAGTTTGATTGTAATGCTCAAGTCACATTTGTCCTTCAGTGATTTCTCTCCAAATAGTTTATTAAAGGACCAAAAACTAGACTCACTGCCATAGAGTTGATTCTAACTCATAGTGACCCCCATTGGGTTTCCAAGGCTATAAATCTTTACAGAAGCAGACTGCCCCATCTTTCTTTTGCAGAGTGACTGGTGGGTTTGAACCACTGATCCTTTAATTAGCAGCCAAATGCCTTAACCACTATGCCACCAGAGCTGCTTCCTATCAAGCACAGACCCCATGAAATCCATGAAACATTATTTTACCCATTCTCTTCTCTGACCCCAAATTGGAGTATTTACAGAATGGGTGAGGCAGAAGGGCGGGGGTGGATATTATTCTCCTTTGTTTCTTTTAATCTCAGGACATATAGCAGAATAACCAAAAAAAAAAAAAAAAACCCAAACTCACTGCTGTCGAGTCAATTCAACTCATAGCAAACCACCCCCACCCCCCTTGGGTTTCTAAGACAGTATCTCTACAGAAGTAGATTGCCCAGTCTTCCTTCGGAGGAGTGGCTGGTGGGTTTGAACCGCCAGTCTTCTGGTTAGCAGTCAGATGCCTTAGGCACTATGCCACCAGAGCACCTATGATGAAAAAGATGAAAAAACAGATGATGAAAAAAAATTTCTGCTTTCTTAATGAATGGTTTTAACATGCCCGCTAACAGTTAACAATAATTCACTTTGTACAAATGCTTTAACTTTCATTCCTT
>NW_006921613.1:18595162-18601251 GCF_000298275.1 Orycteropus afer afer | reverse complement strand
TTTCCGAGGCAGTATCACTACGGAAGTAGGATTGCCCAACCTTCCTTCCGAGGAGTGGCTGGTGGGTTTGAACCGCCAGCCGTCTGGTTAGCATGTAATGTATTTAGGCCAAGCCAACTCTGTGCTTTCTGGTGGAATCAAACATAATAGTCTCACATAGGCCATCCCACTTCTCTTCACGAATTGGTCTTTCTGCTCATTATAAGCCATAAATAATGTTCTAAGTGCAATTATTTGAGTCTTGAAATAATACCTAAGCTTTTTTGATTCTGTTTTCTGTACTATAGATACCTGAAGCCCTGGAGACTCTTATCTATGTTTATGGAGTTTGTTCAAGGACATAGGATGGGATTTATATCCTTTCTTACCTATTGAATTTCTGGGACAGATCACTTTTTTCTTTATAGTTTGGGTTTTGTTTTTCAACTACTCTTGCTTTCAAAACAATGAAGTATTTCATGTTTAAAAAATTATTGGAAATCCATGGGTGAAAGTACTATTAATTTGGATTCTGTTAAGTGAGACATAGGGCTTTATGATGTGATTAGAAAACATTTCAGACTCAAAAGATTTTTTTTCCTCCTAAATATTCATTAACCTTTCCCTCTTTTACTGTCTTGCTGTTTAGATGGGAAAGATCAGCTTGTGGCTTTTACATATAGTGCAGAAACCTCCACCCTGAGCCTGGAGAAGCTCTCATTGAACATCACTGCTAATTGGGAGGTCCACATCAAATGATGACGTGCCCTGGTGATGAGCGCAGGGAGCAGCCTGTGCTTTCAGCCCTCCCCTTGGCTTTGAGATTCATGCTGCGCTTTCTACGACTTCCCTGGCTCAAAATAATCTCTCCTTAGTCATTGTGCAGTGTTCTGATGAACAACACATTTCATGTTTTTCAAATTTTACATTTTTAGATGTAGTAATAATACTCTTTGTATCAAACACCGACTCTTCTCCTGGATACAGGGAGCAGTGGCCCTTTGGTAAGCACTGTGGTCCGGTGAGCAGCTGCTCCTTAAGCAGGGTTGGATAAGTTTGTTTTATATGGGATGTGGGCCAGTCCCATTGGGTATGGACCATGTTGCAGACTTGCTCCAGGTCATGCGGCAGAGTCCCATCTGGCTACAGCAGCTGAGTGGCTCCAAGTGAACAGCCTCTGGAACCCTAATTATGTTTCACCCACTTAGACATGGCCAGGCAGCTCTTTCCTACAGGCAGTGCGTATGCTGAACCTCAGGCCGTTATTCCTCCCAGAGGTTAACTCAGGAACACAAAGGATTCTTTTTCTTTTCATGCTTTTCAGGCTCAGAAATTCCAAATTAATATTCCTCAAATTCTAACTTCTTTGTCTTCATTGTTTTTATTAAATACTGTCTATTAGCCAAGCATTTATACATGAGAAATGAGTAAGCTATAATTAATAATAAAATACCCTGTTCCTACCACCAAACGTCAGAAATAGAATACCAGGTGGGGACTAGAGTGGCAAAGTGAGGCACTTGGCCTTGTGAACAGAATTTAAGGTGGTGCCAAAAAATGCAATAATAAAAACAAATAATAATGGAATATTTTTAAAAATCAAAACCCATGATGAACACAATTTTAGATAAAGCCAGAATCAGTATTACAGAGCTTTCCTTTTGCCTCAGGCTCCAGCATGGCTTGGCGTGGGATAGAACATTATGGCATACCACTTTCATCATGTGGCTCCCTGCTGCCCTGCACAGCATCTGTTGGGGCAGCCTCATCTCCTCACCACTGCTCAAACATGCACATATTATCAGGCTTCCTTTTCTTCCAAAACCAAGCTCACTGCCATCAAGTCGGATCCAACTCATAGCGACCCCTCCTTGGGTTTCCAAGGCAGTATCACTACAGAAGTAGATTGCCCAACCTTCCTTCCGAGGAGTGGCTGGTGGGTTTGAACCACCAGCCTTCTGGTTAGCAGTCAAAGGCCTTAGGCACTATGCCACAAGAGCTCCCTTCCTTCTCTTAGCACCTTGCCAAATGCTACTTCTGTGCATTTCCACTGTGTTCCACCTATGCAAATCTTCCAACCTTCCAGACTCAACTCAAATCCCACTTTTCCATGAAGCCTTTCTAACTATCTTAACACTCCCACTTGCCCGTTGCCACTGATTTTGCCCTTCTCTGAAATCCTATCCCACTTAAAATGTATACTCTGGTGCTTAGTATTGTTGGAGTGGCCCTTTAAAGTTTCAAGTATGTTTGTTTTGTTTTCAGGCTAGATTGTAAGCTTCTTAAGAGCAGGTTATATTTGTTTTATATCTGCCAGAGCACCAATATTTGGCTTTCAGTAATTATTGACTGTGATTAGTTAACTGATGGATTTGTTTTAAAAAGTGAGAATTGAATGGATTTGTTTCTGATTTACTTTTTTTGACAGACTTCATTCCAGATGTGGTAAACATTGTGCATTTCCTCGTGGACATAGTTCATCGTACTAGCTGAGATTTAAGCTTTGCCAAATACAAGCTCAAATAGACACATAGAGATTTTTTTGCTCCTATTTCTGTTTAGTTTTGCAATTGAGGAGAAAGGAAGCTCCCTATATTAGCTGAAGTCTTATTTCCTGGATTCAAATTGCCCTTGTGAATCTAAAATACGACTTAACCTGAAAACTGAGTACTCTTACTGCTAACCAGAAGGCTGGCGGTTCAAACCCACCAGCCACTCCTCCGAAAGAAGGTTGGGCAATCCTACTTCCGTAGTGATACTGCCTCGGAAACTCAAGGAGGGGTCGCTATGAGTCGGGGCCAACTCGATGGCAAATAACAACAACAACAGTGGTATAGTGGCTAAGGCATTTGGCTACTAACCAAAAGGTTGGTGGTTTTCTTCCACTATGAGGAAGAAAAATAAGGTGGTCTGATTTTGAGAGGACTTACAGCCTTGGAAACCCAATCAATGGGAGTCAGTGTGAGTCAAAATTGACTCAATGTCAGTGTGTTTTGTTTTGTTTTACTTAATATAAATGGTGGTTTTTAATAGCACATAAAGACCTATCATCCAGATCAGCATATATGGCATGTCTATCCTTCCATTTATGGAGCTGTGGTGGTGTAGTTCATAAGATATTTGGCTGCTAACCAGAAGGTCAGGGAAGCTCTGGTAGCACAGTGACTAACAACAACAACAACAACCAGAAGGTCAGGTTCAAACCTACCAGCTGCTCTACGAAAGGAAGATAGGGTGATCTACTTCTGTAAAGATTTACAGCCTTGGAAACCCAGTGGGGATTGCTATGAGTTGGAATCAATTCAATGGCAGTGAGTTTGGTTTTTGTTTAAGTATCCTTCCATTTAAAATAGTTTTGGAAGGAAATAAAAACTAATAGAGTAAGTCTGTGAGGAACTGTTCTGTGTTGAGCCTTGTCTATACTGGAACATTTGACTGGAGACTCAATGAGTGGAGAGAAATAAGAATCTGAGTGTTTTTAATTGTTCTTTGCTCTTCTTGTATCACACTTTACCCACTTCCTATTTCTGAAGCTGTATTGGGAAGTTGTGTGGGGCTTGTGTGCCCTGCAGCTGTTCAGTTACCTTGTTGTGGCTAATGCTTGATGTTTTCTCAGGGAACTAGATTTTATGTAAGCATATAGAAAGAATCATTTTTAACATGGATTCAAATAAAGCTCTAAAATGAATATATACTGTGTCTTTCCATTAAGATTAAGATGCCAAAGAATGAGTTGACAAATCAGTTTAAAAACAAAAAATGCTCAACAGGAAAATGACCAAAGTCAGTTTGTGAAAGAAATCCAAACTGGCAAAATAAGTATATGAAAAGTGCTCAGCCTCACTAATAATCAAAGATTTTTTTTTTTTTTTTTTTTTGCATGATTGACCAAGATTAAAAGTAACAAAACTGCCCAGTGCTGATGTTGGTGTGGGGAAATATGCACTCTTGGGCATTATTGTTGGAATTTTAAATTAGTATCATCTTTTGGGATCACAATTTGGCAATAGTATAAAAAATTTAAATTTGCGTACTCTGATCCAGTAATTTTACTTCAAATAAACCAGCTCAGAGCTATTAATGTCTATGTGGTTTATACAGTGGAAAACTAGAAATTAGCTCTTTTAACAAGAGACATTTAAATAAATACAACACTTTCAAGTAGTAGAATATTATATAACAAAATAATCATAGGGACTTCTGGTAAGATGGCAGAATAGGCAGACAAGCTACACAGACCCTCTTCAACAAAGAAAAGGGAAACCAATTGACAGAGTTATAGAAGATAACCCTGGAGCCCTGAGCTTTGAAAAGAAATATTCAGAGGTGGATTTGGCACCAAGTAGTGGACAAACCTGATTGAAAACAGTGAGTACAGAGATAGAGCAGCACACTGTCAGCTACTCTGATGGGACCAACAGCTTGAATATTTCCAAGTGGTGTTGGGACCTGAGAATTGACCTAAAGGTCAGCCCTGGTTGCCAAGGGCTGCAGGGACAACTTCACTGGTGTTCTATGACTAGGAAGGGAAATAGCAAGGAGGGAGACAACTTGAGCTGTGGACTTTTGGCTGTCCAGACGGTGCAGCCATTTTGATGGTTTATAAGTGGTGGCCATTTTGGATATTTAAAGTGACTGAGGAGACAGCCATTTTGAATGTTTACAAGCATTGGCCATATTGGATTTTAAAGTGACAGCATTCTCATTCAGATTCCAGGGACCTAAGAATAGGCTCCATCTGCCAAGGGCAGCAGGGACATACGGGAGGCTGACAACAGGAAAGGAGACAAATGGTGAATGTGTAAGTGCTACCAACTAGTGAATAGAGGAGCACAACACAGTACCTTGCTTACATAGATAGCATACAAACAAAACAAAGAAAACAAAAATTGTGGGCAAGTCACTCCAACATACGATCACCAATTAAATATAAACACAAAAACATCACAATGCCTTGGAGACAACAGAGAATCACACTCCACACAAAGAAGCAAGATAAACCAGGGGAAACAAGGGTCCAGGATATAAACCCAAAACACATCCATGATGAAGAACCAGCATTAGAACTACCTTGTTAAGGAATTCTAAAGAATTATATTTAGATACCTTCAATGGATTGAGAGACAGATCAAGGAAAACACTGACAAAATGGAGGAAAACACAAGAGAAAACCCTAGAACTATTTCAAAAGACTATACAAGAAAAAAATGACATAATAAATGAAAAATTAGAAATGATACAAAATCTATAGACAGAAATCCAGAAGATTAATACTAAATTTTCAGAAATAGAACCACATTGAACAGGCAAAGGAATAGAATTGAATCGATGGAAGACAGAATTAGTGAGATTAAACACAAATACCTCAATACTTCTTTGGAAAGAGATTAATCAGAAAAAAATCAAAACAAAATGAAGAAAGCCTAAGGTTCATGTGGGATACCATCAAAAGGAATAACTTACATGTAATCACAATTCCAGAACAAGAAGAGACAAAAAACCACAGAGTAAATTGTTGAAGACTTGTAGGAAGAGACTTTTTCTGGTATGATGAAAGATGAGAATATATCCATTCAAGAAGTCCAAAGAACCCCAAACAGGATAGACCCCAAAAGAAAATCACCAAGACATCATCATCAAACTCACCAAAACCAAAGGCAAAGAAAGAATCCTGAAAGCAGCACAGGAAAAATGAAAAGTTACCTACAAGGGGAAACCAATAAGACTAAGCTCAGATTTCTCGGCAGAAGCCATGTAGGCGAGAAGACAGTGGGATGGTATATATGAAACCCCGAAAGAGAAAAGTTTCCAACCAAGAACTATAAAACCAGCAAAATTGTCCCTCAAATATGATGGTAAGATTAGGACATTTCTAGATAAGTAGAAATTAAGGGAATTTGTTAAAACCAGACCAACCTTACAAGAGATACTAAAGGGAGTCCTTTGGACAGAGAACCAACAACAGCAAACAACAACCAACCATTAACACACATGATGGCATAACCCAGAAACCAACCCAGTTATGGGAATATCCAAAATAAGCAAGCCTACAAGATTGTAAGTAAACAGGGAACCAGAGACATCAATTGACAAATGAGGACAACTACAAA
>NW_006921613.1:18484112-18593932 GCF_000298275.1 Orycteropus afer afer | reverse complement strand
TTTCACTGTACATAAATTATACTTCAATAAAATTATATTTATCAACATGTTGTTGTTTGTTGTTGTTATGTGCCATTGAAGTCGGACCTGACTCATAGCGACCCCTCCTTGGGTTTCTGAGGCAGTATCACTACAGAAGTAGAATGCCCAACCTTCCTTCCAATTTATCAACATAGGAATATGTTTTGATAAAATCTTTATTAAATGATTTTATTTATGTAAAAATTACAATAAAACAAATCCAACTTGAGGGGAATCCTATACTCTTCAAAACATGAAGATCATAAAAAACTAGACTGAAGAACTTCCAGACTGAAGGAGGCTAAAGAGGTGTAATAAATGTGGGATCCTGGGTTGGATCTGGCCCTGTAAAGGACACTAATGGGACAATTAGCAAAATTTGCATGTGGTGTTTTAATTTCATGGTTATTTTATTAATTTTGAGAGTTGTATTATGTTTATGTAGAAGAACTTCCTTGTTTTTAGGAAATACTAAAGTATGAAGGGGTAATAGGACATGATATCTGCAGCTTACTCTCAAGTGGTTCAGAAAAAAAACTCTTGTGTGTGTTTATGTGTGTAGAGAAAGAGAGAGAGAATGGGCAAAATATGGTAGAGTGTTAACAATTAGGAATTCTGGGTGAAGGATGTGCAGAAGTTCTTTATATTTTTAACTTTTTTGTAAGTTTGAAACTTGCAAAACAAAAATTTAAAAACACAGGTGATGCGCTATATATTTGTAATATCTAATAGCTAAAAATATGTTTGGTTTCTATTGTTGTAAAGGCTTATAAAGTATGGCATGTAAACAGCAGTTAAATGAAACAAATGGAGTTAATAGTAAACTTAAAAAAAAAAAAAAACCAAACTCACTGCCGTCGAATCTTTCTTCCAAGGAGTGACTAGTGGGTATGAACTGCCATGCTTCTGTTTAGCAGTCAACTAAATGCCTTAGGCACTATGCCAGCAGTGCTCCTAGTAAACTCTAGTACAAGAAAATATCTTTATCAGCTCTTCTCCCCCTTAGAAATGTTCAGTCAATCCAAGTCCTCGACTCAAGTTCCCTATCCCAGGGAATATTTTCACCACACTCTGAGCACCAGGCCAAAAATAGCCCCCAACCCAGTACCACATACACTATGGTACCACTTGGTGTTGCATCCTAGAAGTTTTGTCTGATCACAGGGAGCTGAGCATGGAGCCTGCATATTTCATGTTTACAGCTAGCGTTTATTTAGGGCAATGCCCAGTATAGTAGCCAGGGAAAGTCCTTCATGCATGTGCAGGCCACTTTGGTGACCTTCCTTCTTTTCTCAGGCCTAAGGCCTCTGCGGACATGCCGATCCAGGCTATAGTAGATCTGGGGAAGTCATTCCCTGACAGAAGTGATCCCAGAATAGGTGCCAGTTTAACTAGGTACCAAGACATTCCCTGCCCCAAGGTGAGTGGTTTAAGATCAGCCTACAAGACTAATTGTGTTGTGGGGGGGGGGGGTTCATTTCAGAACCATGACTAAGTGAACTTCAACATCATGGTCCCACGTATCAACACGATCAGAGCTAATTCAAATCAAGCCATTCTCCTAAACGCTCCCCAAACAGAAAATGCAGATGGTCATCATGAGTTTTGCAGAGCCCAGTAGCCTGGTTAACTGAAGCCATAAAGAAATCATAGGGAAGGTGGCAATTCTGCAGTTTGATCTGTATGTGGAATCCCTTCACTTTTTCATATCCTTTTCGGTATTGTTGTTGTTGTTGTTGTTATGTGCTAGGATATTGTAATTAGACAGACAACAGAAAAATAGTAGAAAAAAAAAATACACAAATGTCTGGGGCTTAATTATTTAGCTCATAACTGACCATCTATTATGGCTTGACTTGTGTCACCCGAAAATATGTTATAAATCCTAACCTCCACACCTGTGATTATAATCTCATTTAGGAATGGGTTGTCTTTGTTATGTTAATGAGGAAGGATTAGTGTAGGGTGTGTCTTGAGTCAATCTTTTTTGAGATATTGTTGTTGTTGTTGTTGTTATGTGCCATCGAGTTGGCCCCGACTCATAGCGACCCCTCCTTGGGTTTCCGAGGCAGTATCGCTACGGAAGTAGGATTGCCCAACCTTCCTTCCGAGGAGTGGCTGGTGGGTTTGAACTGCCAGCCTTCTGGTTAGCAGTCAAGTGCTTTAGCCATCTGGTGGTGTAGTGCCTAAGACATTTGACTGCTAACCAGAAGGCTGGCTGTTCAAACCCACCAGGTATTCCTTGGAAAAAAGGTGGGGCAATCTACTTCCGCAGTGATACCACCTCAGAAACCCAAGGAGGGATCACTATGAGTTGAAATCGACTTGACGGTAGTGAGTTTTTTTTTTTTTTTTTTTAAGAGATTAAACAAGCAGGTCAAGAGCAGAGCCACATAAAATCACCCAGGAATAGAAGCTGAAAGAGACAAGGACCTTCCTCCAGAGCTGGCAGAGAGAAAAAGCCCTCCTCTAGAGCCAGCAGCCTGAATTCAGACTTCTAGACTCCTAAATTGTGAGGAAATACATTTCTGTTTGTTAAAACCAAACTCAGTCGGACCCGACTCATAGCGTCCCCTCCTTGGGTTTCCAAGGCGGTATCACTAGGGAAGTGGATTGCCCAATCTTCCTTCCGAGGAGTGGTTGGTGGGTTTGAACCACCAGCCTTCTGGTTAGCAGTCAAATCCCTTAGGCACTAGGCTACCAGAGCTCCTTCTGTTTGTTAAAGCCACTCATTTGTGTTATTTCTGTTAACAGCAACACTAGATAACTAAGATAGAATTTGGTACTGAGAAGTAGGGGTACTGCTCTAACAAATAGCTACAATGTGGAAGTGGTTTTGGAATTGGGTAATGGGTGGAGGTTGGAAGAGTTTTAAAGTGCCCAGTAGTAAAAGCAAATGATGAACATGTGATTGGACAGTGGAGGAGGGGTGATGCTTTTTATGCAGTGACAAACCTATATTTCACCAGTTCACAGATACAGAAAAAATTTAACCCATATGGAATATGCCTAAAGTTTTGCCCATATTTGATCTGATTCAGAAAATGAGATTTTGGACTTGGAGTTAAGACTTTTGGGATGATATGATAGGATGTTTTGCATGTAACAAGGACATGAATTTTAAGGGTGCTGGAGGGATAAAAAGTTAGGGATTGAATTATGTTCCCCCAAAATATGTGTTATACAGCACTAGATAACTAAAACTCTATCCTACTTAAAAGCCTTCTGGGTAATGGAATTCCTGTGATAGTTATAAGTCTTCCACTCTGCTTCTAAAGTTTCCATCTACCAAACTCTCTGAATGCCCAGCATAATTCTAGGGTGCACTCTAAACTAAAATAACTTCTCAGCCCAGGGGATAGAAAGCCATAAACAGCTGCACTGGAAACAGATTACCGTATTACCCACAGACAATGGAGGCCTCAGACCTAATGATCTTAGTTTTGATTATTATACCATGATTATATAAGCTAGCATTCTAGGAGAAATAAAGGAGGAGATATTGGCATCTGATATCAGATCTGCCTGTCTCATGACCAGCCTTGTTAAAGGCTGCAGTGCCACAGGAAACCAGCCAGAATTAGACAGCTGCTTCTTGGCAGTTGTTTCCAGCAGGGCTGATGGTGTTAGATTCCTCTCCAATCAGTGATAAGGGAAGGAGAGCCCTGACTGTATATGCGAATCCAGAGATCCTCAAGCAGAATTCTTAATAATGGAGTCTTACTCATGCATTTACTTCTACAGTGGAAATGAGACCTGGGGTGTGATTTGGCTGTGCAGTGACCTGACTGAGTGACCTTGGCCATATCATTTAACCTCTCTGGGTCTTAGTTTCCTCATTTATTAAATAAAAGAAATAATCTTTAAAATAGTATGAGTTTTCTGTGACTTATAAAAACACAGTAGATATCTCAAATTTCCTCAGCTGTAAATTGGGATTAAACAAATCCTAAGGATTGTTGTAAAGTTTAAAAATGATCTGTACGTATGAAAAAAGAAAAATAGTAAGTTCATATGAAGAAACTTAGTAGATAACCAAGTGTGGTGCAGTGAATTACTTGGTATGGCTCTCCTAACCATGGTCCATGGTCTTTGTGACTCCCAACCGATTACTGTGTGGAACTATGCAAATGAAAGATGCTTGTGGCCTGCAAAGGGAATTGAATAGTTTGTGAGTAACGTAAATGAGGTACAGGGCACCTTGTGGGGGTGGGAACATGCAAATAAGGTGTATAACACTTGGCCAAGCAGGGTAAAGGGCCAAGAGGCCAAGGGCCAGAGAGGCCTGCCTGAGGGCATAGCAGAGGAGAGTGTCCTGATGGAAGAGAAGAATTTTAATCTGAGCTGTTCCTGAATCTGAATTGTATCCTGTTACTTCCGTAATAAACCCCATAATCGTGAGTATTATCTGTGAGTTCTGTGTAGCCATTGCAACAAATTATTGGACTCAGCAGAGTAGTGAGTGTCATGGGAGGGACGGCTGGTGTCAAAATTGATAAAAAGGCTGGAGGGTAATGGTATGTCTGACCTCAGAGGAATAAGCACTGGGCTGTTGGTGGTGACTCTGTTTCTCCCTTAGGGGGTTGGAGGAGGTCAGAGGATGCTGCCTCTATGTCTTTTTTGCACCAAGTGATCAGTGTTAACATCTATAATAAAACATGCACATAATGTGTACGCCAGATGTGATTAATGGGAAGGATGCATCACATCTGTGATATTCTTCCCAAAATTCCATAATCTCAGTCCAATCATGAGAAAATATCAAGCCAACAAAAATTGAGGAACATTCTACAAAATACCAGATAAGTACTCTTCAAAAGTGCCAAGGCAGAAGACATGAATAGACACTTCACCAAGGAGATACTCAAGAGGCCAACAAACATATGAAGAAATGCTCACGATCATTGGCTATTAGAGAGATGCAAATCAAAACAACAATGAGATACCATCTTGCCCCAGCACCAGTAGCAAAGTTCAACAAGACAGAAAATAACAAATGCTGGTGAGGTTGTGGAGAGATTGGAACTGTCATACACTGCTGGTGGGACTGTAAAATGGTACAACCACTGGGGAAAGCAGTATGGTGATTCCTTCAAATTTGGAATTAGAAATACCATTTGACCCAGCCATTCCATTACTAGGTATATATCCTAAAGAAATGAGAGCCATGACAAGAACAGACATATGCACACCCATGTTCATTGCAGCACTATTTACAATAGCCAAAAGATGGAAATAACCTAGGTGTCCATCAACTGAGGAATGGATAACCAAACTATGGTACATACACACAATGGAATACTATGCAATGCTAAAGAATAATGTTGTTGTTGCTTTTTGTTGTTGTTATATGCTGTCGAGTCAAACCCGACTCATAGCCACCCCTCCTTGGGTTGCCGAGGCAGTATCACTACGGAAGTAGATTGCCCAACCTTCCTTCTGAGGAGTAGCTGGTGGGTTTGAACCGCCAGCCTTCTGGTTAGCAGTCAAGTGCCTTAGGCACTATACTACCAGAGCTCCTAAAGAATAATGTAGAATCTGCAAAACACTGCATAATGTGGATGAACTTGGGGGACATTATGCTGAGTGAAATAAGTCAATCATAAAAGGACAAATATTGTATTAGTTCGTTATTGTAAAAGTCAAGGAAAGGTTTACCTATGGAAGGAAATTTTCTTTGTTTGTTACCGGGGGTGGGAGGGGAGAGGAGGGAACACTGTTAGATAGGCAGAGATAAGTATTGATTTGGTTGAAGAGAAATGCAGTGTTCCAAATGTGAGTGATCAATGTGGTGGCATTGAGAAAGAGAAAGACAGAGAGAGGTACATGGGAGGTACAGACAACAAAGATGAACCCTTTTGCACATACAGTACTACATTGTCAGTGAAGGCAAACATGGGTATATGGGTGGATAGATAGGTGGACAGGCTGAACTAGTAGGTATGTCTATGAAGCGGGGAGTGTACCCAAGAACATGTATATCAATACCATGAATTTCCCCAGCTGTGGGGCTGAATAAACCTTGATCTTGGATCTGCTCATATGAGGGGTTGTTTATTCACAACAGTTGATAGGCCAAAATGAACAGCATCTTGTACTCTGTGTTTAATATTCCCATCTGGCTTGACAAGAGGCTGTTTATACACTCATCTTAGTTACTAACAGGTGGAGTTGGCATCAGCAGCCAATGAAAGAAAGGTCAGCATGCATGAGGCCCAGAGATAGTTCCTCCCCCAGGGATCAACATGTATAAGGTTGGCAGACAATGGTCCTATAAATTTATTTGTATGATCTGAATTCCCAGGTGTATAGTATAACTGACAAGGGGCAAGGTTGTAGTCACTTCTTGATCACAGCCAGCTACCCAGAGGGACTGAGTAGTTGAACCTGTGGGCTCGGGACCATAGCCGCAGGGGACATCAAGCTCAATTGGCATAACATACTACACAAAACATTGTTCTGCCTCATATTTTGGCAAGTAGCGACTGGGATCTTAAAAGCTTGCAAGCTGCCATCTAGATACAACGATGGGTCTCTCCTCACCCAGAGCAAAGAGGAATGAGGAAAACCAGAGATTCATGGAAACTGTTGGTCCTAGCGACTGGTACACCATCCGATCTGTAGCCTATATGACTATGAGACCAGAAAAACTAGATGGTGCCCTGCTACCACTGTCAACCACTTGGAAGGGGATCTATGTAGGAGATCCTGGATAGAGAGGGAGAACAATGTGGAACAAAACAAAAAAGTAGCTGGTGAGGTTGCTTATGTATAACCAAAAACTTCTTTACGTTGAAGGCATAGGGTCATTGTTTCATGAGACATCCTAGTTAATTGATCTAGTAACATGTTTAGTGCTTCTGTTCTACCTCCTAGTTCATTGCATAGTGCCTGGGATCTTACAAGATTGAAGGTCATCCGAGGTACAATAATTGGTCTCTATTCACCTGGAGCAACAGAGAAAGAAGGAGAGTTAGGAATAGGAGGATATGCAATGTGACTAATTGCCTCCATGAACAACTGCCTCCTTGTTCATGAGACCAGAAGAATTAGATGGTGTCAGACTACCATTACTGAACATTTTAATCAAAGACTCCATAGAAGAATCCTGATCAAAAGGGAAAAATGCAGAACAGAATTTCAAATTCTCATGGACTGTAGACTTCCTGGGGCCATGAAGATTGGATGGACCCCTGAAACTACTTTCCTGACATAACATAGTCCACCAAAACAATGTTCCACATCCTACTTAGGTGACTAGTGACTGGTGATTTAAAAGTTTGTGAACAGCCATCTAAGATGCAACTATTGATCTCTCCTCTACCAGAGCAAAGAAGAGTAAAGAAAATCAAAGATTTAAGGAAACAATTAGTCCAAAGGACTAATGGGCCATGTGAACCGTGGACCCCATTACCTATAGACCAGAAGAACTAGATAGAGTCCTCATCTTTGGCTTTAGTGGTTGGGGGTAAATTTGAATAATAGTAGTATTAATTGATCTTCCTTGTAGGCATATGGATATTATTATGCCTAGTGGCAAACACTACTGACCACTCTGACTGGAATTGCAGTAGAAAGTCCTAGACAGAGATGGAGGGGGAAAAAAATGCAAAAACATAAAAAAGACCAGACTTATTGGGCTGTTAGACACTAGTGGAACCCCTAAGACTGTGGCCCTTAGTCACCCTTCAAACCTGGAATTGAACCCAACCCCAATGATCAACTTTCAGCCAGACAATAGGCCTATAAAATGAATAAAACTAGGGAGAAATGTACTCAATACAATCAACCATACATGACCAAAAGGGCACCACTTACCCCAAAACAATGCTCAGAAGGCAGGAAAGGGCAGAAAAGAAGGACATATGGAAACAGAGAACCCAGGGAGGAAAGGAGAAGAATGTTGTTACTTTGCTGGGATTACAACCAATGTCATAACACAAAATGTGTATAAATGGTTGAATGGAAAAATAATATGCTTTGTAAACTTTCACCCAAACTTGAATAATAAAGAAACTATTGCCCTGAGATAATCTTTAAACCTTAAACCAAAAAACCTTAAACCTGAAGTCTTCTTAAAACCAAAATAGTTTTGGAGGACATTATGCTGAGTGAAATAAGTCAGTCATAGAACCACAAATACTGTATTAATTCATTATTGTAAAAGGTCAAGGAAAGGTTTATATATGGAAGGAAACTTTCTTTGTTGGTGGGTGGGAGGGGAGGGGAGGAAACACTGCAAAAATAAAAATAAAACAAAAAATAATAAAACCGAACAATAGTTTAGCTTAACTAGTAAAAAAATGTCATATTGAGCATTATGCTCTTATAAGATAATCCTATATATTGGATCAAATTAACCACAGCAATTAGAAGGATTAGATGGAAACCTTGGAGGGTGTGAGTTTATGTTAATGGGGGAGAACAACTCAGAAAAGGAGGGTGAGAAAGGTTGCACAACTCAAAGAATGTAATCAGTGTCCCTGAATTGTACGTGTGGAAGCTGTTGAGTTGGTGTATGTTTTGCTGTGTATAGCCTCAATAACAACAACAAAATAAATAAAATTAAAAAAAAGATAAAGGACATTAATGGAAAAACTGGAGAAATTAAAATAAAGTCTTGCAGTTTAGTTAATAGTACTGTACTGATACTCATTTCTTAGTTTTGATCATTGTACCATGGTTATATAAGCTGGGTAAATGGAATAAGGGAACTTAGTACTATCTTTACAGCTCTTTTGTAAGTCCAAAATTATTTTAAAATAATAATAAAAAAAAAAACTTTACCTGAAACCAGAACTAGATGATGCCCAGCTACCACTACTAACCAGTCTGACCAAGACCATAATAGATGGTCCCAGTTAGAATGTATAAAAAATGTAGAACAAAATTCAAAGTTAGAAAAAAAAAAAAAAAATCCAGACTTACTGGTCTGAAAGAGACTATGTTGTTGTTGTTGTTATGTGCCATCGAGTCAGACCCGACTCATAGCGACCCCTCCTTGGGTTTCTGAGGCAGTGTCACTACGGAAGTAGATTGCCCCATCTTCCTTCCGAGGAGGGGCTGGTGGATTTGAACCGCCAGCCTTCTGGTTAGCAGTCAAGTGCCTTAGCCACTATGCTACGAAAGAGACTACAGGAAACCCCAAAACGATTGCCCTGAGACCACCTTCTACCTTGAAACTAAAGACACTCCCAGAGGCCACTTTTCAGCCAAATAATAGGACTATGAAACAAAGAATAACATCCATGAAGAATGTACTCCTTTGAATATTCAACTATATAAGTAAGACCAAAAGGGCAACATGTGCTCAAAACTAAAGATGAGAAGACAGGGAGAGAAAAAGAAACCAGATGAATGGAAATGGAGAATCCAGAGAGGAAATTGATTGCTGATACATTGCAGGGATTACAACCAATGTCACAGAACAATTTGAGTATGAATTATTGATTGGAAAACTAATTTACTGTATAAATTTTCACCTAAGGCACATAAATATTAAAAAAAAAAATCTGTATGTGCTTATAACCTATGATAAAATGCTGTTAGTTTTGAAGATTTAGAGCCATTCATTGGCCTTGTTTGTGCAACAGAAATCATTCCAACCACAGATACTGCAAGACTATGGCTGAAATATTTTATAAAAACTACTTCTTTATCCTTGAGGAGGCTTCTAGGAATTGAAATGTGCAGCTGTTTATATAATCCTTGTCTGTTCTTTATTCGTGGGCTTAGGCTGGATTTCTCCCCAATAGCGTGGATTTCCCCAGCTGTGCGGCTGAATAAACCTTGAGCTTGGATCTGCTCATATGAGGGGTTATTTATTTACAACAGTTGATAGGCCAAAATGAACAGCATCTTGTACTCTGTGTGTTTAATATTCCCACCTGGCTTGACAAGAGGCTCACTCCTGTCATACGCTCATCTTAGTTACTAACAGGTGGAGTTGGCATCAGCAGCCAAGGAAAGAAACGTCAACATGCATGTGGCCCAGAGACAGTTCCTCCCCCAGGGGTCAAACCAGTCAAGAAACTTTGATTGCATTCTGCTATTCTGCCTCTCCATGAATAGTAAGGACCCAATGGCATTTTCACAGAGGGACAGGAAGATACACTGATGGTTTCTATAAGCCCTAGACACAGGCTTCCTAAAAGCTGCAACCTCAGGGATCTTGATCCTGGTGCTACTCCCTATTTCAGCTATCAGTTCCCACCTTCTCTCATAGCCTCTAACCTTGGACCTGTGAAGGAGTCACATGGCAGTAGTCATGGCTGTGGTCTAGAACAAGCCTCCCCTCAGCCAGACTTGGGATGGGTCCACCTCCTTAAATCCCAGAAAGCAGCTGTCGTGAGTAGAAGCCAAGGTAGAAGCCAGGCAGGCGTTTCCCTTCCCACAGCCGCTTACATGATCCTCTGAGAGCCCTGAAACCAACTCCTGTGGTATGACATCCCAGGTCCTGATGGCCAGTCTAGTTCAGTATTCGATTCCAGTTTCTGAGTCAGGTGCCTTATGTGGCATGCTTGAATAATCAATATATAACCTGTACTGGGTGCACTTTTTTTTGGCCAATTTGGCCCCAGAGTTTATTTTGGGGGTGGGGAAACACAAGAGGTGGCTACGTCAAGTGGTCAAGAGAAGATGCAGGGATTTTTCACATGTCTATCTAGACAATTCCACTAAACACTGACACCAGAACATTCTAGAAGAGATGCCAAATTCAATATCTGATATCCTAGATTTTGTAAGGTGAAAATCATATTCTCAAAAATGCCTAGAAAGGGAAATCTATAGAGACATAAAATGAATTAGTGGTGTAGTGCCTAAGGTATTTGACTGCTAACCAGAAGATTGACGTTCAAACCCACCAGCCACTCCGCAGAAAGAAGATGGAACAATCTACTTCTGTAAAGATTTACTCCCTCAGAAACCCAAAGGGGGTCGCAATGAGTTGGAATTGACTGAATGGCAGAGAGTTTGATTTTGTGTGTGTGTGTATGTGTGTGTAGGCGGTGGGTAGGGTGGTGGATAAGAGGATAGGAGGGTGATGGCTAATGGGCAGTGTCAGATTACCCAATAAGTAAGGTAACAACCTGCTTACTTGTGCTTACTTAATAATCTGTAGGGAAAAATTTCACATTTTTCAGTACATCATAGATTCTGCTTCTAGGTAATGGTGGGCATCCATCTCTCTTCCAACCCCACAGCACCTTCCTACAGAATCAAAGCCTCTTTTCAAATTTACAGTTCTTGACAGAGACAGAGTACCCAGTAAGCAAGGTAAGCACAGGCTTACTTGTGCTTACTTACTAATCTATAGTGATGAAATTGTTACCTGGCTTATTGGATAATCCGTCATCTTAAAGTGATGAAAATGTTCAAAAATTGACGGTGGTGGTAGTTGCAGATATCCGTTGTTGTTGTTGTTGTTATGTGCCCTCGAGTTGGACCCAACTCATAGCGACCCCTCCTTGGGTTTCCGAGGCAGTATCACTACGGAAGTAGATTGCCCAACCTTCCTTCTGAGGCAGATATCTGTAAATATGTTAAAAACCACTGAACTGCACACTTCAAATGGGTGAATTTCGTATGTGAATTATATCTCAATAAAAAGAAAATGAGGACCTCAGCCCTGAAACCTAAAAGAATCAAATTCTGCCAACAACTGTGTAATCTTAGAAAAGAATGTTGAGCTCCAGAAAGGAAAACAGCCCAGCCCACACCTTGATTCCATTTCTCTATCACAACCAGTAATCTGACATACCAGCAGGTCTTTGCTAATTTTAATGTTCAATTTACTGGGCTCTTTCCCTTTTATGTCCTGACAACACCAGCACTTAATGGCAACAAAGAAACATCTTTACCCAGGCTCTTCTTTCTCTACCAGCAGCTAGCCCCATGCTAGCCTCTGTCCTGCTCTCCTAGCACAATCTTCCTTCATGTCTATTTTTAGTTTTCCTGGCTCAGGCATCTTCAGGCCACTGAAACACAACTCTCACTCTCTTTCTCTTCCTCTGCCATGCATGCTGCTGCTAAGAGCCCTCCAGGTAAAAATTGCCTCAGAAATCCTTCATTGCTCCTTCTTAAGGAAGAATCTATGGCTTCAAGATCACGGCTCAGTTTTTAAGCTGGATGTAAGCTGGACAACTTCTGATGGGCTTCAAACTTTGTATTGGATGTGGACATTTTTCTCTCAGATGACAGAATCACTCAGACTTCCCCTTTGCAGTTGCTTCCTTTCCTTGGAGGTAGCTGTGTCTTGTTTTCTGTAAAAAACCTTTTCCTTCCAAAGTTGCCTGCCATGCCGACCGTCATTAGTGCATCTGTGGCCCCTCGGACAGGAGCTGAGCCCAGGTCCCCGGGGCCATTCCCCCATCCAGCCCAGGGCAACACCACCGAGGCCGGGGGTGGAAACTCAAATGGCATCTACTCGGCCATCATCAGCCGCAATTTTCCTATTATTGGAGTGAAAGAGAAGACTTTTGAGCAATTACGCAAGAAATGTCTAGAAAAGAAGGTTCTTTATCTGGATCCTGAGTTCCCACCGGATGAGACCTCTCTCTTTTATAGCCAGAAGTTTCCCATCCAGTTTATCTGGAAGAGACCTCCGGTGAGTAGTTTATTGGTTGCTTGTTGGGTTTTTTCCCCTCAAAGACATCCTCCTACTCAGCACCTCCCCACAGCTTAGCTGTACACATGGGCACTGGGGGAAGGATCCTGGCAAAGGCTCTGCCAGGCTCTGTCAAGTGTGAAAGGGGGAGGAGAAGGGAGGGAGTCTTAGCTATCAAATATCTGCAAAATTGACATCCAGCACAGGAGAGGCAGGGCTGATTCTCATTCTTTCTCTCTGTCTTTGAAATAATCTATTTCCAAAATAATCTTGCTTTAAAAAAAAAAGAAAAAAAACACGGAAACTTTAATTCATCCTATACAAATACTGAACAGTCTAGATCTACATTCACTATTTAAATATCTTATATCTTTGTGAGATTCTTTCCATTGCTTTGGTTAAAATCGTGATGTTTTTCTCTCTTAGTTTGCCAGTAGCCATGTCTTTCTGAAACACTGAAGCCCTAGAAAGAGGAGAGTGGCAGGCAAAGACTAATTTTTTATGCACAAAATGTTGGGATTTGAAGGGACCCTTGCAATCATTATTATCCCTGTAACTCCCCTCATAAAGGAGGAATTAAAGGCATAACTGAATGAAGTGTGTCAGTGAGCATGTGACTGAGTCCAGTTAATACCCCCTTCTCTTTCAGGTAACTCCTTTAGCCTCTGGGTTTCACTTACAGGTGATCTGTGGTTGTCAAGTGCTGTTGAGTCCATTTCAACTCATTGTGACCCCATGTAACAGAGTAGAAATATTCCGTAGGGTTTTTTTGGACTGTAATCATTACAGAAGCAGATAACCAGGTCTTTCTCCCATGGAGCTGCTGGATGGGTTTGAACAGCTAATCTTTCAGTTAACATCCAAGCACTTAACAGTTGTGCCACCAGGGCTCCTTCACAGTCATCAGTCAGAAAGAAAATCCGTATTCCTTTGGTTCCCTTCTCTTACCGTGCCTCTTGTTCTTAATAAAAGAAGTATTTATTGAGCATCTACTAGTGCCAGACACTGGGCAAGTGATCGGGGAAACAGCTATATTTAAGAAAGAGGGAAAAAAAAAGGTGCTCTTGTGGAGCCAAGAGTCCTGAGAAACACACAGGTATTGAACAAGAATGATGACTGTTTGGAGACAACATTCAAGGCTATGGGATTATACTTTCAACCACTCTACACATTCACCTGTGTTCATACCCATCTCCCTCCTGCCCCGTAGACCACCTTCACTTCCAGGCAAAAGAGAACAAGATGGGAAAATGGTCTGGCACACCAAGAATGATGCTCTGGGCAGTAATCACTGACACTGTATCTGTAACCTGACTTTCTGTTTAGAATCCTGTCGGGGAGAGTGTGGCCTGTTGCGTGAGTATGCAAATGGGTCTTCAGCAGACCTGGCCTTTGTGGTTAAGAGCTTGGGCTCAGGAAGAATCCTGGGGTTCATGTCTCACATCCACCACTTATCAGCTATGTGTCCTTGTGGGTGTCATTTGCCTCTTCAAGCCTCAGTTTCTTCATCTGCAAATAGAGATAGTAGGACTTACTTCAAAGGGCTATTGTAATAATTAAATGAAGTGATCTAGATGAAGTGTTTAGCGCCATGCACAACATTCATTAACTTTAGCCATAATTATCATAAGGGAAGGGAATGTATACACTGAATGACTATGGACCAGACATTGTACTAGGTGCTTAGCTAATTTAACTAATCCTCACTATAACCTGAGAAATGGGAATGGCTATCTCTATTTTAAAGAAGCTCTCCTGGTACAGTGCCTAAGGCATTTGACTGCTAACCAGAAGGTTGGCAGTTCAAACCCACCATCCACTCCATGGAAGGAAGATGGGGCAATCTACTTCCATAAAGATTTGCTGCCTCAGCAACCCAATGGGGGTCACTATGAATCAGAATCAACTTGATGGCAATGAGTTTGGTTTTGGTTTGGATCCCTATTACAGAGAAAACTGAGGCCCAATGTAACACATCAGATGATAAATAGAGTCATAATTTGAACCCAAGTTTGCTTGAGTCCAAAATGATGATGTGCCCATTCAATCATAGTGTCTCCTAAAGATATATCCTGGCCTATGAGTTAGTCTCCTATGTGGTCTGGGATATGTGGGTCAGATCAGCCCTAAACCAAAAACCAAAACCAAACTCACTGCTGTCGACTTGGATCCAACTCATAGCGACCCCTCCTCGGGTTTCTGAGGCGGTATTACTACAGAAGTAGATTGCCCAATCTTCCTTCCGAGAAGTGGCTGGTGGAATCAAACCTAGTAGAATAGAAGATGAAGGTCGTAGGCCTGCCAAAGATAGAGTAGATTAATGAAAAACCAGGGCCAAGATGGCCTGGGAAGAGAGGGGAGAGCTGGAGTGTTATTCTGTGATTTAGTAGCTTCTCCATCACTTTTCTTCCACCAGCTGTTCCCAGGCAGAGCTCCTCATTCAGGGCAGCAGTGCAAACCTCTACATTACAAAGGCTTTCTTTCTAGGTTTCCTTCTCAGAGATAGCTGCCCTCCCACACACCAGCCTTACTCAACTTTCCTGCCCCCACCGCCCCCTCCCCAGGGATCTGGGGCTGTGCACTTGGCTAAATAATCCCTGGTTACACTACCAAACTTGACTCTAGGAGAGAGCATATTATCGAAGGTACAGGATCACTGAAAACCAATCTGAACTTTTCTTCAACAATCAAGTATTATTTATTATAATCATAATGATGATAATAAAGGGAGAGTTCGTGGACAACTATAATTTTAGTTAAGATAACAGGTTTCACTTTCAGCCTTTCTCTTTTAAAAGAGACTACAGCCACCTGTCCCTGAGATAATTTACAGTCTGTTCTCCCACGCTTACTAGTGTTACATCATTGCTTTTCCTTCTCTACTAGGGAGCATCATAAATTAAGTTTCCAGATCAAATAATCTGATTCCTCTAGCCTTTCCTTCCATGACCTGTTCCTAGTATCAGAAACAAACAAACTACACAAAACTTCCCAGTTGTTAAACCAAATGTTCTTCACAACGGACTTTTGGGCATTTAAAAATGACTTCTAGAAGAGGGCTTATGGTAGGCTGATGACCTCTTGCCCAATATCAATGAGGACAGGTGTTAGGGGAAACATATGACCCATCCACGTGGTGGGAGATTCAGTAGCAGAACACTCCTGGCCTCTCTTTTCCTCTTGGGTGGACTTGTAACGAAAACCCCGACTATGAAGCCCAGCCCTTTCTTCTTTCTTGGGAGCAAGCTGCCTGCAAAACAAACACATCTTCTACTCTGTTTCTCCTTGTAGCAAGTTTTACAGAGGCAGGTCCCCCAGAGAATCAAGCAGAAGTCTGTGCCACCTGCCTCTAGGTAGTTAATAGCTAATCTCCATTGAAAACTCATCATGTGCCAGTAACTATTTTAAGGGCTTCTGGTATATTAGCACATTTAATTTCCCCAACATCCCTCTGAGGTAAGTGCTATTATTGTCCCTACTTCACAAATGAGGAAACTGAGACTCGGAGGGATAAACAACTTATTCCAGACCACCCAGCAGTGAGGGGTGGAGCTAGGATTCTAAGTCAGGCAATTTTTTCTGGAGCCCTAGATTTTAACAATAAAATCTACCTGATTCTGAGATTTTGAAACCAATATCAGCTTTGTCAATAATAAATGTGGTAGTTTGGACTCCCACCTGTCCTACACTTTTTTTTTCTTTTGTATCTCTCCATTGATTCAAAAATCAGGTAGGGAAATGAGCATCATTTATTGGGCCTCTTCTAGCCACAGCAGGGATCAAGTGACACCTCAGGGTGGCAGAGTAGCTAAGAGCCCAGGGTCCCAGATCAAATATGCCACGTTCAAATCCTGGCCTGCCACAAACGCATGAGAATTCTGGACACACACTTACTCTCTTTGTCACAAGTTTCCCATCTGAGAAGTGGGAAATAATCATAGTAAAAGAATCGACCTCAAGGTTGTTGTGAAGATTAATAAGTTAATGCACTTTAAAGGCTTAAAAGGTGCCTGGCACATGTAGTGGTACAATGGTTAAAGAGCTTGGCTGCTAACCAGAAGGTTAGTCATTCAAATCTTTGTGAAAATGTGAGTGTATCATAGAACCAGGAAGGGAACCATGTATAGGGGATTACACTTGGCTGGGGAACTTGGCAACTCCCTCAATGACTGGCTATAAAGACCCACAAAGATCAAGACCCACGAAGATCAAGGCCAATCTGTGGGAGAAAGATGTGGCAGTCTGCCTCTCTAAAGATTTACAGCCTTGGAAACCCTGTGGGGTGTTCTACTCTGTTCTATAGGGTCACTATAAGTTGGAATCGACCCGATGGCAGTGGGTTTGGTTTTTGATTTGGCACATGAGTGAGTACTCAATAAATATGAGTTATTCATAGTAAATACAGTTGTGTGGCCTCTTAAGGGAGGCAACATCCTAAACACATTTTTTAGCTTAATTTGTATCTATAGCCAGTCAAGGTGTTAACCACAGCAGTGTATTGGAGTATTCCATGCTTGGTCTAAATAAATCAATGTCCAATTGATCTTGAGGAGCTCTGGTAGCATAGTGGCTAAAAGCACTTGACTGCTAACCAGAAGGCTGGCGGTTCAAACCCACCAGCCACTCCTCGAAAGGAAGGTTGGGCAATCCTATTTCCGTAGTGATACTGCCTCGGAAACCCAAGGAGGGGTCGCTATGAGTCGGGGCCGACTCAACGGCAAACAACAACAACAACAACAATTGATCTTGAGAATATATATGTTTACAGTCACCTACTCCCCTCATGGTCAAGTGATTACCTTCCTTTAGGGCAATTGCAGTGGTGGCGTAGTGCCTAAGGCATTTGACTACTAACCAGAAGGCTGGCGGTTCAAACCCACCAGCCACTCCTCGGAAGGAAGGTTGGGCAATCTACTTCTGTAGTGACACAGCCTCGGAAACCTAAGGAGGGGTCTCTATGAGTCGGATCCGACTTGAGGGCAATGCGTGCGTTCGACATCATATAGAAAAAGGAAGACAGAAGAATTGATGTTTGAACTGTGGTGTTAGCAAAGCATATTGAGTATACTGCGGACTGCCAGAAAAGCAAACAAATCAGTCTTAGAAGAGTACAACCAGAATGTTCCTGAGAAGTGAGGATGGCAAGACTCGAGCTTTCTTACTTTAGATACATCATCAGGATAGACCAATCACTAGAATAGTTCATCATAGTTGGTAAAGTAAATGGTTAGTGAAAATGAGAGAAACCCTCTACGGCGTGGGTTGACATAACAGCTGCAACAATGGGTTCAGACATACTAACATTCTCAAAGAGCGGGCAGGACTAGGCCACAATTCATTCTGTTCCGTGTAAAGTCACTGTGAGTTGGAATCAACTTGACAGCAACTAACAACATCAAATAAAAAACATGTGCTTGGTTGTGAAAATGTGAGTGTATCATAGAACCAGGAAGGTAGCCATATATAGGGGATCACACTTGGCTGGGGAACTTGGCAACTCCCTCAATGACTGGCTATAAAGACCCACAAAGATCAAGAGGGTAGACGTATACTTTTAAATTCCCCCATCTGCATTTGTTTCATGCATACCAAGGTTAAGAGGTTCTCACACTATTTCTCTACACTCTCCTGCAATTACTCAAAATCAAGGACAACCTATATTCCTTTTGCCTTAGGAGAGATGAGTAATAAGGGGCCAGTTGCAGTCACCCTCCTACCCTTGGTAACTGAGGATCCCAGAGGCCATGACAGAACTCTCCCTTGGGAGGGTAACCTCCTTGGTGCTTCAGCCATAGCCCAGGGTCCCTATGCAGGTGAGTTGACTCTTGTGGTTTAGCATGCATGGATTCTGTGTAGGGCATTCTATGCAATACTGATCCACTCTAATCAGCTTAGTTCATTAGGGATTCCCAGTGGAAACTGGCAACAATATACTCCTGCACCTCCCCCAATCTCCAGTCTTAGATGAAGTAGCCTTTCTGTAAACTACATCTTGTTCCAGCCCCACCCTCACTCAGACCTGGAGAAAGAAGAGTTTGCCGTATGTGGGAGCCAGGTTAAACCAAACTTCAGGTCAAGCTTCACTCTATAGCCTCCTCCATGGATGTGGTCTCAGTGTCTGCTGGCTCTACCAAAAACAAACGAATAAACAGAGCAGTTGCTGTGGAGTTGATTCTGACTTATGGTGACCACATGTGTCTCAGAGTAGAAATATGCTCCATAGGGTTTTCAATGTCTATAACCTTTAGAAAGATCAGCCTTTCCTTTGAGGTGCCTCTGAGTGGATTCAAACCACCAAACTTTTGGTTAGTAGCACCACCCAGGGATTCCTCTTGCCAGGTTATTGTTGTTGTTAGGCTCTGTGAGTCGGCTCCAACTCATGGTGACCTTGCATACAATAGAATGAAACACTGCCTGGTCCTGTGCCAGTCTTACAGTCCTTTGCTATACCTGAGCCCATCTTTCCAGCCACTGTGTCAATCCATCTCATTGAGGATCTTCCCTTTTTTCGTTGACCCTCACCTTACCAAGCATGATATCCTTCTCCAGGGAATGGTCCGTTCTGACAGCATGACCAAACTAAATGAGATGAAATCTGCCCATTCTCCCTTCCAAGGGGCATTCTGGCTGCACTTCCTCCAGGACAGATTTGTTAGATCTTTTGGCAGTCCATGGTACTTTCAGTATTCTTCACCAACACCACAAATCAAAAGCATCAACTCTTCTTAGGTCTTCCTTATTCATTGTCCAACTTTCACATGCATATGAGGCAATTGAAAATACCATGGCTTGGGTTCTAAAACTCACTGCCCATGGAGTTGGATCTGACTCATAGCGACCCCACCTTGGGTTTCCAAGGCAGTATCACTATGGAAGTAGATTGCCCAATCTTTCTTCCGAGGAGTGGCTAGTAGGTTTGAACCAGGATTCTGGTTAGAAGTCAAATGCCTTAGGCACTCTGCCACCAGACCTCCTAATGGTTTGGGTTAGGCCCACCATAGTCTTCAAAGAGATATCTTTGCTCTTCAGCACTTTAAAGAGGTCTGCAAAACTGCATACTTGCCAAGTGCAATATGTCATCTGATGTCTTGACTGCTGCTTACATTGGTGTTGATTATAGAACCCAGTAATATGAAATCTTTGACAACATCAATCTTTTCTCCATTTATCGTGATGCTGCTTATTGGTGCAATTGTGAGGATTTTTGTTTTCTTTATGAGGGAGCTCTGGTGGCATAATGCCTAAGACATTTGACTGCTAACTAGAAGGCTGACGGTTCAAACCCACCAGCCACTCCTTGGAAGGAAGACTGTACAATCTACTTCTGTGGTGATACTGCCTCGGAAACCCAAGGAGGGGTCACTGAGTTGGATCTGACTTGACGGCAGTGATTTTTTTTTTTTTTTATGTTGAGATGTAATCCATACTGCAGACTGTAGTCTTTAATCTTCATCAGTAAATGCTTCAAGTCATCCTCACTTTCAGCAAGCTAAATTGTGTCATCTGCATATGGCAGGTTGATAATGAGTCTTCTTCCAATCCTGATGCCAGGAGAAGTTATTTATTTCCTGTTTGGGTGTCCAGTTCAAGCTCTGAGTTAAAATCAAAACTGCTCACTAAAATACAGCTACCTCCAACATCTCTTCCAGCTCTTTCCCTAGGGAATCCTTTCCCTTCCTCCTAGAGCTGACCAATGAGATCCTGCACTTTTCCTTCTCAACTTTCTCCGCAGCTATGCTTTCCTATTGGCTAATCTCAGCTGTGCTTTACTATTGGCTATTGGGGTGTGGGGAGAGTTTACCACCCTCCCATTTAATTCCATACCAAAACCAAAACCAAACCCACTGCCATGGAGTCAATTCCAACTCATAGTGTCCCCCATTAGTTTGTTGGCAGTGGCTGACCCTCCAACCATGGGCTGCCTAATCTGCCTCTTGCCCTCAAATCTGTCTCCATCTCTCTATCTTTTCAGAGCTCACCTGTTGATCGTTCAGAGCTGGGTCTCAGCTTTGCCCACATTTCTCTGGTATTTGCTGCCCCTCCAACTTGTCATCATTATTACTATCCCAGATCCAGCTGTACTTTCCCAGTTGGTATAGCTTCACTCTGGTCTTCTCCACTCCTTAGGCCGGCTAGTTCCTTCAACCAACACCTAGGCCTTGAGGGAACCTCTCTTCCAGAAGGCTGTTGTTGTTGTTATGTGCCCTCAAGTCAGACCTGACTCATAGCAACCCCTCCTTGGGTTTCCGAGGCAGTTATCACTACGGAAGTAGATTGCCCCATCTTCCTTCAGAGAAGTGGCTGGTGGGTTTGAACTGCCAGCCTTCTGGTTAGCACTCAAGTGCCTTAGGCACTACGCTACCAGAGTCCAGACAGGCAGAAGCCCCTTAATACTCCAAACAGGCGACTTTATTCCTTGAGGCTTCTATACCCCAAAATTGCCTGAATTAGACTCTTTTAAAAGATAAGAGTGTAGGTAAGCTGCCATTCACCATGAACCATGTTTCGTCAAGTCTAAAAAATTTCATTGCTAGTACTTTCTTGATTTTACCAGAGAGTGTCCACAAAAGGTCATGACCACCACCCAGCTGAGTGCACTTGAAGGAAGTTTTCTAATGTAAGATGCATCATGATTTCAGAGATGTTAAAATGTGAGGGGAAAAATGTCTTAGAATGGAGAAATAAATAAGGTCTCTTTCCCATTTAACTCACAGCTCTACTCTCCCCTTTCTACTCCTAATTTCTATTTCTAATTTCTATTCCTCATCCAAAACCATTTCTTTCTTCCATGGCATCTGTTCTGGTTACCTAGTGCTGCTCTGACAAGAATATACCACAAATGGGATGGCCTTACCAAACAGGAGTTTATTCTCTTACAGTTCGGGAAGCTAGAAGTCTGAGTTCCAATTGCCAGGCTCTAGGGACTGTGTGAAAACCACTCGACCTTGGGCTTCAGCTGTGCCTCTGGCTTCTGGCCCACTGAAGCTAGCGGCATCTCTTCACTTGGGCAGGTACTGGCTGCTGAGGCTAACAAGCCCAAGGTCGACAAATAAAATGGCACAGTCCCGATGTTACCAAACCACATGCCAGGCCATTAATATAAGTCCCAAGGTCAGCAGAGCATGGCAGGCTACTGAGCAACAACATGGCTACATGCAGGGTCCAAGCATGCCATAAGCTAGAGACTATCCCCAAGGCTTCTCTTTATATAGGAAGCAGACCACATCCCAAAGGCAGCTACTCAGATGCTTATGGTAGATTCCCCCATGGAGTTGATTACCAGTCTCAACATGGGGAATAACTACCACCAGCTGCCCAGCCACTCAACCAGGCCCAGCCAAGTTGACACACAAACTGAACTACCACAACATCTATCAGCATGGATCCAACCATATAGCCTCAGGTTTATGCTGTTGTCTTTATGACAGGGTCTCTCACCCTTTCCTAAGCTCCTCGCCATCCAGTCAGACTAACTTTTCCGCCCCTCTCCACTAAAGCTGTTTGACCAGGGAAAAAAGGCTTTGCTTATAAATCATTACATTTTCCCAGTTAGGTTTTGTTACTGCTATGGAGTTATATTAGATTCTTTATATCTGTTTAGCCAAAATGTGGCTTACTTTCTGAATCCTTCACAGGGCCGAATCTGCTTCTATCCAAAAGGAAACAATTGTGATGGAGTGGAGATAACTATACAATGAGAATTCCTTTTAGGAAGATACGATTTCCTACAGGTGCACTTTCTTTCTAGGGGTGGACATGATTGCTTTCTAGGGGGAAAATATATATATATATATATATATACAGGTTTACTCACAAGAGGGAAGAAAGCTAGAAAGGAGACAAAAGGGAAGTAGCGGAAGAACAGGGCAGAAGGCCACACACCACACAGTATTCCCTCTCCCAGGAACTGACCCTCAAAGCCATCTTCATGATGCACTCACTAAGTGCCTGAAGCAAGTAACTTTTTTGTAAAGGGTGGAGGTTGCATCTTGATTTACACAGTCGGGACAGGGGAAGTCAGAGTGAGGAAAGCCCGGTGTGGAAAGAGAGAGATATAAGGAAGTAAACTGACAGGAACTCAACTCAGGTGGGGTGAGGAAGCTCTGACCTCACAGAGCTAAGAAGTGAGAGTTGAAGACAAGCTTCCCTCAATCTCCAAAAAAGAATGGGGCCCCAGCTAACACCTGGGAAGCATTCTGTTAAAGAAAGGTACCACACACCAATTAAGACTTGCTTTAACATTTTCATCCAGCCTTCAAGTTTATATCATCACCATCAGGACTTTTAGAAGTGTGCTGTACACCCTAGACACCAGGAATGTAGTATAAATACTGCATTATAGCTCATAGGACTAAAAGTTTTGAGAACTACTTGGTTCAGCCATTCCAGGTAGATGGATGGATGGCTTTCTTTCCTGGTGTTAAGGTTTTGAAGGAAAGAGGATGCCCCATTGCCTTCAATAACTAATTGTCACTTTCACAATCTGAAAGTTCATCCTTATTTCTAGCCAGAACTCTTTTGGCTATAATTTTGTCACATTATTTCTGGCTCTAGCCCACGAGACAGTGAAATGAAGTCAGCTGATTTCCTCTTTATTGTAATCCTTCCTCCTTTTAGACCATGTCATCCCTTCTTCAATTGTTTCAGACAGTCACAAAGCTCCTCTCACTTTACCCATTTTGTTGTTGGGTGCCATGGAGTTGATTTTTTACTCATAGCAGCCCCATGTGACAGCATAGAATTGCCCTGTAGGGTTTTCTAGGCTGTAATCTTTATAGGAGTAGATTGCCAGGTCTTTCTTCCATGGACCTGCTGGGTAGGTTCAAACCATCAACCTTTCAGTTAGCAGCCAAGCACTTAAACATTGCACCACAAAGGCTTCATAACCTTACCCCCATAGATATGGTTTTTCCAACTCTGGAGTGTGTCAGTGCTATAATCCATATACTCTCTGCATTCTCAAGCAATATTGAAACAGTATCCTGCTGAGAGTGTTATGGGTAGGAAGCATTGTGATGCTTAATCCATTGCAGTCAGTATTCTTTTCAGTGCTCAAATTGCCTCATCTTTGGACAGGGGGAGCCCTCCTACAAGTTGTCTGTATCATGTGGCATGACCCTATTAATTTTTAATAGACTCCTTGTTTTCTGGCACAACAAAATGTCCCAGGCTCATCTTGTACATTTCTTGTCCCAGACCTAGAATAAATAATTGCTTCAAGCTATATCTCTCCATTCAAATGGTTCCCTTCAGTCTGAAATAGAATTAAAGAAAGGGGGTGAGATTTAGAGGACACTTGACCACTGACTTCCTGTAACCCAGTGGTTGCCCATCACATCAGTCTTCTGAAGTTGGAAGCTTTTTGCTAACCTGTGGTGATACCAACCTGTGGTAACACCAGAGAGTCTTTTGCCCCAGTGACCTCCTCCATGCACCTTATCAACTCTAAAATTAACGTTAACATTAATACTCCACTTTGTGTATCTCCTCAGGCAGAGGGTCACTAGACCTGTGTTACTCAAGTCTGAAAAGTACAAATCCTCGGTTGGCACAAAATAAATTACTCCATATCAGTGTGGAAAAGGAGAGAGAGAGGATTGAGCTATAGAAAACCCAGGCTGTGTGCAGGCAGCCTTCTGCCTAGGGTGTTGGCCCCTCTGGTGAGTAGCTTCTTCTCCCAGAGCAATTATTCATTATCCCAATGAAACTGACTTATCAGGAGGGCTGCCTGTGAGCTGCTTACGGGATCCCCGGTCACTATTAGTTGGACAGTTTAGAGAAGTGGGCTTCCTGGGCTAACCACAAAGAGGAAGAATTGAGGGCATTCTCAGAGTGGTTAAGACGGTGCAATTTAGAAGAACCAAACAGACCTAGAACTGACTTTTGGCTCTGCCACTAGCAACGCACTTATCTTTTCTGATTTTCACTTTTCTATAATAGTGATAATGATATTCTCATAAAATCCTGGCTGTAGTAGGCACTCAAGATAAGGTAGCAGTTACTATTAGCATAGATAGCAAAGAGCAGGAGCGTGACAACGTGATAAAGAACATAGGCTTTGAAGTCAGACAAACTTGAATCAAATCTCAGCTCTACCACTTAACAGGTGGCTTCAGGCAAGTGACTGACCATTCTAGGCCTCAGATTCTTTAACTATGAAATGAAAATGAAAGTTCCTGTCTTCATAAAGTTGTTGTAAGGATTAAATGAGATGCTGAGATGCTGTATATGACAAGCTTGTTGTTATTGTTGTTATGTGCCGTCAAGTCAGCCCCAACTCATAGCTACCCCTCCTTGGGTTTCCGAGGCAGTATCACTATGGAAGTAGATTGCCCAATCTTCCTTACAAGGACAATGAATTAATAAACAGTGCCGATGATAACTGAAAGGCAAAATGAGGTGCCCAATGGAGAACTTGCCTTCTCTCTGCTCAGCAGAAAATTATGACAGTACTGTCCAAGGGTGGAGAGGGGGACATAGGTTTTGATGATAGTGACAGTTCTATAAATAACTCTTAGAACTGCCTTCCATCATTTTCCACAAGACAGCAGCTCCTCCTGAAGGTCATGATGAGGACAGAACTCTAGACATCATCATGGTGAACGAACTGAAATGACTCAGCAGTCAGTATAATGTTGAAAATGGGAGGTGGGGCCAGAAATTGCCAAGAAATGTTTGAAAAGATTCATTTCCCTGATTACAAATAAGGCAGGACATCTTTTTATATTTATTCATATATTTCTTGGTCATTTGTTATTTCACTGCCCATGAAATAGCTGTTAATGTCTTTTGTTCATTTTTCTGTTGAGTTTTTTGTCTTTTTCAAATGGAATTATAGGCATCCTTTATATACTGTATTCTAGATACTAATCCCTTATTTTTCCTATGTGCATCTGGTCTATACAGGAGAAGGAGGTTGCAAAGTAAGGCCTTGATGGGGGAGATGGGGAACTGCCAGAATACCTGCTGAGTTTAAGTATTTAGAAAAATTATTGCTTGGGGAAAATATTGTTAGATACATAGAAAGGAAGAGATTACTAACAATTTATACAGAAAGGAAAGTAATCACAGCATATCACATAGCTAAGATAGAAGCAATATTTACTTAATCATAGTACATTAGTTTTCTAAGGCTTCTGTAACAAATTGCTACAAATTTGGTCACTTAAAAGAACATAAATTTATTTTCTCACAGTTCTGGAAGACAGAAGTCTGAAGTCAAGGTGTCAGCAAGCTCCCTTCAAAGGCTTTTCCTTGACTTCCAGCTTCTAGTGGCTCCAGGCATTCCTTGCCTTATGGCTGCATAACCAGTCTGTCTCCATCCTTACATGTCCTTCTCCGTATCTGTGTCTTCTCCTCTTTTATCTCTTCTAAGGACACTTGTCATTGGATTTAGGACCCACCAGAATAATTCAAGATGATTTCATCTCAAGATCCTTAATTTAATTACATCTGCAAGATTCTTTTTCCAAATAAGGTTATGTTCACAAGCTCTGGGGGTTAGGACACAGATAGCACTTTAGGAGGACCACCATTCATTTCACTGCACATAAAGTAAATATTGAATTTTTATTTTACCAAAATTTGTTATATAATTATTTTGGGAGGATAGTGAGCACAGCATAATTTAAAAGGCCTAGGTTTCATTCAAGGAGCTCTGGTGGTGTAGTGCCTAAGGCATTTGACTGCTAACCAGAATACTGGCTGTTCAAATCCACCAGCCACGTTGCGGAAGGAAGACTGGGCAATCTACTTCTGTAAAGATTTACCGCCTCAGAAACCCAATGAGGGTCGCTATGAGTCGGAATCGACTTGATGGAAGTGAGTTTGGGTTTTTTTGGTTTAAGTTTCATTCACTAAAATAGGAAATCAATTGATACTTTTTTAAAAAATGAAATAAAAAGATAATAATATGAGCATATTCTTTAGAAATGTAATAGTAAACAGCCTCAAAAAAAAAGTAGCTAAAAGAATTAAAAGTGGCTGCCTCTGAGGAGAAGGATCTGGCAATAGAGAGAGTAGGGGCAAGAAACTGATATTCTTCTCTGTACTTTTTGTGTTATTTATTTTTTTTTTAATTATGTTCATTTGTTAACTGGGTTAGAGTAAATTGTTAAAAGATTTGACCTCAAAATGTATTTTGAGCTATTCTAGTATCTGTAATGCTGGAGTTATGGTTTTGCAGTTTAGTGAATATAAGAACTTCCTAGGTGCGTATTTAAGATGTAGAGTCCCAGACCCCTACCAAGTGTCTCTGAATCCACAGGTCTGGGAGAGGTCTTGGGAACCTGCATTTTAAACTGGCATTCTAGGTGATTCTGATGCAGGTTATCCAATGATCACATTTTGAGAAGCTCAGAGTTGACCAAGGCTAAGAGGGGACAGTGAGTAGACAGGGTGACTGGACTCCTCCTAGTGGGCAGGTTGCTAGCCTTGAGCTTCCACCTGCATCAGCTCCCTGCTCTCAAGTAAGAGTTGCCCAATTCAGCATGGTGGACCTTTAGAAGAATTGAGGTTTCTTGATAACATTATTCCAACATACATTTTTCCTCCCTTCCTCATCGACCATATTCTTTGCCCTACATATCCTGAAGGGAGCTCTGGTGGCATAGTGCCTAAGGCATGTGACTGCTAACCAGAAGAAGGCTGGCAGTTCAAACTCACCAGCCATTCCTCGGAAGGAAGGTTGGACAATCTACTTCCGTAGTGATACCGCCTCAGAAACCCAAGGAGGGGTTGCTATGAGTCGGATCTGACTCCATGGCAGTGAGTTTGGTTTGGTTTAGATGTCCTGAATTTGTGACAGTGGATGTCTGCTCCATGTCACTGGGGCCTACTCTATTAAGGAATTTTATCTGAGGTCCAATTGCCTACCCTCTGGATTTCTCTTACAGGTTAAAAGATCCCTAAATGGCCAGCCAGAAGCCCTGTGGTAGAGTGGTTAAGCACTTGGCTGCTAACAGAAAGGCTGACGGTCCCAACCCAGCAGTCACTCAGAGGGAGAAAGATGTGGCAGTTGGCTTTGGTAAAGGTTTACAGCCTTGAAAATCCTATGAGGCACTTCTACGCTGTCCTATAGGGTCTCTATGAGTCAGAATTGACTCTACTGCAGCAGGTTAAATAGCCAGTCAAGTCTTTCAGGGGACAGAGACATTGAGAGAATAAAGGCTTCATTACCCTCAGACAATGGCTTGGGACAGATTCCTCCTATGCATTCAGCAGCCTGTATAGGATTAGTGTATACAGCATGTTCAGACGGCCCCATGCTATATCCCATTGACCTACAATGTCAAAGGCATGAATGCCTTTTGCTGAGGCAAGGTAAGCCTCTCTGTAGCTATATTTTCTCTTTTTAAAGAAAGAATCCCAGCAAGGCCAATGGAGGTGCCCTCAAAGTCTGTCCTGGGGCTGTCCCTGGTTCACTCAACCCTCATTGACTCCTCTCTGACTTGAATGGTGTTGCCCTAGACTGTGGGCTCAGGGGCCTCCACCCAAAGCTGCTGACTCTGACCATGGCATTTCTCTGGGCTGTGTTCATTTGCATCAAGTTGCTGAGGGTGGAGGAGCTATATAGCTCAGGCCCATTCACGGGGGATTAGATTTGTATGGAGTACACAGAGGGAGACAGGCTGCAGTGAAGACCCAGCTCCCATCCCTGAGCAGTCACCATGCCCTACCTGCTGCCAGGATTCTTCTGTGACCGTGTGATCCGAGAAAGGAACAGGAGAAATGGAGAGGGCACCATCACACAGCCCCTCAAATATGAGGGGCAGGATTTTGTGGTTCTCAAACAAAGCTGCCTGGCTCAGAAGCGTCTGTTTGAAGATAATGTGTTCCCCACAAATGCTCAGGCCCTGGGCTCCCTTGAACTGAGCCAGAAAACCAAGATGAAGGCTATCACATGGAAAAGGCCAAAGGTAGGGATGGAAGGGATGGGACTTCAGGAGAACACCTGGGGAACAGAAAGTCAAGGGTCCAGAGCCTGAGGCCATGGATTCTGTCACTGAGCAAGTAGCTTATCAAGGTTCTTCTTTCCCATGTGCCCCCAAAACACTGTCCTGCTTTCCTGAAGCTGAAAGATGGAGATGAAACTGGAGATGTTATTTTCTATTCCTGAACTAGGATGATTATACTTTATAGGTTCTTGAGATTGTAAATATTTAATGATGGTAAAAATGCATTGACTTAAATTCATAGTAAAGTACAATTGATTGTCAAGTCCCTTCTTAGGATCAGGTATTTTGGGGGCTGGGAAAGTACAGTTGAGTGTACTGAGGCTCACAGTTTCAGGGAGAATTCCATGGAGGGTGGTGAACAGTAAGTGGAGACTGAAGAGGCTGGAGGCTTGCCTCCTTTGCCATGTTGCCCAACGCTAGCTCATCAGGACAATGTCAATTCAGTTTAAACAGAAAGGTCCACACTGACCAGCCAGACTCCTTACAGGATGAAGCAGTTTGCTAAAGGCTATGTTATGGGGCAGCCAAAGGGCTCATTGAGGTCAGTGCATTGGGGGTCAGTAGAAGAAAGTCCATCTTCCAGCATGGAGAGCACCTATAGCCCCAAAGCGTTCACTGCATTTAGAACAAGTAAGAATCTCTCTAAACCAGTAGGCTGATAAGACAGTAAGAGCTCTGGTGGGGTAGTGCCTAAGACATTTGACTTCTAACCAAAAGGCTGGCAGTTCAAACTCACCAGCCACTCCTCGAAAGGAAGACTAGGCAATCTACTTCCATAGAGATACTACCTCAGAAACCAAAGAAGGGGTCACTATGAGTCAGAAACAGCTCAACGGCAGTGAGTTTGGTTTAGTTTTTTTTTTTTTTTTTTTTTTTTTTTTTTAATAACACATGTTCAGTTATATCTCCTAAGCTGCTCTTGGTTGTGACAATTTCTAACATTATCTATCATCTGTATCTATGAATCTATCCATATAGGTATCTATCTAAATATCTATTGTTCTGTTATGTTTATGGTTGCTGTGGTGGATTGGAGACGACTCAATGGCAACTAACATCAATAACAATCTATGTATCTAGTATATTTTATCCATATCCATTTCTAAGGAGCTCTGGTGGCTTAATGGTTAAAGCATTTGGCTGCTAACCAAAAGTCAGCAGTTTGAACTCACCAGCCATCTTGTCAGGTAAAAGATGAGGCAGTCTCCTTCTGTAAAGATTATAGCCTTGGAAACCCTACGGGGCAGTTCTACTCTGTCCTATAGGGCTGCTATGATGGCAGTGGGTTCGGGTTTTTTAATATCTGTATTAACCTAGCTAGATAATCTTCCCATCTTTGCTTTCCTTGGTGTTGTTTTTTTTCTCAGGCAGGCTAACTTCATGATGGGGCAAAAATGGACACTGGAAACTCCAGGCTTACACTCTATCAGTTTAGTTATGTCAGCAAAAAGATGTGATTCTGTCCCAATAATTGCAACGAAAGTCTGGGTCCTGACTCTCATTGGCCCAGATGTGGTCATGTCCCATCTCTGAACCAAATACTCTAATTGCCTCTAGTATTCCTGGAGCTGGTTAGAAAATGCAGCTCAACCAGAATCACAGGGGCTGATGGGGGTAGTTCTCCACTGAAAATTTGGTGTGATCTCCAAAAAAGAGAAGTGTATTCTGGAGAGGCAAATACAACCTATGTCCACTGTACCTTTAATTGGCTTTTCTTTTTTTTTTTAAAGGGGAGGGAGTTTTGTTCAGAATAATGAGAGTTTTATATTTTCTTAGTCTAATTTGCATTATTATGAAAACAATAGTTGTTAATGCATTATTCAATGTTTCTGAATTATAATAGAAGGCTGTGTACTGTAATTAGACAGACTTAGTTTGAATCTTGCCCTGCGACTTACTAGTTGTATATCTGGGACAAGATATCTAACCTCTTTGTTACTGAGTATTCTCATATGTAAAATGGGAATAATAATAGTGCTTACCTTGTTAGATTTCTATAAATATTAAATAAAATAAGATATGAAAATCAGCTGGAATAGTACCTAGTACAAAGTATAATCTCAATAAATTTTAGTCATTGATATTAATAAGTTATGTAGACAGGTACAGTATATAACATAACACTTTCATGGGTAGATTTTTATACACATTACCAGTTGATCATTTTCACTGAATTAGCTGGTGTTAAAGAGAAAGAAAAAGTAATTAATTACATACTTAGTCTTTCCCTTTACTCATCACTTTTTAAGATAATCAATTGGTTCCTTGCCATCCTTTGAAGGCAGTTAGTCCTTTAAACTTAAATTAGTCCTTTAAAACATCATTATCCACTCCTCGGAAGGAAGATTGGGTGATCAATCTACTTCTGTAGTGATACCTCCCCGGAGACACAAGGAGGGGTCACTATGAGTCAAATCCGACTTGATGGCAGTCTGTTTTGTTTTTATGTACTATCCAGCAATTCCACTCCCAGGTGGGTATATACCCCCACAGGATTGAAAGCAGGAACAAAAACAGATAAATGTACATCAATGTTCATTTCAGTACTATTCACAATAGTCAAAAAGTGGAAACAATCTAAGTCATCAATACATGAATGAATAAACAAAACTTGGTACATACAATAGAATAATACTCAACCATAAAGAGAAATAAAGTTGTGATACATGCTACAACATGGATGAAACTGAAAATAATTACGCTGAGTGAAATAAATCAGACGTGAAAGAACAAAACCTGGGAGATTATTTTTAAAAATACTAAAAGTAATCATTTTAAAAGTTACTATAAATTTGTAGAAAAGTTCTAACACCCAAATTGTGAAATGGACAGAAATGTAAACAGACAAGTCATAAATGGCTAAAGATAAAACAACAATGAAATATCATTTTCCCCTTATTAAATTTTCAAAGATTTTTTAAAAATTAATTCTGAATTTGAGTGTTCATGAAGGGAAAACAGACATTCTCCATCTCAGATGGTGGGACTGTAAATTGGTGCATTCTTTCAGAAGGATGTTTGAAGAGAGGTATCAGTGAGTGCTGGGAGCTTCAGCGCACCTGGGTCTGTTGGGGTGTTGTGATGGAAGAGGGAAGAGGGAGTGACACAGGACCAACAAGATTTCTTGAATCTGAAGAATGATGTTAAAACCAAAGCACACACTCTGTAATTATTAACAACAACAACAACAAAAGTTTAAAAAACAAACCATGAGACACATCCAAACAGAAACAAGAGCACCCTCTGTTGGTAAAACCAGGGTTGCTCTGTGAGCCTCTGTCGGGCTGAACATAATCTGTGGTACCTGATCTGAGAGTGCTGGTGCTGGTGCCCTGTTTGCTCGGCTTGACTAATGACAGGTTCTCCCCAAAGACAGAGATGTCTGCAAGGCCCATGCCAAATTTATTTATTCTTTGTCTCCCCACCTCTTAAGTCCTATGTTGTTGTTGTTATTGTTATTTGCCGTCGAGTCGACCCCGACTCATAGCCACCCCTCCTTGGGTTTCCGAGGCAGTATCACTATGGAAGTAGGATTGCCCAACCTTCCTTCCGAGGAGTGGCTGGTGGGTAGATCCTGGGATATACGCTGACTGTAAATATCTAGGTTGCCACATTTTTGGAGAAGATAATCCTAATTTTCCTTTCCCGCACCTTTTTTCTTGACACAGAAGAAACAAAAGCCATGTTTTCTGCTACCACTTTGCTAAAGCTGTGACAGGAATGACACCACTCTAACTCTCAAGCTGAACCCTCACTCACATAGTGTGAGAGTGTGGGGGAACAGTACGGAACTGTGAAAGAAAGCTTGTCCTGTCTTCCACCACTCCCTAGCTGTGTGTCCTTGGGCAAGTTACTCAACCTCGCTGAGTTTGTTTCTTTATCTGAAAAATAAGAATGCTTTTATTCAATACACAGAGCTTTTTTGTAGGCTAATATGAGTGGTGTGTAATACATGGTGTCAGTACTATATGATGAAACTGAATAAATAGTAGCTCCTATCATATTATTACCTGGTCATTTTCTTTTTGTTTCACAGGAAATTTGTGAGAATCCCCGATTTATCATTGGTGGAGCCAATAGAACTGACATCTGCCAAGGAGATCTAGGTAAGGAAAGTCCCTGGGGATTGTATCTACCCAAATGATCAAAGGGTAATTAAAATTTCTTTACAGAAAGTAAAGGGACAGTAAAATGATTTTGCTTTTGATTAATTTTTAGAAGGAGATTTTCTTATCAGCTACTTTATGTTCGTTTATCTGTGTGTTGATAATTGCTTCATTTAATTTCTGTCTCTTCCACATTTCTCACTAGCTTTTTACATTATGTCACAGTGAGTATGCCTCATTCTTTAGCCTTCCCTCTACAGTCTTAAGGACACTTACATGTCCCCCTTAGCAAAACAAAAGCCCTGCACTTAACCGTGTCTATCTTCCTTAGAAGATAGCTTTATGACTGTACCAAGCATGTCCTTGGGTATGTAGAATCTATGTACACAGATAACATGTATTACTGAAAAAAGTGCTTGTAACTCAAACTCTTACTTAAATTGCCTTAGAATACCCCATGTTAAATGAGTTATTCAACAAAGATGATATTTGCCGTGTTGGTTGGCATCCAATTTTCTGTTTGATTAGTTAGCTTGGCATTGTCTCTCCGTCTTTTGTTCAGAAATTATTATCTTTGGGTGTGAACTTCTGGAAAGCTCCATGAAGTAAAACTGGAGAGAAGAGAACATCAATAGAAATAGTTTAAAACTTGAGGGTAACCTTAGGGGACAATGATTTTATGTTAATGGGGGAGGAACAACTCAGAAGAGGAGATGAGAATGGTTGCACAACTTGAAGAATGTAATCAATGTCCCTGAATTGTACATGTAGAAACTTGAATTGGTGTATGGGTTTGCTGTGTATCTTCTCAACAACAACGAAGTTATGAAACAGAAAACACTGAGGCACGCAGTTCTACTCTGATTCAAGTGGGTCGGCAAGAGTCAGGATCAACTTGACAACAACTAATTTTTCTTTAATATTTAAAAACAATAAACTGTGACATCTGTTCAAAAAAAAAAAAAATTGAGGGAAAAGGGGACCCAATATCAAATAAAAGGAATTGACTTGTTTTGCCACAGAGAAGCTGAGGAGGAGCAATTAGATATCTGGGTTCCCTCACCTGAGCTAATAATCTGTCCCCCTCAAACCAATACAGTATAAAAGGAGAAACTGCCTCATGGGGAGGGGAGAGAGGAAGTGCGGCTGCTGGCAGCTTTCAGCCTTCCTCGCTGCAATCTCAAGGACCCTATCACATTCCACACAGCAAAACGAAAGCCTGAACTTAGAAGGCCATTCTAGGACTATGTACCCAGCTATGTAAAGCAAAATATTACCTCCAGCTACACACTGTACTCTGCTAGAAAGGAGGTCTGGGAATAAGAAAACTTCTCTATCTCATTCCATTGTCAACTTGTGCTGTCAAGTTGATTCCAACTCATAGTGACTGTGTTTGACAGAGTAGAACCCATACGGTTTCCTAGGCTGTAATCTTTACAGGAGCAGATCATCAGGTCTTTTCTCCTGAGGAGCCACTGGGTGGGTTCGAACCACCAACCTTTCTGTTAGCTTAACCCTCGTGCTACCAGAGCTCCTTATATATGTCTTAGTGCCACCCATAGACTGATTCTGGGCGGCTGCCCAACTGGCTTTCCCTATGATACAAATCTGATGGCTGGTGGTGCCCTGATGCTCAGTCTCAGCTGAGGTCTGAAGGGGCAACGGCTTCACACTGCAGAGGTTCGGGGCAGGACGGATTTGCTGAAGGGGTCCGGAGGAACAACCCAATTATAATCTACTGCTCAGTCTCCACTGAGGTTCAAAAAGGAACTGAGTTTATTGTATTATATAGAGGAATTTCCTACAGTCTTTAGGAACACTTTCCCACTATGAGGGAGTAGTTACCATGTTGTTAAAATCTCCTTCCCTGGGGTGACATCTCTATAAGGTCAGATCTGAAAGGAGGACAATGAGCATCAAGCAAATCCCAGTTGTTCAGAGAAATCCCAAAGAGAAGTGGAGCAGCTGGCTGGCTGGGGTAGGGTCTTCCTTGTCCCAGAGGAACAAGCCCACCATGACCTGTGTGTGTGTTTACCTGCAGGGGACTGCTGGTTTCTTGCAGCCATTGCCTGCCTGACCCTGAACGAACGGCTGCTTTTCCGAGTCATACCCCATGATCAGAGTTTCACCGAAAACTACGCAGGGATCTTCCATTTCCAGGTGAGTTAACAGGAGTGTGGTTAAGAGGGCTAGCTGCAGTCCACTCACCCCAGATGTAATTGGCCTTGACTTCCCAGAGGTTCCACAGGAAAGGCTCCACCCACTTTCCCGTTGGTGACAGTAGGCAGAGACCCCCTTAAGGCTTCAAGCCTGTATGGAAGCAGTTGTTTATCCTCTCCCCTACTCTTACTACCCCCCGCCCCCCACATACACACACCTTCCGCTTTGACCCAGAAACACTGGAAAACATCCTGTATGCTGGCATGAGGGTCTATTTTTGCCTCTAAAGTTGGCTGGCTACTGTGTTACTGCCTGCTGTCCTTCTCAAGTAGGCCCCTAAGATATTAGCACTTGGAATCTGAGGCCCTTTGGACTGTAAAGGAGCCCTCAGCTGAAGAACTACAGCTCCTGTTTACTTCTTTCTTTCTCTTTAAGACAGGTTTATCACTTACCTCTTCTAGGCCCTGGGAGAAAAGTCTGGTTAATCAATCTGGGGGCCAGACTTCTGGTTGGGCCAGGACTGAGCTTTTTGGTTCCAAAATCAATCCAGCCACTGGAAATTTTCAAGGTCTAAATTGTCCTGGCACACGAGATTCTGGCGCTGGCCCAGAATTGAAAGGAACCCCATATGTAGGGATGTAACAGCTACTAGGGTTCTATAGGGTCATTCCCAGCTCTGAAGGCTCCTTAACATTCCAAGACTAACCCAAATCATAAGTTGACGTACCTGCTGCTCTTGTACTTTAGGACTGAGGCCTCAAAAGAGTTTTTCAATTGAAGTACCTCCCAGGCCCAGCCTCCTATTGCCCTCTAAGCACAGCTGAAGCAGCCAGGTCCTGAATGTTGTTTCCTCCCTGTGTCATCATGCTACTAGATTCCCTCTGATATTTAAAGAGTCGTGCCAGGGTACGACTGTTGTCGTTAGGTGCTATCAAGTGTATTTTGACTCAGCAACCCATGTAACAGAGTAGAATTGCCTCAAAGGGACTTCTTGGTACAGGTTATGAACATCTGACTTACATACAAGCAGCAGTTATGAACTAGCCCTAGTAAAGCCTATTATATTAAAAATTTGAGGTATATACAGTGGTTTATGATAGCAAACAGGATACATTGAGATGTGCATCAAGATATTATTATTATTATTACTGTATTAGGAGCTCTGGTGGCATAGTGCCTAAGGCACTTGACTGCTAAACAGAAGGCTGGTGGTTCAAACCCACCAGCCACTCCTTGGTAGGAAGCTTGGGCAATCTACTTCTGTAGGGATACCACCTTGGAAACCCAAGGAGGGGTCGCTATGAGTCAAAATTAACTCGATGGCAATGAGTTTGGTTTGGTTTATTGCTGTATTATTGTGTTAAAGATGTTTTAGTGTATCTGAAAGTGTGTCTTTAATGTTTTTTATGCATAGAAAGGTACACTATATACTATATACTAAGACAAACATTTGACTAACTGATGTTAGATGTAAACCATACCTAGCTATTCTGATTTATGTACAAATGTGACTTAAAGATAGATTTAGGAATGGAACTGGTTTGTAATCCCAAGACTGCCTATATTGACAACATATGCTTTGCATCACTTTTCTGTTTTGGTCATCCTTCAGCAACAATTTCTGTATTGTTTGTCATCAAGAAATACATAAATCAATACATCACCTTCATCCAGACCAACAGTTCTCAATCTTGGCTGCACATTAGAATCATCTGTGCACCTGAAAATACTGACACCCAAACCCCACCCCAGACCTACCTGAGCAGGGTAGTGAGAATCTCAAGTCCTGACATAGTCACTGAGCCATATGCATATCAGTGCTGGGCTGGAGTCTATGGAGGAGACAAAGTGGTAGGTATCTCACGCAAGGAGAAGTTAGAGATGGATTTACACACCCTGAACCCAGAATAGCAGGAATAAGCATCAAAATGCAGAGCCCAAGAAATGGTCTTGCTTTGGGATTCAAAAAATTCCTAAGGAATGTGAGTGTAGGGACATGCTTCCCAATGGTAACATGTGGATGTGACTCTGTGTTTGATGCTTTTGTGCAGTTCTGGCGCTATGGAGACTGGGTGGATGTGGTTATTGATGACTGTCTGCCAACTTACAACAATCAACTGGTTTTCACCAAATCCAACCACCGCAATGAGTTCTGGAGTGCTCTGCTGGAGAAGGCCTATGCTAAGTAAGGCAACATTTTAGAATGTGTCTCAGAGCTAGAGGTGAGGAGGTGCCTGCAAAAGCCAGCCAAGGTCTCATTTACAGAAAAATGCATGCATCAATGTACATACGCATGTGCATATGTGTGTGTGTTCAACTATGACACAAAGTCAGAGAAGTATAGGTCCAGGCAGCACCAACTCTAACTAAAAATACTCATTAAAGACAAGAAGTAAAGATTTGAGTGAGAAATCTTTAGTTTTCCTCTGTGAGCTCTCTAAATTTACATTAATCAAGACTCTTTCAATCAACCCTTTCATGGCAGTGTTGAAAGTCTTGGATCAGAGCATGGTACCTCTGGAGCTCAGAATGCAAAGTTTTGGTTGGCTCAACCTCATGACTCAACATGAGTATGTGAATAAGGTCATGTTGTCTGTCATCTTAAAATGAACATCCCACCTGCTAATGGCTTCAATGCAGCCCTGCCTCGAGGTTCAAGGTGTCTTGGAAATGAAGTAGGAAGACCTGGTTCCAATCAGAGTTCTTCTTGCTTTCTGTGGCCTTGAATAAGTCACTTAGCTTCTTGGGCTCAGTTTCTTCATGGTGAAGAAAAGGAATCAAATACCCATCCCATTAGTTCTCAGGGGTGTTAAGGAATTGAATGGAAGAACAAGCATAAAGTGCTGGGGACAGTGAATCATGTTTCCTGGAATCCTGTGATCGCAGATTGGTCCTTATCCTCTTTCCAAGGCTCCATGGTTCCTACGAAGCCCTGAAAGGTGGGAATACCACAGAAGCCATGGAGGATTTCACAGGAGGGGTGACTGAGTTTTTTGAAATAAAGGAAGCTCCCAGAGACATGTACAGGATCATGAAGAAAGCCATCGAGAGAGGATCCCTTATGGGCTGCTCCATTGATGTAAGTCTGGGGTTGGGGTAGGGCGCTGGGCAGAGAACAGCTCAGTGTCAGGAAGCCCTTTACCAACTGAACAGCAGTATTGATCTTTCTTCTGAGACAGGGCAAATGTTTTGTTTTAGGAAACAGGAACTGGTTCTCAACTTTGGAAATTGGGAATTTTTTAAGGTATTCTCAATAAAGGGATTAGGCAAGTACATTCCAAGTCCTGGTATTCCAGTGGAAATAGTTCCAGAGGCCCGTGTCAGTGCTGGGCTTTCTTTCCAGTGCCAGTCAGTCCCAGCATGCCCTGGTTACCTAACCACATATTTGGCTGTGGACTAAGAAAGCCTCCTAGTCATTGAGCGTTGACTTACCCCTCACTTGGAACATGAGCTTTGTGTTGTTATCTTGGGAGAAATCAGCCAGTAGTCCCCTTCTCAGCACAACAAGGTGGCATGAACTGAGCCAAGAGGAGAGATAAGAAGTTGGCAGACTATAGCCAGACTGCCTGAGTTTCAAGTAATACACTTTCCCTAGAATCAGCTCGATATAAAATAGTCTTGGGGATTTCCATTGCTGAAGAAGGGATCCAATCTGAATTCCTTTTCTTTCCTTTCCCAATGGACAGGAAACCTTGGGAAGATCAGTTAGCATAAAATACCATCAACAAACATTTTCTTCCTGCATCACTTTCTTTCATCTTTTCTCCAATCATGCTCTATTTATCTCTTCTCTTTTCCTTTGTCTGTCCTCTCCCTTCTTTCTACCTCCCTCCCTTCCCATTTTCCTGTTTGCTTTCTCTCCCTCTCCTGATTGTCCCCTGCCTTTCCCATTGGGCCTCAGGATGGGACGAACATGACCTATGGGACATCTCCTTCTAGTCTGAACATGGGGGAATTGATTGATCGGATGGTGAGGAATATGGATAACTCACGGCTCAGAGACTCAGATCTTGACCCAAGAAGCTCAGATGAAAGACCAGTCCGGGTGTGTATGCCTCCAATGGTCAAGACTGACCATCCTTCCAGCCTGCATGACTCAGTCCTTTTGGGAATAGACTCCCCTCAGCACCCAGTGCCTTACCTGCAGATCCCCACGTGGGGCCTTCCAAAAGGTCCAGGTTGAAATTCACTCCAAGGCTTCTGAAGAAGGCTGGAGAGACAATGTTTGGAGGGATTCCCTGTAGGAATTCCTTCTTACTCATTGTCCAGGTGTTTTCTCTGACAACAAATTAATAGGAAGAAATACAACAAAGACTTCATTTATTTAAATTAATTCATATATTTATTCAGCACTTATTTATGGAGCTCCTACTATGTGCCAGACACTATTTGAGCACTGAACAAAACAGTCTCTTCCCTCATAGAGCTTCTATTCTAGTACTTTCAGAAATAATTCGTGCTCATTGAAGAATACCAAGTCATGCAGAAAAACACAGAGGAAAAATTATATTTTCCACATCTAAAGATAACCACTCTTAATATTCAGTATCTGTCCTTCTAGGATTTTCTTTTTAATGTATGCACTTAATCTACATTTCTCTTTTGAAAATGCTGTCATACTGTGTGTACCTCTTTGCAGCCTGATTATTTTTAGTTAGTTTTACATTCTCAATAAGTCATTAAGTATTCTCCTATAATATTTTGTTAATGGTTGCACAGTATTCCAACATGTCATAATTTACTTTACCCTGTTATTGGAAAGTTAGGTTGTTTCCTTAAAAAAAAAGTTGGCTATTGTTTTTAAATGGTATAATGAACACCTTTATGGATACATCTTTATGCACATCCATGATCATTTCCATAGGACAGCCTACCAGCAATAGAATTGCTGGGTCAAATGATATGCTTAGGTAATACCAAAAGAGTCATTTCAAGTGGCCTCCCAGATCTGGAACTGAAGATGAATAAGTCTCCTGAACTTCCCTTACCCCTTCATTCAGCACAGTCTACGTCATTTGAGGACTAAGATCTGAGAGAGGCTAAGATGTCGAAAGCTCTGGCTCCATCTACATCCCTTACCCAGAGTAAGACTCAGGAATTCTACAGCTGAGCTTAGCTTTGGGAAGTTCCCCTTGGATCTGTTATGTTACCAGGCAAAGTAAAGCCACAGAGGTTCTGTCTTGTCTTACTGGGTTTTCATGATCCTACTCCTCTGCCCTGGATCCTCTCTGGCTACAAAAGAAATTTCTGAAAATAGAGGAGCTCCCCCAGAAATCTGTTGTTGTTGTTAGGTGCTGTTGAGTCAATTCCAACTCATAGCAACCCCATGTGACAGTATAACTGCTCATAGGGTTTCCTAGGCTGTAATCTTTATGGAAGCAGACTACCACATCTTTCTCCCATAGAGCTGCTGGGTGGGTTCAAACCACCATTTCAGTCAGCAGCCAAGCACCACCAAGGCTCCCTTTGCAACCTTAGACACAGTCGTGTCTGAAGAGACCTCTCCTCTGCCCTCCTCGGAATTATCTCTCTGGGTGCTTGTGGCTCTTGATTTCTTGAATACCATGTTCTAGGTGGCGCAAACCATGTGTGGCTCGATTCCTAACTTCAAAATGTGTGGTTCAAGCCCACCTAGCAGAATTGTGGAAGATAAGCCTAGCAATCTGCTTTCGTTAACACTACAGCCAAGAAAACCCTATGGAGCAGTTCTACTCTATAACATAGGCAGTCACCATGAGTCGGGTATCAACCCAATGGCAACTAATGACAACACAACAGGTGGGTGTAGAGGAGATGACAGGATTTACTGTTCTAGGAATAGTAAACCTTGAATGACCTCAGGGGAACAGGAAGCCCAAAGTCTAGAGCAGCCTCCATCTATTGCCCTTCCTCTCTTAAAGCACCCTCAGAGTCCAGAAAGGAGGGGCAGGGACACTCTCACCCACCTCACATCCTGGCATCCACGCTGCTCTTTGATGATCAGAACAGAGCCTTCTTAGGGTGACCAGCTCAGGGAAAGCATTTCTCTGGAGCAGTGTCTTCTGCTTTCTCCAAAGTCCAGTAACTCTATCTTCATCCTGGTTCCTCTTTTGTTCTCTCAAATGTCCAAGGGACATTTTAAAGCAATTAACCAATATCCACTGCTTAAAGTTTTTTTAAAACATATAAAAATCAAAGTGTGCATAAAAGAAGGTAGTGAGACACTTCTTCATCTGTAGTTAACACTGTATTGGTTCCCTTCCCACTTTCATAAGTCTGCAACGCAGCCACATGAAAAAAAAAAAAAAAAAAGGTCCAGTGATCAAATACTCTTATTTGTGAAGCACATTTTCAGAGTGTGAAATAGTCCCTTTCCTCACAGAACCTAGAAAATAATTCAGAACTTCGTCTGCAGGCAGTAAACTTTCAGCTCCCCAATCTTGACAGGCTGTCTGGTTTTTCCTCTACAGACTATTGTTCCCGTTCAGTATGAAACAAAAATGGCCAGTGGGCTGGTGAAAGGTCATGCCTACTCAGTTACTGGGCTGGAGGAGGTAAGCCTGGCTGGGGTTTTGTGGTACTTGGCTTCCTGAAGTCAGGATTAGCTCTTGTGCTCCTTCACTATGTGCAGAGCCTAATCAGGGGTTCCACTTAAGGTTCAAGCAGAGTGCCAGGGACTGGAGGTGCCCATATGAACTGGTAGGGGAGCCCCAGTGGTGCAGTGGTTAAGTGTTTGGCTCCTAACCAGTGGTTCAAACCCACCCAGCATCTCTGTGGGAGATAAGACCTGTCTGCTCCTGTGAAGATTACAGCCTAGGAACCTCTATGGGGCTGTTCTACTCTGTCCCATAGGGTCTCTATGAGTTGAAATCAACTTGACCACATACAACAATCCGAACTGGTAGAGGTGCATCTTGCTACAAGATGGTACATAGTTTATCTTTATTCTTAATGCTAATGATGGCAATTTAGCCAATGTTTTCAAGAAACAAATGGAAACATCACTTTGGTTTTATAAAATTGACTTAATGAGCTCTCATGTTTCTTGTTCTTTCATGTTCAGTTACCATGTTTTGTTTCCTCTGGAACTTCTGGGATTTACTGGATCATGAAGGAGACAGGGACCTTGTCAGTCCTTGTTGCTCACAGCTGGATAGGTTGTGCTGTGCACAAAGGATGGGCAAAGAGGGCAGTCTGCTGCAACAGCCCATTGCAGGAGATGGGAGGAAGGGGCACCTTTCTTTGATTGGTCCACCTAGAGGGGGCATCTTTCCCTATGTCCTTCACCAGTGGTGGAGTTTTTCTAATCATACAAGACCCTGAATGTGCTAGCAGGGTGCTACTGTATACGTCCTACCCCTTTCCCCATTGAGCTCGTAAAATCTGGGGATGTTCCCTGCAAAATCACTTAGAAGATAGAAAGATGATGGTCAAGCCATGATTCCTGCAGACTCAGTCCCAGGGTTCTTACACTCATCTCCCACATTCCATAAAAGATCCTGATTAATCTCCCTGATCAGGGCCAGAGAGGACAGTGCTCCTGTAAGGGAGTGAACCACCCCTGTCTTAGGCCTTTCCAAAGAAAGGGTCCAGAGCTTGAGAGCTATTTCTTTTTGCCCAAGACCATATTCAAGAATGAGAAAGTGAAGCTGGTGCGACTGAGGAACCCCTGGGGCCAGGTGGAGTGGAATGGTTCCTGGAGTGATAGGTAGGTGCTAGGACCCAATGGTGGGGGACAACAGGGTCTGGGCCAAACCTGGATTGAGTATCAAGCCATGAGTACTTCCAAAAGGTTGGTCTGAACTCACCCTCAAAATGAATGATCAGTATAGAAGAGAGGCTCAGAGGGTGGGCTCCAGGGAAGGGCCATAAGTGGAGCCATGGAACGATGGACCCACAGAGCTTGCTGATGGTTGCTGACTGGGAAGGAAAGATTCTAAACAGCAAGAGATAAGCCCAGTTAAGATGGGAGTCTTAATACAAGGGCATGTAGTGTGCAAGTAACTTCCCTTTTGGAGTCTCTGTTGCTTGTCTGTCAAATGGAAACAATATTAGCACTCAACTCATGGGTTGCTATGGGGAGTAAATGTGGTCATGTATGGAGGGTACTTAACCAGTGCTTTTTTCTCTCCTGGCTGTCCCCCTACACAAGCACATGGGTCCATTTAAAGAATTATACTACTTATCACACATGGTGGGGTAGGCAATGGTGGTTCAGAGGTAGAATTTTTACCTTCCATGTAGAAGACCCAGGTTTGATTCCTGGCCAATACACCTGAAGCCCACCCACCAATCAACTCATCTGTCAGTGGATGCTTTCATATTGCTATGATGCTAGAGGAATTATTACAAAGTTTCCAGAAAATTTAGAAAACTTCAGCCTTTCAGTCCCACTCTAATCTCTGGCTCCTGATTGCTTTTACTGAGTGGAGGAAGCCCCTTGAGCTCCTTTTTTATGCCCAGAAGATGGATAGCATGGGATTATGGCCAGGCTAAGGCAGAGTGGCATATGTCTGTGTGTGTCCTTCAGTCCTGTTCTTACTTCTACATACCTCTTATCCCAATGCACTGTAAATCTTGGGTCATTGAGCCTTTCATCCAGTCAGCAGATATTTACTGAGCACCTACTAAATAGGAGGCACAGGTCTAGACCCTGGGGATATTCAGAGAACAAGCAGCCTCCCTCAACAGGCTGTGATAGATGCTGATCCTGTGTCCCACTGACTCCTTCACATGCAATCTTTCACTCATCCTGCAAGAATGCAGTGCTGACTATATGCCAGGCCCTATCCTATCATCTGGAAATTTAGAAATGAGTACAGGAGACACAGATCCCTCAACTTCATTATACTTCTCTGACACCTATTGCCCCAACCCACATCAGGCCTTCTCTTTCTCCCCCACCAATAATTTATCTGTTTTCCCATTAGTTGGAAGGACTGGAGCTTTGTGGATCAAGATGAGAAGGTCCGTCTGCAGCACCAGGTCACTGAGGACGGAGAGTTCTGGTGAGTCTAGGTCCCATTGGATCATGAAGGCTCAAGGATGGAGCAGGAAGCTTGAATCTCAAACCTCAGCTCCCGTGCAGAGGCCATCAGACTCCAGGCCTTGGCAAATTTTAACCTATTTCTTCTTCCCTGAGCCAAGGTCCAGGAAGGAAGAGGCTCTGAGAGGAGCCTGCCAGGTCACAGTGATGACTGAGTCCCAGGACCTGGTCAGCATACTGTGGCTCCTGCTCATTTATTCCCTTCCTTGAGAGCACTCTGCTTTGGTCATCCTGGCCTTATACAGGCTATTTTTCTGAGCCTAGAATGCCAACTTCATCCTCACTCACATTATTTCTATTTAGTCTACAAGTATCAACTTAAAGGAAATTTTCTAACCCAAACTAAACCAAACCCACTGCTGTGAAGTTGATTCTGATTCATAGTGATCTTGTAGAACTGCCCCATTGGGTTTCTAAGACTGTAAATTTTTATTACAGAAGCAGACTGCCATATTTTTCTCCCAGAGTGGCTGGTGGGTACGAATTGCCAACTTTTCAATTTGCAGCCAAGCGTTTAACCAATGTACCACCAAGACTCCTTGGACTTTCTAAGGGACCCTCTAAATTTATACAGAACTCGGGTTGTTAACCTGTTTTTGATACTGCTCAAATTCTCCTTAAAATTGCTTGCTTAATTGTCCTCCTCCAAACCACATCTCTTTCGCCTGTACCCTTGGTGCTCAGGGTTGAGGCATGCAGTAATTTTCTGGAGAGTTGAAGTTGTCCAGTTCTCCCAACAAGGGACTTTGAGTTTGAGACATTATTGGAAGAGAAGACATTTGGGAGTAGATATATCAGAACTGACAGTGTTTACCGTAAAAAGGAAGGGCTGGGTCCTCCCTGGGACCATTATCAAGCTCCTCTGAACTATTTTGTTGGGCTGTGCTAATGATGAAGTCTTGTCCTTCCCAGGCTCTCCCCATCTGTTCCCATGAGTCTCTCTCTTCTTCCAACCCTCAGGATGTCATATGACGATTTCATCTACCATTTCACAAAGCTGGAGATCTGCAACCTCACAGCTGATGCACTGGAATCTGACAAACTCCATACCTGGACTGTGTCTGTGAATGAGGGCCGATGGGTGAGGGGCTGCTCTGCTGGAGGCTGCCGCAACTTTCCAGGTGGGACACACTCTTGATGGGAGGAGGGGGTCCAAGCAGAACAAGTTTCAAGTAGAATAATGCTAACTACCATTCATTGATGAGCTCTGGTGGTGCAGTGAGTGAGGCATTTGACTGTTAACCAGAAAGTTGGCAGTGCAAACCCACCAGCTGTTCCATGGGAGGAAGATGAGGCAATCTACTTCCATAAAGATTTACAGCCTTGGAAACCCTACGGGGGTCACTATGAGTCAGAATCGACTCGAAGGCAGTGGTTTTGATTCGGTTTACCATTCATTGAATGTCTACTAGGTTCCAGACACACTTTATTTTATTAAGCCCTCTCCTTCTTACTGAGAAGGAAATCACCATGCTGAAGAATTTGCAGCAGAGAGCTATCTCAGAACAATAATCAGTGAGGTTGAGAATGGTACTGGAGGACCAAGTTAACAGCTACTGCAATAGTTCAAGCCAGAAATGCCGTAAGCCTAAACCAAGTCAGTACCAGCAGAAATGAAGGGGAGAGGGCAGATTTAGGGGGAGAAATATAAGGTAATATGGGAAGTGAAGAAGAAAGAAGAAAAAGAATGACTCCAAAACTCCTGGTTGTGGAACAACATTACAATATATGACACACAAGAGAAAAACACACTGTTTTTGTTTGTTTCGGTGGTGATGGTTGGAGGATTGTAGGGAGGGTAGTTCAGTTTAGAAACAGAAAATTTAGGTACCTGGTGAAGAAAGATGTGTAAGAGAGAATTGGATGCACAGATTAGAATGGTACTTGGTTAAATTGTGGGAACTCAATAAACAATTGTGGTGGGAAGGAAGGAGAAAGAGAGAGAAAGGGAGGGAGGAAGTCAGAAGACAGATTGAGGTTGTTATCTCAATCTCATCAGTGTGTAGGGGGTAAACAGTAGAAGTGAATAAGATTGCCTAGAGAGGCAGGATAGGTGGATGAGAGAAGAAGAGGGCCTAGAACCAAATCCTGGGGACCCACAACATTTAAGAGACAGATGAGGAAAGTGAAGCCATCAGTAAAGACTGAGAGTGAAAATTCAGAGATGAAGGAGAGCCAGGAGAAAATGGAGTCACAGAAGCCAAGGGAGGAGTTAGCAGTGTTAAATGCAGAGGTCTTTTGATGAAATCTGGAAAATGTCTGTTCATTGTGGCAGTTAAGAGGTCATAGGTGAATTTCACCAGTTCGGTTGTGTAGAAGGAAGAACAAAGTGATCTGATGGGTCAGGGGGTGGGGTGGGGAAGGGGGAGGAAGTGGAGGTGAGAGGAGAGGAAAGGGGAAGGGAAGAGGGGGAAGGGGAGGAGGTGAAAAGTAAGTAAAGTCATAAAAAAAAATATGAAGTTCTGATACATGCTACAACGTGGAACATGAACCTTGAAATATTATGCTGAGTAAAACAACCCGGACACAAAAGAATAAATATCGTATGATCCTATTTATATGAAATAGCTAGAGTAGGCAAATTCATAGAGACAGAAGGTAGCTCTGAGATTACCAGAAACTGAGAAGAGAAGAGAGAAAGGATTACTTAATGGGTAGAATTTCTGTGGTGATAAAGACAATTTTAGAATAGATAGTGGTGTTGATTGCACAACATTGTAAATATAATTAATGCCACTGGATTGTACACTTAAAATTGTTAAAATGGTATTTTCTATGTTAAAAATTTAACAAAGTAAAATGAAATTTGAACAAATCAAGTGAAAATGATGGCTATAGATGTTTCTCTCCAGAGCCTTGGAACAAGACTGATACCTAGAGGGAGAAATAGTCAGGGGAGAGATTGAAAGGGTCCAGGAAGGAGATAACTAAACCTTACATCATAGAGTGTCATAATCTATGCATATGTCTTATCTTCTCTTCTAGCCTGAAAGTAAAATCCATGTCCATGTTTTCTACATATGTCTCACTACCCCTAATGCAGAGTTTTGCACCTAGTAGACTATTGATGAATACTGAACGTGTACATATTTGCATAGTAACACCATCACTAACACCATGTCTGCTCTCACCACTATAGTCACCATTGCTTTCAATGATTTTTTTTTTAAAAGGCAAAGAGTGTGTATGTGTATTTTAAAAATTCTAATAGGCAAAAGGACATGAGCATCATATGGATAATCTTATCACAACCAGGACATTACAAGTGTTGGGATTAAGAGCTTAGGCTCTGAAGTCAGAGAAACCCAGGTTTGAATTCTAGCTCTTTCACTTACTATCTGTAACACCTTATTAAGCCATTTATCCTCTCTGTGTCTCAGTTACTCTATCTATAAAATGAGGACAATAATAATACCTATCTCACAGGTATTATCTGAGATTTCAGTGAATTCAGTGATTTGATGAAATAATGCAGGAGTGTTTAGCACAGGGCCCAACACATATTAATGTGTTACATTATTAAGAAAGAGAACTATTGATGTTAACACATCCTTTTACCATCCCATTTCAAGAAATAAAGCCATTATTATCATTATTGTTCTTATATTTTATAGTTTTATTACTATTATACTAGCTGACAGACAGGAAACCGCATATCCAAGTCACTGCAGCTCCATCTATATAAGGAAGAAGCTATCCCCCAAATAATTAGGCAAATGCTTGAATCCTTTCTCCATAAATGTGTACTGGGCATATAGATGCATCTCGTTTCCCTTCCTAGCCGTTGTCCATGAGGCAACTCTGAACATACTTTTCCTTTCTGGGGCCACAGACACTTTCTGGACCAACCCGCAGTACCGTCTGAAGCTCCTAGAGGAGGATGATGACCCTGATGACTCCCAGGTGGTCTGCAGCTTCCTGGTGGCCCTGATGCAGAAGAACCGGCGGAAGGACCGGAAGCTGGGGGCCAACCTCTTCACTATTGGCTTCGCCATCTACGAGGTGTGCAGTCCCTAACCTGCTTTAGTCCAAGAAACATGCACCTTCCCAGGCAGGAGGCTTTTAAGGCTTTCTCACCCAGGGAGGCTTCCAAAGGGCTCCTGTGGCTTCCCTGATATGCAGTGACACCCAGAGTCCCTGGTATCTGGCCCACCTGTGTCAGAACCTCTCAGGTTTTTCTAATAAATGAAAATATCTGGGGGTGAAAGTAGATATGTGGGGGGGGTAGTTTCTGCATTAATTGTTGGCATTCCCTTCTTGCAAACTTCTTGTTTCCATTCAGATCTGAAATCCACAGAATTTGAGAATCTTCTTTTTCTGTTTCTCCTCAAGGTTCCCAAAGAGGTATAGAAGTGACCAGAAGCTGTGTGCAGCATTGCCTGGGGGTCACATGTCTGTCTGTGGCACACCAGGAAGCTTCCTGGTGGCATTTGTGGGCAGGACTATGATAGGAAAGGGCCTTGCTGCTTTGTCTCAACTTCAGAGCAGGTGCCTCAGTGTACTGCATGGTCCCCCTGACTACCACCCTCATGATGTGGACTTTCTCCCTTCCCACCAGAAACTCTGCCTGTCACACACTCATACTCACTCATTCATACTCACACAACCATACTCATTCACACACACTCATACTCACTCATACTTACTCATGCACACACTTTCCCACTGTCACTTAGACAACACGCTTAGTCACACCCACAGTCACACATTCTGAGGGTAACTGCCCTCTTAGGGATGGAGGAATCACCGCCCTCAGAGCCCAGCCAAGGCCCCTCCTGCCTCCTTGGGGCCCTTCCCCAGTCTGGAGGTGATTTGGAACTGACGAGCAGCAGTTCTGGTAAGTGGCCCTGAGTGTGGGAATGATAGACTTGACCTTCACTTCTGAACCACAACAGAAGAGAAAATGGAGTAGGGAGCTCCAGGGTTGTGACTGTGAAACGAGTGACCTGGGAGTTGGGAAGGGACTGTGGAAGGGGACTGTGAGCAGAACAGGGCATCCCCCTTGAGGGGCTCAGATTCCCTGGGCTCTTCTCTCCCATAGATGCATGGGAATAAGCAGCACCTGCAGAAGGACTTCTTCCTGTACAACGCCTCCAAGGCCAGGAGCAAAACCTACATCAACATGCGGGAAGTATCCCAGCGCTTCCGCCTGCCTCCCAGCGAGTATGTCATCGTGCCCTCCACCTATGAGCCTCACCAGGAGGGAGAATTCATCCTCCGGGTCTTCTCTGAAAAGAGGAACCTTTCTGAGTGAGTCTCAGTTCCTAAAGGTACCAATGACCCATTGAGAGCTTGGAGGTGTGAGGCAGCTGGACCAGTCTCCTCCAAGAGGCATGGGATAAGATGACCACTCTGTTGCTTCCTTCCTTCCTCCCCACCCCCTTCCCTTTCTTCCTTTTTTCCTTCTTCCCTCCCTTATTTATTTCACAAATATTTATTAAGCACCTACTATGTTCCACAGGAGCTCTGATGGTGCAGTGCCTAAGACATTTGACTGCTAACCAGAAGGTTGGTGGTATAAACCCACCAGCCACTCCATAGAAGGAAGAGGAGGCAATCTACTTCCGTAAAGATTTACTGCCTTGGAAACCCAATGGGGGTTGCTATGAGTCGGAATCGACTCAATGGCATTGGGTTTGTTTTTTGTTTTTTGGGTTTTTTTGGTATGTTCAAGGCACTCTTCCAGGCACTGGAATTAGAGCAGTGAATCAAACAGAAAGAAATAATAGATTTTAACATTGTAGTCAAAGACAGTGAACAGGAGGGGAAAAAAGGAGAGAGAGAGAAAGAGAGAGAGAGAGAGAGAGAGTGGAGAGAGGGAGTTATATAAGTGATAAGAAAAAATAAAACAGGGAGGAGGGATATGAAATGTTGGGGGCAACTTAAATTTTAGGGAAGGTGGCCAGGGAGGGCCAGCAAGTCCATATCCTCCCCCTTGCCCGCTGGGGGTGAGTTCATAGGCCTTGCCACTCTGATTTCTGTCCCTGGAAGAAACACAAGGTTTGTGGGTAGGTGGCGGGTCATGCCTTTGGAGGGCTCTGGGTAAACCCAACAAGAACCCATGTGCCTGGCTTGGCTGCTGGGAATGGTGGCCTACATAGGGTTGGTTCCTAGGGCAGAAGAGGGCAGTGTTGGTTCCTGAGGTTCTCTTGAGGTCAGTTCTGATCACAGAGAAGCCATGTGACTTGAGGAAATCCTCTCTGTGCTTTCTACTTGCTCCTGGTAACACTGAGATCCTGGCATGTTTGTGTTCCTCACAGGGATGTTGAAAATACAATCTCCGTGGACCGGCCACTGGTAAGTGGTACAGCTCTTACATGTAAGAAGATTCAGAGGATCACCTTCCCCAGGCCAAGCAGGAGTCAGGCTGGTGGTGGAGAGAATGAGTGTCAACAGAGGGAGAACGGGGCCTGGGGTGTGATTATTCCAAGTTACCACAGCTTTTGTGTGGCATGACCAGAAATAAACAGGTCCTTGGGCTGATCACTCACTCCAGAGTCTGAGATGTACAAGAGAGTTGTAGAAGGGAGAATGAGTTTGAACAATTAGAGGAAAAGAAAAAGGGTGCATGAAAAATGTATGACAAGAATATAGCAGTTAACATGGATTATGAGGTGCAGTCTCACATAGAGGAAAGAAATCATACAGGCTTTGGAATCAGGGTCAAATCTTGGCTCAGCTGCTGACACAGATGCTTTGTTTTAATATTAAGTGCAATGGATTCTATCCCTATCTTTCAAACATTGGTAATCAGTGTATTTATCAGCAGTGGCTAACTCACAAGCTTATGGGAGTTGGCATGTCACCTAAACAAGTAGAGCAGACAGATGCAGCGGTCTTGGAGTCTCCACTGGCATACGTGTGTTCAGTTCTCAAGAACATTGACTTCAGTGTTGGAGGTACAACTGGAGTGGTGGTGACTGTGGCAGTCTGGAGGTACAAAGAGAGCAGCTATCTCAGTAATAGCTGATTGCTTCCTTGATAAAGTGGGAGGAAAAATGTGGAACACAATTTAAAAACACAAAAATGACCAGAATTACTGGTCAGATAGAGACTGGTGGAATCCCTGAGATTATGGCCTGGGGTTATCCTTTGGGTCTGGAAATGGATTTACTCCCATGGATTGGCTCTCAGCCCAACAGTAGAAAGACCTACAAGCAGAACACCTACCCCTGGGAGGTACATCCACCTACCCTAGGGAAATGCATTCCTTGGATCAGTCACCTATGAGACATCAGAGGGGCAGCATTCACATAGTGGGAAAGCTGGACAGACCGGAATAAGATAAGAAGGGCACATGTGGTCATGAGGAGGAGAGGGGAGGAGAGTGGAAGAGAGTTTTTTATGGTTGGGAATTGTAGTCAGGGCCGTAAAATCAAACGTGCATGAACACATACTGAGAGTAAAACTAATCTGCTTTGTAAATTTGCACCCAAATCATAATTTTTTAAAAAAAGCTGATCATTGCTATAGGGGAAGGACCAGTGTAGCCAGCCAGACCTTCCATTTTACAAAAGAAGCCAAAAATCTAGATTTCCATATTAAATATCCCTGTGTTAAATGCCTGCTCAAAAAAAAATTAAAAATACTATATAAGTTAAGCAAAACTTATTGTTGTTTGGCTGAGCCACTTTTTTTTTGTATCAGTAATCGACATCAGTAAAAATGAAACAAGAGCCAGAAGATCCCTTCCCTTAGCTAGGTCCAGTAAGAGTAGAGCATAAAACAAGCCTCAAAAAATAGCCTCAGCCCATCTCTGGGCCTTGAGTGAGAAGCAAGTTCTTTTCTCTCACTTCCAGCCACTTTGGCTCCATATAACCCAGGTTTCTGGACCCCAGAACCTTACCTCAAGGTGAGGACCAGGTCACAGGGAAGCCAAACGCCACTAGGTTTTCTGGGAACTGCTTTTCACTTATTCTGCATTTGCCTATTTCCTTTTCTTGTGCAGAAAAAGAAAAAAACCAAGGTGAGTGTAACTGGTGGATTGGGTGGAAAGCAAGGAGTGTGCATGTGCATGCACGTGCACCAGACATCTTGTTGCAGCTGTGGGTGTGTAATCATAATAGCTAATACTTGCTGAGGGAGCTCTGGTGGTCCTGTGGTTAAGGCACTGAGCTGCTAACCAAAACATCGGTGGTTCAAACCCACCAGATGCTCCATGGAAGAAAGATGAGGCACTCTGCTTCTGTAAATTTACAACTTTGGAAGCCCAAAGGCGGTTGCTATGAGTCGGAATCTACTTGATGGTAGTGGGAATATTTGCTAAGTGAAAGCTATACTTCAGGCACTCTTCTAGATGCTTTATTTACATGGATTAACTCACTTCATCCTCATAACAACCCTATGTAATTAGTGCTGCTATTATTCCCATTCTCAGAGAAGGAAACAGGAACAGAGAGCTAATTTATTCAAGGCCACACAGCCAATAAGATTCAGAGCAGGACTTGGAGCCAGGCAGTCTGGCTCCAGAGTCTCTGTTCTTAATCCTTATGCTGTACTGCCCACCCCTCAAATGAGATGAGAGATGGCCAACCAGTGAAAATGGGCCTGAAGTAGGGGCCCTGAGAAAACCAGAGGCACTCCTTCTATTTGGTTGGGGTGGGGGTTTTATTCCTTAGAGTACAGTAAGAAAGTTGCCTGAGGGCTTCCATGGAGAGTGATGCCAGCAGCTCTGTAGACAGGACCGCTACTTCCCCTTCTCTCTTTCCCTGCCTGCTCCCCACACCTCCTTTTTGTTCAGCTTTCTCCCGGGAGAATGGGTGGTAGACAATGCCCAGAGGGGCCAAGTTACTGCCAGGGCTCTTTCCAGATAAAGCTTGTTGCAAATTCCCTTTTAGAAGCGTGACCTCCCACCCTGAACCAAGCTATGAAGGGCCCTCCTAAATCCCGGGCTGTGGCACAGCATGTTAGCAGCATGATGGTTTCTGCTTGCTGCGTGTGTCCAGATGGTCATGGTCTGCATGTATCCCCTTGCAAGGTCAAAGGGGAAAGAGAACATTCACCTGCATAGCTCCAGAGTTGATGCTGAACTTGACTGTTTAAGGGGGAAGAAGAAAAGAAAGCTACCTGGACAGCTTCCTCTCCTGGAGCCTTGGGTTGTTACCTTCCTCCACCAATTCACCAGAGCTTCTCTCAGACCCTCTTGGGTCTCATTATAGCCACACTGCTGCAAAGACTTGGTCCTTAAAGTCCCTAAAAGTGACAAAGGGCATCTCAGGAGCCTTAGAGCAAAGCTTCCATCTGGGACCAGGATCCTCCGTATGGTTTTGGAACTTAGTATTATAGTTGTTTAGCAACTCAAACTCTTTCCTACCCCCATCCTCACTTCATTAACCACATGAATTCCCCATAGTCTCCAGGGAAATAATGGCCACAGTAATGAGTACCCCTTTCAGAATTTTGGTTTGACTGCCCAGAATGCCATTCAGAAACGATTGCTCTTTGGGCATCCTTGAACCTATGGGGTAGTAGCTACAGGCATTCAGACAAGTTTTGCTGTTAGAGTTTATGGTAGGGCGTGGGATGATCCATTATAGGGGTCATCAAGTATTGGTGCTGCTTTAGACTAGAGCTTCTGACATGTATCAAGTACCTACCATGTGCCAGACACTGTGTTAAGGGTTTAAAAAAAATTTTTTTTTCTTTCTTCAGTTATAACAGTATCTATGATTTTACAGGTGAGGATACAGATTCAAAGAAGTGAAGTGACTTACCTAAAGACACACAACTAATGAGTGGCAAAATTGGAACTGGAGCCCATCTCTGTTTATTCTAAAACTTGTGTTTTTGGCCCCCCTTCTGGTTCAGGCCCCTTAGACTCCAAGGCCTGTGTTTCTTAGACTCACTTTTGAACTCTGAGATGTGTGTCTGGCAAGAATGCTCCCATGGCCACAACATGTGCACTGGCACACATCCCACCTCAGACTGTGACCCCCCACAAGCATCAGTAAAACCCTTTGCTTAGAAGGCAGAGCAAGCCAGGTATTTTGTGGCCTGCTGGGAGCCAAGGGGCTCATAACCTGATGGTTTCTGCTTGCTGCAGATGTCCGGATGGGAGCTTCACTGTTCATTCAAGCTGTCTAGATGAACCATGAAAGACATGTCAGGTTCTTTTCCTCTAAGAGACTGTGATTACCCCATTATTCTTTGCACTGCACTCCAACCTCTACAGCCTAGCTTTCCTCTGGCTTTTCCTATGGGTGTATGACACCAACCAGCACTGGCATGGCAGGCAGTCTCCACCCCTTTTCATGCCGTCTCACTGGATGAATGAGCCTTTCATATAAATATCCCTTCTATTTATGTAGCACTTTCAATGTATTTGTAGTATAATTTAATATTCCATATCTCATTTGATCTACACAGTACTAAGGGCAAAGCAGGTTTTGTCATCCCCATTAATGTATGAATACTCTGAGGCCACAGAAGTTACGTCTGTCTGTGAGGGGCATGGCTGGAATTCCAGCCTAGTGTTCTGACCTCTCCCCTATTGATCATTTCACTAATCAGTTTTTTTTTTTTTTTCTTCTCAAACTGTACTTAGCGGAGTCCTAGAGATCCCTTGAAGGTGTCTTAGTAGCTGTCATGGTGATGAAGTTGTGCTAAAGGGAAAGAGCTCTGAGCCTCCCCATTAATCAGAGAGGCTTTGCTTTTAATGGCTTTATATGCACTGCACTTCTAGGGAAATTTAATTTGAACAGTCTACAAAACCTTTGAAAATTATTGCACTAGATCATGCTGCTTTTAGCCTTCCTGGCATTTCACACCTACTTCTGTACTTCATAACTGTACCATGTGGAGAAATGGGGAGGTATTGAGAGATAAGAAACTAGGTCCAGAGAAACTTATCATCTTTCCCCAAGGCATACAGCTTGTTAGTGGCCGACATGGAACTTGAACTGAGGTCCAAGAGCTCCTGACTCTGATCTTTTCCTCTTCTAACAGCACAGAGCTGCTCCAGGTGCCTTAATGCACCCCTCAGCCTGTAATCCTTGCTTCTTTCTTACCCTCTCCCTACTTTCCTCCTGTCTTCAGCCCATCATCTTCGTTTCGGACAGAGCAAACAGCAACAGAGAGCTGGGTGTGGACCAGGAATCAGAGAAGGGCAAAGACAAAACAAGCCCTGATAAGCAAGAGAAGTCCCCACAGGTTTCTGGAGCATGAATGGGGTGGCTAGCATGCAATAGGGGTCCTCCTACGCTCTTGGGGTCCCAGAGGTAGGGTGGCTCTTTGACATCTAGAGGTTTGGATTTGGCCCACTGACCTTTTCTCTCAGAAGTAAGTTGCCCTAAAATTTGAGGTGCTGCTTGGGTGAATGTCTTGGGGTTTATCCGCTTTGCCAAGCCTGTCCTAGGGAAGAGAATGACAGGCTGAGCCTTCCCACTGGTACTTATCAGCTAGGACAATGACAGGAGGAGGCAGGGCCTGGGACAGAATCAGCTTGACCCCAAACAACTCTTGCCTTGTGTTGTCTTCATGGCAATGGGGAGATAAAGAACAGTAGCAGAAGCAGGGTCCTCCAGAGCTCTGGGGAGGGTATTGGATTGGGGTGGGAAGAGCTGGTGGCATAAAACTTAGCAGGAGTGAGGTTAAGGAGCAAAAGTCACGGGCAAAAATCCAGGGCCACCTCCTGTAGCCTAGAATGTGATGTGATAGTGTGCGTGTGTGGGATGGGGGGACTCCTCTGAAGACTTGGCCTTGATGACAAAGGCGTGGGGAATCAGAATGGCCTGATGATTTTTGACCAGCTGGGCTTGCTTGGTCAGGCTTAAACCAGTGGAAGGGTTCTAGCTGGAGGGAGAGTGGGGAGAGGGATAAAGGAGGCTGTCCACATGTCTGCATGGCTAATACATCTCCTTTGGTTGGGGTGTGTGGGTTTGGAGAGGTATGGAGTGAGAAGTTGCTGAGGCCTAGATGAATACCACTCCAGCTCACCAGGCTTCACTACAGCAGAAGAGCATTTGCCCCTGTACCCAGCTTCTGCTGCCACCCAGGACTGCCACCCTTCTGGCTCCACCAGCCCCAAAAGAACATTCTTCACGGGTCTGTCCATCTCCTTGATTTCTGTAAACTAGTTTTCCTTTGTTTTTCCATAGACACACCCTGGCAACATTGAGCAGGAAAGTGAGGAACAGCGGCAATTCCGGAACATCTTCAGGCAGATAGCAGGCGATGTGGGTACCTCCAACCCCAAGGCCATCCACAGTTGCTCACCTCTCACCTTGGTTAATTACTCAAGTTAGGAGTTATTTCAATATTGTTCAGAAGTCACTTTTGGCTTTTGGTGGAACCAGGGATGCATGTGTGTAGCACAAAAATCCCCACGCTTGTGATACACAGACTGGGTGGATCACAGGTCTTTTTGCTCCGAGGGACCCACTGCAGTCTGGACAGCTGATGGTGCAGAATCAGGCCCCTCAGAAAAGCCCAGCTTCCATATGACAGAATAGCGCTGACAGGGATTACATGAACATGGACAGCTGGGATTTGTTTGGCAAAGCCTGTGTTCCATCAGCTGCTGTCCTCTTGAACCATGGCTCTTTTCTCCTTTTCTCCTCAGGACATGGAGATCTGTGCAGATGAGCTCAAGAATGTCCTTAATACAGTTGTGAACAAACGTGAGTGGCTCAGACAGAATGAGGGGGAGAGGAAGGGGGCCCAGTTATCTGAAAGTAGTTCCTCACTCTTCTCCATACCCCCCAGATAAGGACCTGAAGACAAAAGGGTTCACGCTGGAGTCCTGCCGTAGCATGATTGCTCTCATGGATGTATCCTTCCTGCCACCTCTTCCCAACCCTCCATCATCAGCCCCTGTGCAGCCCAACAATGAGTGCCCAGTCAGGCAGTGGGGCACACATTTGTATTCAAGGAAGTACTTTAGGAAGTCCTGAATCTGTACATCCTGATGCTGGCCAGATGGGGCTGTTTGAAGGGGCAGGAGTTGGGAAGGAGATTGGGTTTTAACAGGCCTCTAATCCTGGGGTCCTGCCAAACAAAGGTGGTTCTTAGAAGGCAGGCTCCTTGGGTTATAGAGTAGGCACTAACCTTGATTTGGAGGAGTGGAGGGAATGTTTAATACCCAGATAGGGCAGTGGGTAGGATATCCTGGGCATAGCCTTCCTAGAGAGCCACCTTCCCTGTTGAACCCCCTAGACATCCTACCCCCAGACAAGGGGGATTTTGCTATGTACTCTGTAGCCCTGACCTCCCTCCACCAGACAGACGGTTCTGGGAGGCTGAATCTGGAAGAGTTTCATCACCTCTGGGAGAAGATTAAGACCTGGCAGGTGAGAAGAGAGAATGAAAAGTGGGAATGAAGGAGTTGATTCAGTTTAGTGAGTTGATCTCTGTCCTATTTTCTATTGCCAGAAAATTTTCAAACGCTATGACACAGACCACTCTGGCACCATCAACAGCTACGAGATGCGAAATGCAGTCAATGATGCAGGTGCTGGGGAAGAAAGCGGGTTGACAGGGATGTGGACTGGAGCTCAATGGAGCAGCAATGAGGGGGCAGGGGCCAAGACTACTAGGGATTTACTGAAGGAAGGAAAAAGGGCTTCTCATTTTTCTTTTCCAGTGCACAGAGTGGAATGAGAAAGAGGATAGGGCCTCAAGGAGCAGGGAAAATAGAATGCAGGCCTAAGGACTCAACTCTACTTCTTCCTCTAACATGATCACCCTCCACAGGATTCCACCTCAACTGCCAGCTCTACCACATCATTACCATGCGATATGCAGACAAACACATGAACATTGACTTTGACAGTTTCATCTGCTGCTTCATCAGGCTGGAGGGCATGTTCCGTAAGTGGGGCTACCCTTCTCTCTTGTACCCTTCCAGCCTGCTCTCTCTGGGATAGCTGTGGCAGTAGAAATCTGAGACTGATAGTCTTTCAGCCTACTCTACCTAGGCTGAACAAAGGCAAAGGCCCTCTTTAGACCCAGGATGGGATGACAAAGGGAGGGTTACTGGTGATACTGTGCCTGGCAGATATTTTTGCTGTAGGGCAGCACTTAGCACATGGCCAGCCCTTCTAAGAAAAGTTACAGTAGTGGAGGCAGGGTGAGCCTCTAACTGGCCTCCAGCTTGTGCCTTCTTCCCACAGGAGCTTTCCATGCATTTGACAAGGATGGGGATGGTGTCATCAAGCTCAATGTTCTAGAGGTAAAGTATGCACAGGTAGCACATGCCCTGCACTTAAGATTCAAGAGGGATGGGTCAGTGAACTGTGTGCTCATCACTCTCCAATGGTGGTGGAGGACAGGATGGGAGAGGAGTCTAGAGAAGGGAAGCCCAGCAGGGATTATGGCTCACAGGAACACGTACTGGGGGAAGGCTCCAAAGTGGCCTCAGTTCCCAAAACTGAGTTCCCAAAACACGTACCTTCCTAAGAGACTGGGAGACAGGAGGCAGTAAACCACTGCTTCTTAGAAAACAGTCCCAGTGTCTGGCGTGCTGAGGCTGTTCTCTTTCTCCCTACCCCGTTCGATTCCTTGGGCTGGGGTCTTTGTTTTCATTCTGGTCTTGGGACTTGCTCTTTCAGTGGCTGCAGCTCACCATGTATGCCTGAACCAGGACAGCCTCATCCAAGGCCATGAAGGATGACTGTGGATTTCAATTTTACCCAAAACTGCTAGAACCACTTACCTCAAAGGACCTAGTAGCTGCACCCCAAACAGGTCTCCAGGAGCCTATTTCTCATGCCTCTTCCACTTCATTCCCCACTTGGCTTCATGGCATCTGTTGATCTTTCATGCTCAGCCTAATCCTTTAGTAAAGGAATCCAACTTTGTCCTTTTGTGACACGAAGGCAAGTACCTCTGAGGTTTACTCTGAATCTGAATTGACTTGGCTTTGAACCACTTGCAAAAGTTTTGACCTCTCCTTAGCTGTCTGCAGGGGCCACTGCCAATGGCACAGTCCCTGGGTGGTGCAAACTGTACCCAACTACTAACTGAAAGGTTTGAATCCTTCCAGAGGTACTTTGAAAGAAAGGCCTAGCAATCTACTCCCAAAAGATGACAACCACTAAAAACCCTACAGAGCACAGTTCTGCTAACACATGGAGTCAACACGAATTGGAATTGATTTGACAGCACTGGATGGTTAGCTGGTTGCCAGTGGCACTCAGCACTTCCTTGTGCTGGAGCCCTCTATCACCTTTATGCTATCCCAACTATGGGACAGTAACCAAACTATCACTGGGTCTGCCTAATTGTCTCAGAATAGATCTGCTCTTGGGTAAACTAACTCGGTGGAACAAGACTGGCTACTTTGGGTTGTCTGACTCATAAGTTTGGCTGCATTCTGAAAAAAGTTGATCTAAATAAAGACATGTGTATGGCTAGTTTCATTGTGTTTAATTTTCTCACATTTAGATACCTGCCTTAGCAAGATACTGAATGGCTTCCAATCTTATATTCACTTATCAGTTTCAGGATAGAACAATGGAAAAAACACCCTCTCTGAAAAATTCAAAAAACCCAGAACTCAAACCCTACTTTAATTATGTCTATTTCTTGAGCATAGGAATCATTCAGACATTGTCTAAGCATATGAACAAGAGGAACGGCTGTTGGTGTAGAATGGGTCACCTGTAACTGGAGGGGCCAGTTACCTGAGTGGAATGGAGAAGAGAAGAGATGCAGTTTTTAATTCTAGCTCCTCCACTAACTACCTGACCTCCTGCATGAGCTTGAACAAAATATTCTTACATACAGTTGTTTGCCATACTCATCTGGACCATGGACTACAGCTTATCTATAACTCTCTTACATTTTCCATCCAGTTTCTTCTTGCTTTTTATATCAGCATGGAAGAGAAAGGGTTGGCTACAAATATGCAGACAAGATAAGAAAAGCTGACAAGCAATTAGTAAAAGTACTTTATTTTCCTCTTGTATTTGCTTTATATCTCATTTTACAAAGTTATGAAGTTCACAGCTTTATACCAAAATGTAAGAAGGCTAAGCTATTTGCTTATAAACATTTTTTGCAATTAAGTATCATCTGCTTTTATTCTTCTAAATCCATATTCAATATATTAAAAAAAAAAAAAAAAAGTTCTGAAACCAGGATGCTGGAGCAGCTCTAGGGCATATATTTCTCTTAAACAGGAGAAAAATCTTCAACAGCCCTTCCTCCTCGAGCCCCTCCTCTCCCAGTTCAATGAGCTACTACCTTGAATTTAGGGAGGATCTGGGGAACTTTAGTCACCATGAGACCCAGCTGGGCCATTTACTTGGGGGTTGGAGGTAAGGTTAAAGGATATTGTCAGGTAAGTAACAGGTTTGGTTTACATGAGGAGCTCATATCCAGTTGCATATGGAACTCAGCAGGACCCAACTCACCTCCACTACAGGATCTATTCCTATCCATTAGATTTCTTTTCTTAAACTCTGAGGATCCTGATGATGTGGGGCAGGGATGAAAGCAATGTTCCTAAGTATGTCAGGCATGGCCTTCACAACAGCTCTACAAACTCTCCTTTAGGTAATGAGAATAAAATTTTCAAGTAAGCGTATTTAAATTGCAGTTATCTAAGCAAACCAGAGGGTACAGTGCTACTGAAATCCTACTTCTCAGTATATGTCAATCTGCTCTCTAATGAATTCCCTCCATAAAAAAAATACCATACCAATCCACTAAGTGTACACCTACCCCCACCAAATTATCCACATGCCTAGTCACTAAAGTTGTCCATTGTATAAACTTCAAAAACAAGAACTCTTGAGCCTTTCATCTTAAGGACAATTCATCTCAAGGCTGTTTTGGAGAAACTGCTTTTGATATATTTTATTCTTCCTACAAAGCTGACTTTTATACCAGCAAAAAAAGCATGATATTCCAACAATACAAATTCATAATCTGGAGACCACTCTACAAAGACAATGACCAGAAGAGCCCTTATAGTTGTTTCACTCTGAATTCTTGCTTGTTACCTGCATGGGGTTAGGGACCATGGCTCTGGGAATCATTGTCATTTTGTGTGATTCCTCTGACTTTGTGGTTTTCTTTTCTGCAATAACAATGATAGTCATGGAAATCTTTTATGCTGTCCTTAATGGAGTGATAGCCCAGTGTGGGATGAACCAGAACATGCGGAGAACCATGAGACCAAGACGAGCAGCACCAAGGAGGGAAGCACTCAACAAAATTCAGGGTCCTTGATGATAGAGGAACCCACCTCCATCACTTGGCTATAACTGTCTACTGAACCTGCTATCTGTGGCCTTGAAATTTTGAGTTTCTTGAGCATTGTTTTTAAATACTAATAAACTCTGGCTTTTGAAAATCTTAAAAAAAAATGATTTTAAAAAAAACCCTTTGCTAGGCAAACAATCACTTATATAGCAATAATACTGCCCATACAGCATAGGTAGGTCCACACTGAACTGTTAACCCTTGTGAGGAGTGTAGGAGCAATGACTTCTTCTCAAATCTGAATAACATCCAGTGGAGATAACTCTTTGCTCTTATAGATGTGTTTTCATTGTATTTGATTACTTTATAACTAAGTAGTGGAGTATGCCAAAATATACTTTTGGCCCTATTTTAAAAAAACTTAAGCATAAAACTTGAAGTAACTGGTTATTTTATCAGAACAAACTGCCAAGAAAACTAACATATGCACACCAAAGGATTTATGCTAGTTTTCTTGGCTTCTGGCCTTTAAAAGTGGGCACAGGCAATTAAAACAACATTCTAAAAATGTCCTCCAGCTACTTATATGAAATGAGTAGGTTTTTATCAAGAAATTTAAGTATCCTTCCTTCATTAAGGTACTAAATACAGAGTCAACACAAATCCCTGAGCCACAGCTCTTCTCTAAGGAGAAGCAGAGGGCTAGAATCAGTCACGACATTGTGGAAGACTTTAAAAATAGAGCTCTCAGTAACTTTTAAGACACTTCAAAGTAATCATACCATAAGCAGCCAAGATGCTTATGGTACCTTTATTTCTAAACAGCTAAAACAGTGCATTTTGGATAACACACTAACCTGGTGTTCAAAGAATTCCACGTGTTCTTGAAACAAAGATGTTTCTGCCATTGCTTCAAACAAAAACTTTAGTGAAATGAGGAAAAATATTATAATATAGGTACCCATATGTATACACACAAAAGAACTTTCATATGTGCACACACAGAAGCAGACAGAGCACACACGAATCTCCCCAAGTTAAACCTAAGTCACAGCCCTTATTGATTCTATCAATCTGTTAATACCCTCAAAAATTCCTCTACAACTGCCCAATACTTCACATACTCCTCCCTGTTGTACAAAGGCTCCACCACTCTCATCACTTCAGACACTCTCATCACTTCAGTCGAGACAGAAGGGCACCTATGCAACAGAGCATTCAAGGCTCACACTGCCCAGCCAATGTGGAAATGTGGTTCCACCACAGCCCAGCAAAAAAGTCCAGGATTACCAATAAGTCCAAAGGTATTTTCATGGGAAATTACCACTCCCAAACACAAAGACAGCTTGGTTTCTCTGGTAACCCTTAAAGGAAGTAGGTTTGGGACATAATTTCATACAGAAACAGCACAAACACGCTTTATGCAATAGAATCTTCTCTGTTCTCATAAGCATCATACACACCATACACATCTCAACAATGTAGTTAAGAGTTTCCCCATTTACAAGAACAGTATTAAATCATTTGTGGGGCCTTTTATTATTTAGTAGTAGCTCCTAGATTAGTTAACAGTTTTTGAATCCAGTAAGAACCAATGCAGCATTTCCTTGAAAAAAAGGACACATATAATCCCAGGGGGTTCATGGCCCCTCTTGAAACCTATCCAATGAACTGCCCTAGAATCTGAGCAAAGACATGTGAGTAGATGTGTGTGCACTAACAGGGATGAGGATGAACCCAGACATTCTGCAATTCTAGAAAACAACAGGCTTCACACCATGAAGCTTGCCATGTGGCACTAGGCTCTTCTCCCATCTTTCTCTCTGAAGAATCTTCTGAGTTTAGAGGATCCAAAAACAAAAGGCTAGAAAGCAACACTTCTACAGCTTTACTGATACAAGTCCAGAGAAAATTTAAAAAGAAAGCAGTTCCACTGAGGCATCATTCATCTGGTTGCTCAACACGGTCAGACAGATTCTTGACTTTCATTATACTCTATTCTTCTCTCCTAGCTAGCTGGACAGTGAAGGCAGAGACAATGGTTTCCAGAGGTAAGTCTCTAAGAAGCCTGTATAAGGCTCTAAAAACTGTATCCAGGCTCCATCCTAACTCCCTAACTCTTGAGTGCTGTAGGTGGGCGTAAAATACTCTGTGAGTCCAGAGGAAATACTTGATGGCTGCCATCACTCCAGGACAGGCAGACAGTGGGGGAGACAGGGCTTGGCAATGGAGCAAATCAGGTTTCAAACCCACAGCAGGCTTGGAGAGTCAGAAACTGGAAAGGGAGATGAAGGCTACAGCTCCAGTGCAACCAGCCTGACAGTACCTGCAGCAGTGAGTGCCCAGATCAATAGCAAAACGTAATGCCAGACATGAGGTCTGTGCACTGCTTTGCACTGAGCACTCTATTAATATTTGCAGAAGTTCCCTAGGAAGTGCTGTCTATAAAGACCTCTCACTATGTAATTTACTTTTTGAATCCTGAAATATAATCAGCCGAGCAGCTGTTCTAGCTGTTAAAATCTACTACTACATGTCCTAGCATTTGAACCTAGCTCTGTCCATCTACAATACAAGAGATTATTGAAACACACTGCACATAATTGTTAAGAGAGGAAACTACTGGCTTCCAATTTTAATATCCAGTTGTTACAACTGGTGAAATTAAAACTGATTCTGAAAACCTAACATTTGAGCAAATTTGTACTTAAAAGCCTGACTACAGGTTTAAACCATTATAAAAATATAAACTAGAACTCACAAGTTGAAAATCAATGAAGTCTATGTGTGATTAGGATAACCAATTAAGATCGTTATCTTTAATAAACATCTGGAGGACACTAGTAGCATAAGTCACTATGCCATACTGCCCCAGAGGAGTAAAACTCTTTAAAATCTGTTTAAATCTGACAAACCTCCAGCAAGAACTTAAAGTGGAACTTATCATTCCATAGAGCTGCCCAGACTTATGTTTTTGGAAAGTCTGGCATGATCACCACTTTCTCCTTCCCTGCTTCACTGGAGAAGGGAGGAGAAAGGCTTGTGTGAGGGGCTGATGTGAAAAGAGTCAAATTAATGACATCCCAACATGGGAGGCAAAAAACTTCATGAATCAATTTTGCTATCATCTTCAGCATGCCGTTCAATGTGTCCTGAAGCATCCTAGGGATAAAGGAAAAAAAGACCCATGAAGAAAAGTTGGTAGTAGGGCAGGAGAAAGTCAAAGCCAAGGAAAACTCTATGGGAACATTCTAAATAGGATTTATAGGTAAAAGACAGCTATGAGCCCACACTTTGCTAATTTACATAAATCTACACATTTAAAAATGAGTTGTCTAAACATAAGGCATTCTAATAAACCTCTGGATTCTGATACTGGATTTAAAACATACAAAACCATTCTTTTTAGGCTCTTTACCCAAAACTCAAAACTACCCAATTCATCCTTCTAAACCTCGTTACCAATACCAACTTCTTTCCTAAAAAGAAAAATGCCTAGGCCTCCCTATTGGCTGCAATTCTGAGTATTCTGATAAAGCAAAAGAATTTGAGAGCCTCTTGGGCTTTGTCTCAATTATTTATTTAGACAAAGTATATCCCTAGATAGCTCAATTGTGAAAGGGGAACAGAAAAGAACTGTGTCTGGTAATCTAAAAATCTTTTCCCTTAAAGTGATACCTAGAATGTATTCAAGAATCAACCAACTTGTCCAAACTGTGGGATTCAACCAAATTATCTTCTAAGCCAGGGGTTAGCAAACTTTTCTGTAAATAGATAGGAAATAATTTAGGCTTTGAGGGCCATATATTATCTGTTGCACCTAGCACAAAAACAACCACAGATAATGTATGAACAAATTGGTGTGGATGTATTTCAATAAACTTTCATTTATGAAAACAGACAGAGGGCCAGACCTGTCCCACTGGCTATAGTCTGCAGACCCCTGTTCAACCAGTGTATTATAGATATACCTAGGTTAACCCTGAGTCTCACTAACATACCTGTTTGGATCCTTTCCTAGCAGTGAAAAAAGCATCACAGTTCTTCCAGCGACATTTCAGAGTCTGAAAGTTTGGATTAGTGTGGTCAGTCAGCAAGTGTTGTTTCAAATGATCTATGACACCAAATATTAGAGAGCAACCATGCCACTGAAGAGAAAAACAACAAGAGGACTCAGTTAAAAAGTACAGAAATGTGAAGTAAGAACTTTCCTCACTTTTTTCCCATAAGTATTGTGGAAGCAGAAAGTAAGATGCTACTTCTTTAATTTATTCTTTGCTAGAAAATGTAACAAAGCTAGAAATAACCAAATTAGCTATCAATATAAAGAGAAACCCTGGAAAAACTGGAAAACTTGATTTGTTAGATAAGGAAACAATATTTATGACTTACCATAAAATTCAGTTTAAACCATACTTTATTCTATTTCTTCTCATTGTAAAATTGAGTTTGTCTCAGTCCACTTATTAAAAAAGGCAAGGAACTTTCCTATACTACTGGAAGGGTTATTTCTTAGAAATGTGAAAAACTACTGACTTACAGATCTGAAAACATAAATGTCTAATAAAACAAATGACACTTGTAGGAATAAATGATGTTTACTATGGAAAGTGAGCTTTATATAAAATCTTTATCAGTTTAATCACAATCTTGTGATTACCTTCTTAATTTTAGACTATAACTGTACGTTAAGTGGTTCAATTTCACTTCTTAGTCAGAAAGTATAAAGCCACTTTGTACTGGCTTTTTCCCTACCGGCTTGTTTGTAATCAACCTTGTGACACTAACATGGTCACTACTAAAGAGTAATGCAAATTTAAGTTTTCCCTCTTTAAAACCAGAAAGTATTCCCCCATTTTTCTATATAGATTGATTCTCTATTTGTGTATTCTGGATCCTGTTGTACTAGATTTTGTTTGCCTTTATTGAGAAGAGTAAACAAAGACAGGAAAGTATAAAAATAAATACTGAAAAGGATTTAGGCTCTAGAGAAGCCTGAAAAGCAATTTAAAAATAGAGTGTTGAGTTTATTCCATCAATGCTGAACAGGTTAGGAGTTTAGGCGGAAAAAGATCAGTGCCATAAACTTCTCTGGACACTACTAATATTGGAACTGATGAAACAAAGCAATGTGTATTTATAAGGAACAGTATGAGAGTTTTGAGAGTTAATCACCAGTCCCCACCCCAAAATCAAACGATGAATTTTAGCCCAGTGAACTGAGTTAGTTTAAGACTCCAAGACTGCAAATTTTATTCTCCTAGACAAGGATAAACACAAAACTATTAATATTTGTAATCCCTAAGGAATGGGTGTAATATAGGGGGCAGGCAGGTCATGAAAATAAGCACTTCCATTTTTTATTCTTGACTTCTGTATTATTGATATTTTTGTAAGCAGTTAAAAAAAAAAAATCACATAGGAGACAACCTTTGAGTAGACCATATTTAAATATACTTGTCTTTTTTTTTTTTTTTTTTTAATATACCTGTCTTAAAATGGGAGCTGTGGTGGCATAGTGCCTACAGCATTTGACTGTTAACCAGAAGGTTGGCGGTTCAAACCCACCAGCTACTCCTTGGAAGAAAGATTGGGCAAGCTACTTCCATAGAGATACTACCTCAGAAATCCAAGGAGGGTCGCTATGAATGGGAACCAACTCGACGGCAATGAGTTGAGTTTTTTGTCTTAAAATAGACTTTTCATTAAAAGAAATATAAAAGCATTTTCGATGTGGCTTTAAAAATTAAACTTCTTTGTTCTACACTGAAAGGCATAAAGAAGATACTCAAATATGAAAATGCTAAACTGACAATAAGAAAAATCTACAAATTAGCCTAGGGTTAGCAATTCCTACGTCTGGTGGCAAGCACAGTTTCACTCCTTACCCAACAGCGGTAATTCTGCATCAGATTTAGCCTCACGGCCTGAATACTGCCATCATAACAGCCAGTATAGATCTGGAGAAAGAGTTAATCATATCAGACCAAAACAGCACTGAGGAAAAACAAAGAGAAAACACCCTCCAAGCACAAGTCAAAAGCTAGTTACAGCAAGTATAAGAAGGTAACAAGCTAATCTAAACTGAAATCAGCTCCAGAGTCCTAGAATAGCAAAGTATTTTGTAGATCTTCTAATCTAGGCACTTTTAAACTGTGCTCCTTAGAGCCATTCTTGGGGCCACAGCTTAAGGCAAGAGTAGTAGGGTGAGAAGCTCCCCTTTATACTCTAACTGGTACAGTTGTGGCATTAGGCTTCTGTATTTCACTGGAACATAGGGTTCTGCTCAGTTTGAAAACATCCATTTTAGTTTGACCCCATAATTTAAAAATAAAATAAATCAAGGCTTAGCAGGGTTAAGTGAGTTAGCTTCTACTTTTAGGTCTGCCACTAATTATGCCACACTAGCCAAATCTCCCAACTCCATTCCAATGTTCTACTCAGATCATAATGTCTCTGGAAAAACCACCATTCCATTTTCTATAGCATCTTAAGTACCATTATTGAATGGTGGTTATTAGATTTTCATTGTAATTATTTTAGCTATTAGGAGAAAACAAAATGTTCTCACTGTTATTATACCAAGAGATAGGAAGGCATTCAATAAAGAGGCACACCAGAATAGATGTCACTTTTGGAAGTGACAGGTAGTAACAGTTTTATTAGTTTGTAGAATTTTTAGTAAATACATTCAAAAACAAGTATTTGACATGGCAAATAATACTCACCATACTTTTATGGATGGTCATACACATGATCATGTCTTTGTGTCCTCCATAAACTTGCAATCGATCATGAGACTGAGGCAGAGAAAAAAAAAAGCCAAACATCTAAAGTTATTTATACTTGTGATAATAAGCATTGTTTCGGAGGGCCCTGGGCAGGTTTAAAACTAAGCATTTGGCTGCAATAACTAAGACATTAACTATTCTAATGGAAATATAATCTAATGGCAATCTTTCTAATAAGTCTCCCTCTTCAGAGGGGTAGCTTGTAATTAGAAATAATAAGACCAATCACTAAACCAAAAAAAAAAAAAACTCACTACCATCAAGTTGATTCCAACTCATAGTGACCCCAGTTGGGTTTCCAAGGCTATAAATCCTTACAGAAACAGACTGCTGCATCTTTCTTCCGTGGAGTGGCTGGTGGGTTTAAATGACACCTTTTGGTTAGCAGCCAAATGCTTTAACCACTATACCACCAGAGCATTTACTAAGTAGGGTCAAAGTCTCAAACTTAAAACTGCATACAAGGCAAACTAGACATTTATTAGAAAACAGAGTCTATTCTAAGAGAATAGAGTCTAGAAATCATTTAAATTTTGATGCCTATTAAAAAAACAAAACAAAACACGGCCATCAAGTTGATTCTGACTCATAGTGACCCTAAAGTGCCCCAAAGGGTTTCTTACAGAAACAGACTGCCTCATCTTTTTCGTGTGGAGCAGCTGGTGAGTTCAAACTGCCGACCTTTTGGTTTGCAGCCGAATGCTTTAACCACTGTGCCACCAGCGCTCCTTATCTACCTACCTTCCTACCTATCTATATCTCAGAGCAGTGCTTCTGAAAGTCTAGTCTGTAGACCAGCTGCTCTATAATTATCTAGTATGCATGTGAAAAATGAAGATTGCTGGTCCTCACTCCAAACTTACTGTATCAAAAATCAATACCAAATACAAATAGATAATCTCTCCAAATCATTCAACTAAAAATACTAGATTTAAATTTTACCTGTAATTCATAGACACGAACAAATTTATCCAGGCAAGCAGTCACCATCACTTTTCCCAGGATATTCACCACAGTCACTGCATGATTGTGACCTTTATAGATCCGCACAAGCTCCCCTGTCTGCATCAGAGGAGAGGTAAAAGTCACTAGACTGACTTTTAAAATTCTTTCCAACATTTGAGATTTATGATTCTATAATTCTAAGAAGCAAACTGAAGTTTACTTGTATACACATGTAGCTGTACTTACTGTACCAGCTGAAGTACTCCCATAAACATTTGTTTACTAAACAAAATGTGTGAAATATATGCTGATGGAGAAAGCCCAGTGTCACAGAAGGGCCCCGATAATACTATCTGCGTGTATTTCATAGCTTTTGAAGTACTTTTACTTTTATCATCTCACTGGATTTGGACAAGTCCATGAGATGGGATTATGTCTAGGTTGACAGACCAGGAAGCTCAGTGAGCATCAAAGAAGTGATTTATTTATCCTAGGTACCAACGTCCATGTTCTTTCTATTCTACTACAGCTGCCTCTGTGACCTGAGCACAACCTCTCTGTTGCTGTCATGTTTCTATTTTAAGCTACAAATCATATCTACTCTTAGAGCTTCAGATGCCCAATTCATCTCAAGTTAAACTAAACCTTACACAGACTTCTGAATCTGTCCCCATTAAAAATTTTGATGAACTCAAAATTTTTAATGTTCCGTATTATCCAAGAACTTAAGAATAGGGATTATTAAACCTTTTCACTGGGTAAAGGACTTAATTTAAATTGCTAGAGGACTGAGGAATGCTTCAAGCTTTAACTACCATTTCTATTCAAGATTTGTTGACACTACATCAATGTGGCTTACATGGATGTTGTGGGCATGGACTGATTGATCACTGGAGCCACTGAACACAAGGTCATTCACCACCTTAAAGAAAAAAATTCTGTGAGTTTGATTCAGCATAAGGTTCTCAGTTTCCTCTTGGAATGCACATTGGCAAATTCTAATTTTCATCTATTTTGAGATGAGCATGAACTAAGTATATTATATTAAGTTTCTCAAGCAACTTTTCCCAAATGAAACTTACCCTCTACCACTAGGTACTCTGGTGAGTTGACCATGTGCTACTGAGTGTGTTGTCTCTTCAGAATAATTATGAAATGCCTAGAAAGGCATTTGAGTGTACCTACATTCTATAATAAAATACATTTTTATTGTTTTTCAGTTAATATATTTTAAAAAAATAGTATCTTATTCTATCCAGATGTAGAGGATTGTAATCACACTGCTCTTTTCAAAGTGGCTATGTTCTAAATAATGTACTAGACAACACCTGTTCTCTCACACTATACTTGCCTTCATGCAGAGAATGGTCTTGCTGTGACCCTCCAGAGTTCTGAGGAGAAGTCCGTTACGTGCATCACGTACACTAATGGTGCAGTCATAGGATCCCACAACCAACAGCTTTCGGGCACCTTCCTGAGCTGTGGCAAGACAGCTGACAGCTCGAGGGCCATGGCATTCAAAGATGTCAAGTCGTTTGTTGTTCTGAAAAATAAGCCACTGCTACATGAAGTAAAGGCAACTGGAAAACCTCAAAACAAACTTAACCAAAATCACTGCCAAGTACAAACTTTCAATTCTGTTACCTATACTCAAATTATCACTCACCCTCGTCCTTGACTTCCCAACCTCTGCCATTCCCATTCCAACTCTCTTTGCTGTGTTCATGACACTTCTCATTCCAGTTGGGGCAACCCCTTGAATTATAAACTCATTGCCAGCTTCAACCCATATCATCTTTATCCTGATTAACAATTTATCTTTGGACTAGGAAAGAAATGACACGTGGGCATGAAGGTAAACCCAACTGAGTTCACTTTTCAGAACAGGCCATGTTCTTGAAACTCTAAAAAAGTTCCCAACCACATTAATGTCATATTCAAAGGAATTTCAGTTCACTTTTCATGGTGTCATTCTTAAAATCAGACAGACAAGGGTAGCCTGTGACTCATTAATGGGCCCCAAATCTTCAAGCCTGGCTTAGCTGAGCAGAGTTATACTTTGGTCCTGGCACATTTGGGTTTGAGCAGACAGAAGGGAGGATCTTGTTTCACTCACATCAAAAAATAACACTTTTTGAACACAGGCCAATTTTATTGCTTTCTCATACAAGAAAACAGGAAAATGCATGTCTTCTACTTCCTCCTACATAAGCTCACATCATTTTCAAGTGACACAGGAATTCCACCTTCTCTCCTCCAACCACTAACCTTTATGTTGAAGGTGACCACAGTGCCATTTGCCAGTCCTGCATAGAGGATTCGCCATCTACTGTGGAGGCAGAGAACCCGGTCTTCCAGCTGTAACTGCTCCACACACTCCCGGGTCTAGTAAAAGTACACAACGCTTAATCGTAAGAGGCTAGCTGCAGAAAGAATGTGAAAGCAATCCCTTCTGGAAGCAGGGTCTGCTTGAAATTATTCTTATAAGGACAAAATGTGGCATCCCTTCTTTTGCAGAGGACTATCTTAGATTCTTCCCCCCTTTGAAATATGATGTCCTTAACCCCCAAACTGTATGTAACAATGAAAACAAATATAAATTCTAATAATGTTCCCCCATGTTTCTAATTTGCAATGTAGAAATTCTTAAAGAGTATTATAAGTTGGATTTTAGTCTCTTAAATTAAGTGGCCAAAGATAAAGATAAAGCAGCATTTGACATCTAAAATGGAAAATGGGAGCTATATTTGCATGTTAGATCTGTGATCACTGCACTAATCAAGTATGTGCTTCCTTGCAATTGATTCTCTACTTCAATAACTCCTAAATGCCTCCTTTAAACTGGTACTAGGTTAGCTCTTTTAATCACCCAGGCCATAATTACCCATGAGGCTTTTAAAAAATATATAAAATCCCAAGTTTCACTTCCAATTCCTGAGATTCTAATTCAGAAGGTTCTGGAATCTCCATTTTTGAAAAATTTCTTTAGTGATTTTGACACACATCTAGGTTTAAGAACCATTATTTGATCTTTGAAGAAAGATTTCTATGAATTACCCAGAATTGGGTTTATACTGGTAAATTATATTACCTAGAACCCAGAGTAGAGCCAGTCACATAATAAATGTTCAAGATTAGTTGTTGAATGAAAGTAAGTGACTAAATGTAATTTTTTTTTAAGGATCTGAAGACAGATGTTAACATTAAGATGGCTATAAATAGGCAGAATGGAACAAGCTGCGAGGTTGTCAAATTCTTTGATCTTTTCTCCCAACCTTCTTTGATACCTAAAAGAGCCAGTCTTTTAATTTCCACCCCATAAAATTATAAGTATAAATGCAGCATAAGAAATTATAAAGCACAGAAAAAGACAGTAAATACACTTAAAACTTAAGATTGATGTTGCCCTGGTTACCCCACATAAGGTCTGGGGGAAATACTAGACAGCAATGCAATAAAAAAACTAAAAAATATCAGTACATGCAACAACATAGATGAATTTCAGGAATTATGATGAGTAAAGCTAGGCATGAAAGAAGACATACAATCTCATTATATTTATATGACGTTCATACCCAGCCAAAAGTAATCTATAATGACAGAAGTCAGAACAATGGTTATCTTTGAAGGGGGGTTGTTGTTGTTGTTGTTATGTGTTGTAGAGTCGGATCCGATTCACAGCGACCTCTCCTTGGATTTCCGAGGCAGTATCACTACGGAAGTAGATTGACCCATTTTGGAGGTGGGTAGTGACTGGGAAATCACCAGGGAACCTTCAGGGGAATGGAAATGGTTTATATTCTGATCTTGGTGGTAGTTACACAAATGTATACCTTTATAAGAATTCATCAAGCTTTATGCTTAAACTCTGTGTACTTTACCGTATGAAGTTACAGTTCAATTTAAAAAATTGGTTAGCAAGTTTTTTTTTTCCTCACTAATGTACAGTCCCACTATGGCAAATACTACTTGTGTTAGAACCATTAAAAATACTGAAAAATCTTTAAAATGTTTTTGCTAATTCTATGAGTAAAAATGGTACTGTACTTTTGTTTCAATTTGTGTTTGTTGGCGCAGGATTGTATCATTTTCAAACGGTTACTTCTATTTCCTCTTTTTAAGAATTTTTTTTTTGTCTTTTGCCAGTTTATACAGAGATTTTCCCATTTTTCTCTTCTCAAAGGTCTAAGCTCCTTACAACATATATTAACCCTGTATCAGTCTTATCCTAAAGCACAACTATTTTTTCTATTTTTAATTATTTATTGCCAAGATTTGTTTACAATTATTAATAAGTTTGTTAAAGCATAATTCCATAGAATAAAATTCACCCACCCTAAATAGACATTTCACTAAGCTTTGGTAAAGTATACATTTGTGCAACCACTACCACAATCAAATTTCACTACATTTCTAACCACCCAAAAAAGTTGCCTCATACCCTCTCTCTCAGTAAATTCCCACCATTCCAAGGAACCACAAAAGAAGACAGAGTGGTGAGAAAGAAGGAAATTAAGTTTCCTGTGACCATGCTGAGCTGCTGGGTCAACCGCATGTAAAGTCATTTTTGATTTCTTCAGACCCACCTACCTTAATACTATAGCAGTGAATGGTGTGATCACTGGACCCAGTGTAAAGGGCAGCATTCTTCCCAGAGGTCTGAGTAACCAGCAGGCAGTTCACTTTGGAGGAATGGCCATCAAAGACACCTATGCATTTCCGACTCTAAAGTTTAACACAGATCAGGTTATTACTTGTAGGGTAGAGAAGGATTAGGTAATGCATCTCCTCAAAAAGATGCTAGAATACTGTTGACTGCTGTATCTTCAATGCTAATAATGGTGCCTCACACACAACACTATTTGTTCTCTGAATGCCCATCAAACAGTCACATGTACTGAGGTAACTGCATCTATATAAGACAGCAGAGCCATACTTTAACAAAAAAAACAAAAAACAAACAGGGCAATCCACTACAAGACAGATGGAACTGCAATATCTGTGGCAAGGCTCTCTAGCATATGGTCCAAGGACTAGCAAATCTAAACTGTAGATTATTACTTAGGTAAGTTTTTGCATTTGCTCAGTAGCATATGAAAATGTTCCACAATATTCCAAGACATGACAGGTTCTAGTGGTCCAGCTGTGGTTTTATAAGGGACCTAAATGTTAATTCTGGATACAATCTGAGATCTATTAAGAATGTTCATACATACACATATTTCTTGCAATTTAGAGTTAGAGCTGATCTCCCAAGTCTTATTTAGCCTTATTCATATCTCATGGTACCAATACAATTTTCCAAGAGTCATTCTCACTTCCCCTCATATTATTAAACTAAAAGAATCTAAATACCTGACTATGGTTAACACATTTTTTTGGCCCATCACCTAACTCTAACTTCACTAATTTCAGCAATTTCAAATACTTTCATAGCGTTCATCTGTTTAGACAATGTAGTGCTCCTAAAGTTTCTTGGCTGTAATTGTTAATAAATAGAATTAGTTAGACATAAACCAAATTCAAAACAAAAGTTCATTCTATGAAAATTGAAATTAATGAGCAACAGATTACACTGACTGTGGGGTAGTGAAAGAGGGCAGGCTCTCCTTAATAACCTGGATTTTGTAGTCTACCAACTGTCATGAAAAATGCCTCCTCTAATATTATTAGTTGCTGTTGAGTTGATTCTGACTCATGGCAACCCCACGTGTGGAGTAGAACTGCTCCACAGGGTTTTTAAGGTGGTAACCTTTTGGAAGCAGATCACCAGACCTTACTTCCAAGGCACCTTTGGGGGTTCCAAATCATCAACCTCTCGGTTAGTACCCTAACCATTATGCTACCCAGGGACTCCTTCCTAATCTAATACTTCTCCAATATTCATTCTGCCCCTCCTCTATTATGTAGCAGCTATGAGACTAACCCCATCACCAACTCCATGGGTGGGACCTGTCTAGTTGAAACCTATCAGTGTAATCCCATCCCTCTTGCCATAGGTAATTGGTTTAGGGAGTAAAGCACAGGATGACTCTTTTTGGTGGTGGGCTCCAGGCAATGATCTTATGAGCATGAGGGGAAGTATCTTTAGGAAGAGACAATATCAGAGAAAGCAGAGTAGAGAGACAGAAAGAAATTAAGTCAACAGTGACACTGCTGAGCTGCTCAATCAACCAATCAATGTAAAGTCAGTCTAAAGCAAACCCCCAGCTTGACAGCCAATGTTGTCGCTGTTGTGTGCTGCTAAGTCTCCATTCCGACTCATAGTTACCCCATAGGTCAAAGCAGAACTGTCCCATAGGGTTTCCTAGGCGAAAATCTTTATGGGAGCAGATTGCCAGGTCTTTTCTCCTGCTGAGCTGCTGTTAAGTTCAACCGCTAACCTTTCAGTTAGCAGCCAAGTGCTTTAACCACTGTACCACCAGGGCTCCTTAAAATACCTCTTTTGTTGTTTAAGAGACGAATTCCTGGGTAGTCTAAATGGTTCACATGCTAGCTGCTGACCAAAAGGTTGGAGGTCTAGGTCCATCCAGAGGTGGCTCCAAAGAAAAGGCTCCTTCCCAAAAAATCAGCCATTGAAAACCCTGTGGAACACAGGTCCACTCTGACACACACCATGAGTTGCCATGAATCAGAATCCACTCAGTAACAATTGTTTTTTAAAAACTGTTTAAGAGAGTACATGTTTGATTTTCTATAACTTACAATTATTCAAACTGAAATACCAACTTACCACCAGATTAAAAACACGGACAGTTTTATCTGCTGAACAGGTATACAGTAAGTTCCCAAATATTTGTATTGCATTCACGGCAGCTTGGTGCCCCTCGAAGTTCCCTTCTGTGGGCTCATCATCATCTCCTGGTTCTGAAGATATTTCTAGAAAACAAGAATGTTTCAGAAACATGTTTGCTAGAGTTTGAAAAATATTCAAAAAACAAAACCATTATATAGTGGTCCCTAAACTTAATTAAAAGATCTTTTTAAAGCCTACTTCCCTAGAAAAACATTACATTTTTCATCAATGATCTTCATTATGAAGTTCCATAAAGGAAGGCTTTTCATTTAGCAAAAAGATACTTAAAGTACTGAGTTTTTGAGTGATATTTGGAAGGTACTCAATCTCTCTCCACACTCAGTCATTATTCCTCTGCTACCAGTTAATTCTGAGTAAGGCACTCTTAAGTAGTTCATAATCAAAAAAAATACCACTAGAACCAATGACACACTAATATTAATTAATGAGCAGATAAAGAGCCAGACAAGAGAGATGGGGATAACAAGCAGAGAAGGCAAGGATGCAAGGGTTTAGGGATACCATAACTGCTAGTCTAAGCAATGCTCTTGCTGGTGAGGTCCCCCCCATCCCCAGCCTTTTCCTTTTCTACAAGTGTATTTAAGTAGATTTAAACCCTAGCTCTAATATACAGAAACCTTTTTTTCTAGAGTTAATTTAAGTAAAACTGAACCACCAGATACCTGAAGAGTTCTTTGATCCTTTTATGGAGGAGATCACAGTCTGAGTTTCTGCCACACTAAAAAATAACAAAACTCTTCTTAGTATCTCTGTGAGCAGGAGAGGAAGAGGATTTTTCTAAACAACAGGCAAAGTAGTAATGATAGAAGTTTTTCTATATGAAATTTCTATATGAAGGGAAATAGAGTGGATATTGGCAACACAGTCCGAAGAGGAAACAGATCTTATCTCCATTGACAGGGTTTGAGTCTTCCATAGTCACACATTTTTTTAAAATAAATTTGACTTTTGTAAAAAAATTTTGATTTGTAACAAAAGTCCTATTAAAAATAGTAAGTTTGGTGAAAGTCATTCTGATTAGACCAATACAACATCCTTACCTTACAGGGATGCCATCCTTATAGCGAGTGCCAATCTCACTGGTAGAGCTAACTTCATCACAACCAGAACGAGATGTTTCTAGTGGGTTTTGTTCTGTGGAGTTCCAGATATCCTTTCTGGATGGGCTATCTGGTTTCTCTTCTCCAGATTCAGAAGAGTCAATGGCTACCACTTCTAGCTGCGGATTGGGGATCTCTAGGACTTCCAGAGACGAGTCACTGTCTGGCTCATCTCGGACACTCTCTTGTTCCTGGCCATTTCTGCCATCTTCCCAGGTGGAAGTTATTACTTTTCCCCCTTTGGTTAACTTTCCAGTTTTTGTTTTCCTTACAGGTTTGGCAGTAAATATATCCTGTTCAGTATCACTATTCTCAGGAACATGGGCAGCCCGTAGACTTTTCTTCTTCCTAAGTTTCTTCTTCTTCTTGTTTCCTCTACTTTCTGCTGATGTCAAAGTAGATTCTGCCTGTTGCTCAGGTTGGTCAGCTGGAGAGTGGGGCTCCTTCTCCAAAGGGGTTTCTGAAGCAAAGGACAATCTTGGAAAAGAACTGGTACAGGCTTCTGAACCACTGTTGCCTTTGGCTGGCTCTTCCCCTTCTTTACTTATGTTAGGAAGACCAGTTGATTGGGAACAGGGAGAATTTTCTCTGTTTCTGATATTTCCTTGTTCCACAGAAAACTTCAGATCTTGGCTAGCCTCATGGAAACTCTCTGTTAGCTCTGATAAGGACAATGTTGCAGTGATGACTGGATAAACTGGACAACTGTCACTGATCTCTCCTGAGTTGAGAAGAGAAAAATTATTGCATCTTTCTTTGTGTCCATTATTCATAGTCACAAACTGCAAATTATTTATCATTGATTAAATTTCTACCAAATAATGAAGCTTCTATAGTAAGTTAACTAAACCATCACTGGTAAAGCTGTTATCTCACCCCTCAACTTCCCATCACCTACACACATTTCTATAGCACTTACTACACTTTCCCTTTCATAAATAATGTATACATCTTATTCTCTATGAGTCTGTTGTGGACAAGAATTGTTTCTATGAATTTTTTTTCCTCTTGTTTTAAATGCCCACATATTTACTATTCTGTTTTATTCTTAGTAGACACTTAAACATCTCCTTTGCTGAATCCCTTTCACCTTTCTTTCTTAGTTGTTTTCAGGATACATTTTACCTATACATCACCCACTTCAGCTGACTTAAAAATATGTTTCCTTTGACTTAGTTGTTTCATATCTAGGAATTTAAACTGTTGAAAAAAAATCACAGATGTATTTAAAAACATATACAATGTAGTATTATATATAAAAACAAAAATATGGAAAAAAACTAAATATTAAAAGAGATTTGTTATACAAGTTATTTTATATTGATTATTATACAACTACTCAAATTATTCAACTAGTAAAATAAAGAATTATTTTAGGTGAAGTATTTTAATGACACAGAAAATAACGATACATAAAGTGAAAAAAATCTGGTTATAATAGACTATGATTTCTTCTTTGTATAAGTCTATATGTAAACATACAAACAAGATTTAAGATTCAAATAACAAAATACTATATATACATTTTGTTTCCCAATTTTTTACAATGAACATGAATTACTTCTGTAATCAGAGAGAAATTGAATAAATGCTATTTTTAAAAGCTCAAAAAAATCACTAATGTACCATTATTACATTGAAAAAAAAAAATCCTATTCATATAAAACAAACTTAAAGTTCAACATGAAAGATAATACACATTTGATACACATTCTATACACTGATTGCTGTTGCAACAGGGTTGTTGTCAGCTGCTGTTGAGTCAGCCCCTGACTTGGGGCTATCCGTGCACAGTGGAATGAAATGTTGCCTGGTCCTGTGCCATCCCCATGAATGGTTGTAGATCAAACCGCTGTAATCCAAAGGATTTTCAATGGCAGATTTTCGGAAGTAGATTGCCAGGCCTTTCTTCCTAGTCCATCTTAGTCTGGAAGCTCCACTGAAGCCTATTCAGCATCATTGCAACACACAAGCCTCCGCTGACAGAGAGATGGTGCTTGTGTATGAGGTGCATTGGCTGGGAATTGAACCTGGGCCACTAGCCTGGAAGGAGAGAATTCTACCACTGAACTGCTCCCTGCAAAAGGGGAGTGGCAGCATAACTAGAATAATTCTTCAGACATTTTTTTCTTACAAAAGCATATAATAGCAGTCTGTTTCCTTGCTTTTTACGTAATTTTCAATACAGCATCATTGTGGTTATGAAACTTTGCAAGGGGAGTTTAAACAGCTTAGAAATCATTCTCAGATGCTAACCAATTTTATTTTATGAAAGAATAAAAACTAGCTATTTCTCAGAACCACTCAAGTTCCTGTTAGATGATTCCAGAGTCTCCTGCCTTTCATCATGGTCACCTGCCTCTCTACACTTGTATTTGACAGTTAAGTGCTGAGACATTCAGGGGCTATACCTTATCTAGAAAACTGGCCGAGCAATTTCAACCTGACTTATCTCACAAAAGCCAAATAAATTCTACACCAATCCCAATAAACAGAACCTTTTGGGTACAATAGATAAGTCAGCTCAGTAACCCTACAAATTCAGGATTAGGGGAAAATTACTGAAATGTTTTAAAATAATCCTCCTGTATGAAGAAAATGTCAATAAAAAATTGTAATAAATTTAGTTTTATTTATTTATTTATTTTACATGAATCGATTTTACATCATGGATACAAAATTGCCCTAGTACCACTACTGGAGAAAAAAGCTTACATACTATTAGTGTGCGGTAATTCCTTGGACACACTACCAGCAGAGCCTTGTGGCACAGCATTCACATTCTCATCACGTTCAGGAGACGTGGGCTCTTGCTTAATCTGAACTGATGAGTCTGGAGCAGGAACACTGCCATGGGTTTGGAAAGTAGATGTGGATGATGGAGACAAATGGGAAGACGGAGCGTCCAGAAAAACTGGGAAAAAGGGAGTAGGCAGCAGTGTGGCATCAGCAGACGTTTGAGATCTACTGTTCCTTTGTTCTCCTGAAAGGCTACAGGGAACTTGGTCTGGGTGCTCAGAAGGTTCGTACGTTTCTAGAATGAGAAATATACAGACCAATGTGAAAATATTATCTGTAGTCAATCATTCCCGAGCCAATTTGTATTTCTAAAGAATAGGAGATGATTTTAAATTAGTAAGTGTATTAGTACAGTCTCTCAAAATTCTTCACAGCAAAACATCACATAATCCAAGGTTACAGAAAGAACAAGCATTAACATTCCATTTTTTTTTCTTATTTTAAGTGACTTACCCAAAAATAATATAGGTATACTAATAGGACTACCAAGATTTGAATCCATGTCTTTTGATTCCTATCCCAATGCATTTTTTCCATAACAACATTCTGCCTCCATTGGTTAGCATTTTGGGGACTATATAGTCTCATAGGACTATGATTATGGACCTTCTATAGTGGGATAAACCCAAAGAGATGTGGAAGAATTATTAACCTTTTCATGACTACTTTTCATTGCTGTCTATAGAATAAGAAAGTAACAAGCTATAGAAAGCCCAATCCATAAGACCCTCTGAATACCTTGTAATCCCTGTAGAATCTGTATTCTATGCGTCCTCAGTGCACTCATCTCCATAGTTATCTAAAAATAAAGTACTTTGTTAAGCATTTTAAAATCCAGCTTGAGATGATCCATTTTCAATAAACAGTCCATCTACTGTTACCTGTTGCTTGAGCATAAGGAGCCGCTGGACTTCAACGTAAGCGGTCTGAAGTGCTGCACGAGCTTGCAAAAGGTTGTTATCCATGCATTGCAAAGATTTGCTTAGTTCCTCCTCTCTTAAAGAAATATGCAGCAGCTGGTCAACCTGAGAACGTTCTGCCAAAAGAAATCATAACGCTCTCTTTAATACTGGAGACTTCCCTGTAAAGATAGAGCTCCTCAGAAAATGGTACTATAACAGTTACTTAGGATAAGTCATTATTTTCTCCTCAGTGGGTCACTGGAGAGGCTTAACATCTCAATATCATATAGTCAAGCCTGATGTTGTCAGAGCTAGAAACCAGTCAGAATTGCTAACATGGAGCTTTCTTAAGTGTATCAAGTGTATCATGGTACCATCTTGCCTATCTGTCATCTTCCACCACCACCCTTCCAGGTGAAATCTCTGTCCCAGGCACATCAATTGTGCTGGGTTTCATTTACTATTCTTCTTTTACATACCACTCTCTTTATGAGTGAAGGCTTTTGCTTAGACTGAGCCCCAGACGTCAAATGCTTACACTTTCCTCCCAGCTCATAATTTTTAAGTCTGTTAGTTGATTTTAAATGGTTTTCTTTATTAGAAGCTTCTTGGAAGAAAATACAGGTTTGAAATACTACCTTTAACTTACTTTTAATACAAGTTCTACTATGTGTATGCATGCATTAATCATATTTCTCTTTCCCATTCAATATGCCCAGACTTCTTCTAAATTCCAGACCCACACATTCAACTACCAACTTGATATCATTACCAAGATATCTCAAAGGTCCTTTAACTCAAAGTATCCAAAAGGGAACTCGTCATCTTCCTCTACCTTCAGTCTGTTCCTCTCATGGAGTTTTCCAGTTCTACAAATGATGCCATCATCTACCTAAGTGCCCTAGCCAGAAATCTCAAAGTCATCCTTGATTCCCACCTTATCCATCACATCCAGTCACCCAAGGTCACTCAATCACTTCTTGCACTAGTCCTTACAACTGAAACTGGTTTAGAGTCCACAGAAAGCAAGAGTCATAGAAGCATAGCAGTGAGGGAGCCACTCTAAGAACTTCCTCTCCTTAATTCACATTAGAATAGTAACCAAGATGCCTAAAAAAAAAACAAAGTGCAAGAAGTGATTATAAATGACTGAGAGGGATAAAATTTTTACTAAATGGCCTGTCCTTCTTCATCCCACTGAAAAGGGTCAATTATGACTTTCTGGCTTTATACTGAACCCAATTTGTCCAAGGAATATATTTAACTTTACCTTACAATCTTACATGCATCAGACATTTTTTTCTATAGCTATAACTGGATATAAGAGGAAATCAAATTTTTATCTGCCCTTAAGCAAAACAACAATGTCAAGAAAATAATAAATGAGCAGTGTTTGGTAATCACAACCCAGGCTCTATGTCAAGTTGTATAAAGTTTGACCCGCTGTAAGAGCAAGCTCTGCCAGAATATGGTGTGCCATACCTTTTTTTCCTTTAATTTTCCTTCTTTTATTTTTTCTTTCAAGACTTGGCAGTTCAGGAGATGATCCATCCTAAAGACATAAAAAAAACTGAGTAATATGAAATATGTAAAAGCTATTATCCAGGAAGGAGCCCTGATGGTGCAGTGGTTAAGCACTTGGCAGCTAACCTGAAGGTTAGCGGTTCAAATTCACCAGCCACTCCATGGAAGAAAGATGAGGCAGTCTGCTTCTGTAAATATTTACAGCCTTGGAAACCCTACAGGGCACTTCTACTCTGTCCTATAGTCATATCTCCTATGAGTCAGAATTGACTCAATGGCAACAGGTTTGTTTTTTTATTATCCAGAAAGGGAAAAAGAATCAATTCTTTTTCAATTCTAAGATAGTCACACATTATTCTTCATTATTGCTATTGTCTCTCACAGGATAGTAGGAGTCTTATGCACATAGTACAAACTCAAGTATTACTTGAATGAATGTATCTGATAAAAAAAATAGAATCCAAGAGCCAAGTACCTTCCTAGCATCCTAGATGTAGGAAAAGCCCATGCTAAAATGGGTTAGGCAAACCTTTTCACTTTGGTGAAGCAAAGCATAGTTAAAAGTACAGACAAAGCAGTAATACATACATCTGATTTCATCTTGGCATAATTTCTTCTCTAAATGTCAGGAAGAAAACCTTTACAAGAAAAAGCTAAACAGTCTATGAGGCAACCCCCAAGGTATAAGTTTTGTCACAGGACAATCTCTAAGCTTAAAGTATACTTTAAATTACCTAACAATGTCTACTACACCGTGTCTAGTTCAAAGGGACAGAGTTGGAATTTAAACAAAGGCCTCAAATTCATGCCTTTCCTGCTCTGTTATACTGCCTCAGTATTAAAAAGAACAGTTTTCTAGCACTGTCAGATTCCAGAGAAGCAACTTTGTCTTTTCAGAAAGTGTTCCCAAAAGGGTTAACCAGTAATAGTGACAAAGATGCCAAAAGAGCAGAAGAGGTGTCAGGGAAGGAATAGATTCTTACAGGGCCAGGCTAGGTAACTGAAGGACAAAAGATCAGAGTAACAGAGACTCAGAATACTTCTACGACTACACTCATTTATATGCACTGTAAAGCACTAAAACCACCTTGGGTCATGCCTAGCAGTCCAGAGTCCAACAAACATGCTCTATAAATGCAACACTGGGAAATCTTTCTTCAGTAGCAGTACAAATTTCATCAAGAAAATAATGTTACAGCTGAAGATGTGGCTTACTCCTTGGTCAAGTGACACAAAAAAATCATTAGCTTGGACACTAGTTTTAGAGATGACTTCATATTTTCCTAGTACTGTACCTTCATATTAAATTACATCTAAGTTAGAATTCCTCATTGAAAGAAACCAGTAAGACAAGAATATGAACGTAAGACTGAGAGTCTCCCAATTCTTGTATGCCAGCAATGAACGGAGAGAAGAACCACAATCCCAGAAAAAATATAAGTTAAACCTTTCTTGTAACAGACAAATCACTGTATTAGATGCTCTACAAAAAGCACAGGGAGTCATACTCACTCCAGTGGCTCTTCGTTTCTTCCTAATAATCTGGCAGTCATTTTGTTCAGCACCAGAGGTGCAGCTACTATCTGTGGCTGCATCCACCAAACTGGAGTTTGCAAGGGCTGAAGATGCATTTGATGATACAGAGTTGCCTTCTCCGTTACTCTCTTGGGCATTCTGATTCTCTGAAGGTGGTGTGGAACTCTCCCGGATGCTCAGGTCTTTTGCTGAATGCATCCAAGGGATTGTACAGTCAGAGGGTAACTGCGTACTATGTCGCCTTCGGGTAACAACATTTTCAGTTATTTCACCTGCTCTTAGAGAAGCAGCCATAGGTGTCATTTCTTGTTTAAAGCTCATGGTCATTTTTTGACTCTGTGAAGCCCTCGAGTTATCAGGTGAAATAATCTTCTGGGGCTCATTTTCTTTGCCTGTACCTTCCTCACTGAAGAAGCTATACACAGAAGGAGCCCTGTCCATGATGACGCTGCTCTCAGAAAGGCTTCGTTTCCTTGCCAACCCAGGGGGTGAGGAAATAGAAATACCTTCCCATTGGAATCCTTCTAGATTGGACAGATCAGGCTCCCCATCCAAATCTAAGACCTCTTGTTCATTCTGCACCAGGGGTACCATTTCTATGCCAAACCTTAAGAAAGGGGAAAAATAAAATAAAAAAGCATAACTCAGACATGGTTTTGGAGAGACACTTATAACTCAGACATGGTTGGGACGGGTAACATTTAATGTGCCAGGCTCTAACCACTAAGTTACAAAAATAAGGTAGTTCTTGCCCTTAAAGAGTTCACAGTCTAATAAGAGATTCAGATGTAAAGTAAATAACTATAATATAATAATAATGTGACAAGTGCTAAAGCAGAGATCTGTATACAGCTATGAGAATATATTTGAGAGAGTAAATAATTAGGGTTTTATTTACTATGGAGCTTTAAACCATTAATAACAAATACATAATTCTAAAAGCAGCAAACCAACCAAAACAACAAAAAAAACTTTTGTTGAGCATTCCTAAAGACCAGGCACTGTACTAAGAGGTCTCAAGTAATACCAAGTATGGGAAAGGACAAAAGGGCAAAATGACTCCATTATTTCACCATGGACAGAAATATACCCTAAGCATGGAAGGCTATGTAATTATAATGCAGAATTATGATTTTCAAGCAGCAAACTTATGTGAACATTGCTTTACCATTAAGAAAAGCCTAGTATTTCAATATAAGATGAATAGCAAAAACACTACAGAAATGTTTAACATTAAGCATTTTGCGATTATAAGTATAATGCCCAGACCCCAAGACTATGGCCCCTAGTTACCTTTCAGGTCTGAAATTGAACTCACTTGCATGGCTTCCAGCCAAACAACAGACTGGCATATAAGGTAAACATTTACATTAGGTAGATACACTCCTTAGAACAATCAATCATGGGAGAATAGAAGGGCAGTATTTGCACTGGGAGATAGCTCAGGGAAGAAACGCATAGGAAAGAAGGACACAGGGAAGAAGTAACTACAGGGAGGAAGTGGGAAGAGAGCTGTTACATGTGGGGAATCATAGCCAATGTCATGAAACAAAATGTGTACGAGCAGTTATATGGAAAATGATTTTGCTCTGTATACTTCCATCCAAATCTCTCTCCCTCTCCCTCTCTCTCTATATACACACATACAATATATATAAAATATATAATAATAATATACATATAAAATATACATAATATTATATATAATACATGTATGTATATGTATATGTGTATATGTGTGTGTGTATATATATATATATATATATATATATATATATATATAAATGGGAGCTCTGATGGCACAGTGCCTAAGACACTTGCCTGCTAACCAGAAGGCTGGCGGTTCAAACCCACCAGCCACTCCTCAGAAGGAAAATTGGGCAATCTACTTCCATAGTGATACTGCCTCAGAAACCCGAGGAAGGGCTGCTATGAGTCGGATCCAACTCAATGGCAGTGAGTTTGGTTTTTTGCTTATATATAAAATGCCCAGAGTACACACAGGAGGGTTATCCTAAATCAAAAGTAATGAGAACAGTAATACTTAAAAGTTGTACCACTCATTCCAAATTTGAGATCTAGAAACAGATACAGATTTACATTTATACATTTTTCATGTTGTCAATTTCTAGTCCCTATAATTAAAGTAGGAGCTCTAGTAGCGTAGTGCCTAAGGCACATGACTGCTAACCAGAAGGCTGGTGGTTCAAACCCACCAGCCACTCCTTGGAACCAAGTTTGGGCAATTTACTTCCGTAGTAATACTGCCTTGGAAACTCAAGGAGGGGTCACTATGAGTCAGGTCTGACTCGACAGCACACAACAACAGCAACAACATAATTAAAGTGATGCATTTCCGATTTCTTTTTGCGTCCCCATCTCAGAAATAGCTATGCTTCCTTTTAACCTGAATTCCCTTCTAAGAAACACTTTACTACATTTGTCATAGATTAGCAGTCACTCTTTATATTTAATACATTAACACTAGACTTCTACAATGTATATATTTGGTAAGTGTTTAATTAAATGTAACAAGTAGAATTCTCTTGACTAGGGTCAAACTATAGCTTAAAAGAAAGAAAGAGAATAACAAATAATAAATAATTATAGATACTGAAAAGATGCACACACCTGGGTAAGCCTTTGCCCAGTTCCTGCTTTTTCTTGGTTACTTGCTGAATAACCTGTTCCCAGTTGACATTTCTCCGAGATGCATTTAGAATCTGCCTAAGAGTTGGCTTGAGCCCAGATTCCTTCTCTGTCTCACTCTTTCGGTGACCACTTATGTTGCGAATGCGGCGAGCACTATTGAGGTTTGGCTCAGGAAGGTGTGCTCCAGTTTTGCTCTTCAAACTAATGTGCCGGGTTAGATCTCTCTGGAGAGAGGCAGGAAAGCCAAGCTTACTTAGTTCAGGCAGGAGAGGGCCTGAGGGCTGACCTATATCACTTTTTTGAAGCTCTGTATCCAAGCTAGTACTGCTCTCAAACCCTTCTGACTCAAAAGATACATGACATTTAACAGGGTCATCAATCTGTGTATCTTCTAGAGAGGTTTTCAAGTCTAGCAATAAGCCAGTATGTGGACTGCCTGTAGGTGTCATTTGCAACTCAGATTCTTTCTTGTGAACTGTAGAATTACATGGAGAACTGGATAGTTTTCTAGATATTTTCAGGATTTGCTCATCCCCCTCTTTCTCATCAGCAGAATGAGTGCTACAGGATAAAACTTCTGTAGTTGCAGAACCCAAAGTTCCAATTTCTGGCCCATGCTTTTCAGTGTCAGATATCTCACCATCACTTTCATCTTCTAATGTGTGTACTTGAAACTCAATTTTTAAAGATCCTTTTTCAGACTCTTCTACATTTCTACTTGCTTTTGCACAGTTCCTGGTCCTTTTAGAAGTGGTAGGTGATGGCTTTTGCACTGATTCATGACACTGTATCACCTCTTTGGTTTTTTGTAATGTATCGCTTAAATTTTCATCTGGCTCCCTTTGAGTGCCAGATGTACTCTTACTCCCTTTTAAAACACTACGCAATTTGGATATGTAAGAATTATGACAGTCTTCTAAAATGGGTTTGTTCACAGGATTTGATTGTTCTCCAGGAAAACCAGAATAAGTTTTTGTGTTTTTTGAGGGATTCTTTGAATCTTGTTTTTGAGGAATTGATTTAGTGCCTGGAATTGGAAGGCGTATGGGTTTCACTGATGGCATCTTATTTGAGTTATGCTCTTGTTCTGATTTTTCTGTAATGAGGCAATCTTTTACCACCTCAGAGGAAGCCGTGCAGTCAGAAGTGGCTTTGTGATGAACAGATTCTGTACGTGCTTCATTCTGTGTCTTCAGCATTGGGGAATTGCTTGTTTTATCACTTTGGGGCTTTTTTGTTCCTGTAGTTAACAAGCTTAAACTGGGGAAAGGCTTATCTGTCTTCTCTCACTTGTTACTAGTGACATCTTTCAATGCAGACTGTGAATCCAGAGTCTTCTGGGAAGGGTAAGGAGTCCAGCGGCGGAGCTTTTCCTTGGCTACACTGCCATTCTTTCCACCAGTTTTGGGAGCTATGGTGTCTGCTTGTTTAGTGGCTGGGCTTTCCAGGTGCTCAAAGTTGAAGTCAAATAAGCCTTCTGAAGAAAAATTATCATTTGCAAATCCTTCAGGAGAAGGATAGGTGGCAATTGTACCAACTGTGTCATTTTCTTGGCGTTGACAATTATATCTCTCTTGGTTGTATTTATTTGACTTATTAGATTTCTTGTTCCGTACTATAGTCATGTCTTCCAATTGACAGTTAGAATTTCTGTTTCTGCCTGGTTGAAATTTGTCTCCGGGGCCACTGTAATTCCAACTATTTGTACCACGTACACTGGATTTCCAGTTTCCGTTACTGCTATTCATATGCCAACTGGAAAAGCCACCTGTTCCTTCAGAATGCCAACTGGAATTCCTTCCTGTACCATTATGATTCCAGTCTACTGTTCCACTATTTGAATGCCAACCACCACCAGAATTACTATGATTGTGAAACCAAGTTGAAGAGCCTCCTCCAACACCCTTATGCCACCCAGAACATCCTCTTTGTCTACCACCATTCCTTGAAGAATGTGGAAAGCTGCTTTTTCTAGTATTATTAAAGCCATCTTTCTCCCATTTCCAATCCCGCTGAGGAGGTGCACGATGGTGCCATGCTGGCTGACTGTAACTCTCTCTGTCTTGGTAAGGGAATCTGTCTTCTCGTCTCCACTGGGATCGCCTGTCATCAGGATTTATTTCTTGGCTGCTATTGGAAGCTTCATCTTGTCTGGAAGAAAAACAGTTTTTCTTTAGTGATTGAAAGAATTTCTTATGCTTCCTTTAAAGCATAACCCACCAAACTTCCCCCCATTCCTCTCCTTATTACTTAGAATATGTAACAGAGGCTATTTTTATTTCTAATAGTGGTTGCTTTCATATCTTTAAATTATATACTTCATTTCTCAATTTAACTTAGAAATTAAACAGTATCTTGTTTCCCCTATCACTGCCAGAAATATTTAAAAATGTATACATTTGTTCTATCCTCCTTGTTTCACTCCTGATTTTTTGGAATGTTTTGGGACTTTGTTGCTATCATTCAATTATTATTTTTACATTAGACAGCTTTTTCAATTACATTTTATAGGCTGTGGTTAGCTGTCATAGTTAATACAATTTTATGCTCAGCTACCCTTAATATAGGCATACTCCAGGAATACCATGGGTTTGGTTCCAGATCACCACAATAAAGTGAGTATTGCAACAAAATGAATAATTGCAACAAAGCAAAAACCACAACAAATCAAGTAACGAATTTTTGGTTTCTCAGTGCATATAAAAGTTTACATTATACTTTGTTTACATTATACTGTAGTCTATTAAGTATTCAACAGTATTATGAAAATGTTTGAAATAGTGCGAGAATTACCAAAATGTGACACAGAGATACAAAGTGAACACATGCTATTGGAAAAAATGGTACCAACTGACTTGCTTGATGCAGGGTTGCCACAAAGCTTCAATTTGTTTGAAAAATTAAAAAAAAAGCAATTATCTGCAAAGCGCAATGAAGTAAAGCACAATAAAACAAGGTATATGCATACTATATAATTTCTCCAGTTCTAAACTCTTTCTGAAAAACCCAGTTCCTTAACCTATTTTAAATGGTTAAGATAGTACTTTTGCACAGTTAACTTTCAAAATAAACACTTTATTAAGCACCCATTATATTTAAATGAATGCTGCTGGTAAAGAAAAATTTTCAGGTATAGTTCCTGTTTTTAAGGGGTTAGAATCTAGAGGAGTAAACTAATAAGGTCACACCAAACCAAAGCCAGGTCCATTGCCATAGAGTGAAATTCTAACTCAACCCTACAGGACAGAGCAGAACTGGCCCATAGAGTTTCCAAGGCTATAAGTCCTTATGGAAGCAAACTGCCTTCTCTTTGTCCCTCAGACAATCTGGTGAGTCCGAACCACTAACTTTCAGTTAGCTACAGAGTGCTTAACCACTGTGCTATCAGGGTTCCTCTCTGGTCACAAACAGGAATAAAATAGCACACACCAAGTAAGTACTACCCACAATAAGTGCTATAAGAAGCTCCATGAGCTAAAGGTTTTTATAAAGAAGCTACAGTTGTTTGCACTATTCATGTTAGACAAGGAGCCCAAAAAAACACAAATAAATATAAGTAAACATCATAAGCGCAGGTGTAAAATCATTTTCCTCTATAAACTGCCTATGATGTGCCTAGAACAGATCAAGAAAAATAAATACTAGTTAAAATGTCCCTACTAAGTGTCAGACATTTAATGCCATGCACTTTATATATATATATATACAATCTCGTTTAATTTTTACAACCCTGAAGTATGTACTCTTATTATTCCTACTTTTTAGATAAGGAAAACTGGTGTTAAGTAACTTTCCTAGAGTAAGACAATCAGTAAGTAGGGAGCAGATTTGAACCTTTGCATTTGATTTGAGAATTTATATACCCTTAACCATTAGGCCCTGACAGAATGAAAATCTCAAACTTTGTGAGTCAGTTGATCCCTCTGAACTTGACTTCAATCTTAAGCTCAGTGCTTTTAATTAGCTTTTAAAAGCTTCTAATGTCTAGAAATATTGTGAATACAAATTAGAATCTCTTCCTTTTCTCAAGATGAAATTAAGAGTTAACTTACCTAAAAGTTCAAATACCCACTTACATTATGAATAACAGCCATTTCTAAACAGAAGACACTAAGCTACCAAGTGACAAGTACTACACACATACACTAACAGGATTTTTCAACCACTATTATTGCTTTAAGAGTTCCTGGGTAGTATGCGATCCTCAGCCTATGCAACTAGGAGACCAGAAGAACTAGATGGTGCCCGGCGATCACTGTCAACCACTCAGAGGGGGATCTATGAAGGAGATCCTTGGTAGAGTGGGAGAACAATGTGGAACAAAACTCAAAATCATTTGGGAAGGAAAAAAAAAGAGGGACCAGATTTGCTGATCTGATAGACCCTGGTGGAACTAATGACACCATGGCCCCTAGCTACCCTTCAGGTCTAGAACTGAAGCTACACCTGTGGCTTCCAGCCAAACAAAAGACAGGCATATGAAGTGAACATTTACACTAGATAGATACACTCCTTGGAGAGAACAATCATGAGAGAATAGAAGGGCTTGTACGCACAGGGACATAGCTCAGGGGTCAGGAGTACGTGGAGGTAAGGACACAAGGAAGAGGTAACCTGGGAAAGAAGTGGGAGGGGAGCTGTTGCATTGTGGTAAATTGTAGTCAACGTCATGAGACAAAGTGAACTGCTGTATAGAAAGTGAATTTGCTCTGTGAACTTTACCCAAATCACAATTTTTAAAAAAGAGTTCCTGGGTGCTACAACTGTCTGCCCAACCAGCTGAAAAGTTGGTGCCAGAGAAACCTCAGACAATAGGCCTGGCGATCTGGTTCAAAAGGTCACAGCCTAAAAAAGCCCTATGTGTAGCAGTTAAACTCCGCACACACAGGGTCCCCATGCATTGGAAACAATGTCAACTAACAGCATACAACAACAAGTAGTGCTTTAAACTTCTTGCCTCTAAGTAATATGCAACTTTTAGCATCCAAGAAGGCTACTGACTCAGCTATACTAACATGATCCAGAAAAGTGAGAATTAGGCAATAAATCAGTCACAATATAGAATTCCTAAAACATCATGAATTGGCTGTATCAAAGGGACAACAGTATTCAGCTAAACCCACAGCCCAGAAAGAACAATCTAAGTTAAAAATCTCATGAAGAAATAAGCAGATAGTTTATAAATAGGACATCCAGGAGGCATATCAGGAGACTCAGTCAAAGAATAGTAACTATGATATGCACGTCTAATTTACTGAGAAGTACTTTTACTGTCTGACTTAATGTTTAATTGTTTACACAGATAAGCTAATAATGGCACTAGTTATAAGGACAAAAATAGCAATTAGTCTCCCAGAGGGCTCCAACTCCCTAAAATAGGAGGAAGGGCAAACTACAGCTACATCGAAAGTAGTGAGAATGTTATTAAAAGGACTAAGAAACTGAACTATGTAAGAACTATGTTACTCACTTTTAAGACTAGGAAATTCTCCTTCAAAAACTTGCTCAATAACTATTTTATGTTCAAACTTTTAATCAAAAAGAAGGTGCAAACCAGGTATAATAGTATTCAAGAACTCTCTTTACAATTTTATTTTAGAATTTGAAATTTTTTTCTCATTATGCCCTAGGATTTGAAAACTACCCCCACCTAATAACTGATTCTATCTCTTTTATTAAGCTAATTGATCAAGCTCTCCAGACCACAAATCAGTAAGATATAAACACAAAAGCCTAAAACCTGAGTGTATATAGAAAAGAAATTATGCATTACAAACTGCAAAACTTATAATACTCAAATGATCTCGAAACTATCAAATTTAAAATATAAATTTATTCAATATATATTTATGAAAGAATTATAGTGAACCAAGCACTGTGGTAGTCAACTAGCATTCAAAGGTAGTAATACAAGAATAAATTTTACTTGGCGAGAATAACATGCCAATTCACATCAGGCAAAAAAAAAAAAATTTCCTAAGGAATAAGATGTGATTTTGGCAAGAAAAAAATCCATATAATTGATTCAAATGAAGCTAATATAATCATACTTTCCACTAGAAAATTTGGATACTCTAAAAAACAATAAAAGCAGTTATAAACATAATTACCAACATCGTAAAAATTTCAGATATGTAGCTATAGCTAGCTTATGTAGGTACAATACTGATTTTGTTTTTTTTTTTCCAACAAACAGTACAGTAGTTCAAAGATACACTAATGGCACAGTGGTTAAATGCTCAGCTATGAATTGCAAAGGCTGGCAGTTCGAACCCACCAGCACACCATGAGAGAAAGACAAGGCAATATGCTTCCAAAAAGATTACAGCCTTGGAAACCTATCGGGCAGTTCTCCTCTGTCCTATAGGGTCATTTTGAGTCAGAATTGACTCAACAGCAATGGGTATGGTTCAGCAGTTCAAGAAAGTGTTCCATTGCCCTTTTCTGCATGAGACTGAAACTTCAAGCTCAACTTTATAACTAAGATAAGTTTAAACACTATAGGCTGAAAAGTATGAAACTATAAGTATATTCTCTCCTATGTTCTGTTTCACATAGATTTAAAAAAAGAAAAAAAGTACTTACCGACTTTGTTCTTTCCTTTGTTTTATTAGCTGAACGAGTTCCTTGTCAAAATAATCTTCTTCCTCTTCCTCTTCCTTTCCATCATCTTCTCTTTCCTGAGCATCCACCTTGTCTTTGTGCAACTGGCCAGAAATGTGTTTTGCATATGCTGAGAGACCCACTTCTGTGACCCCGCACACTCGGCACTCATGACTACTGTCCCTAGGGAAAGAGGGAGATGAAGGACATTCAATTCTCCCCACTGGCATGGTACACTCACCAGATTTCTTATAGTTTCCTCTGAAAGACAATGCAGACTTTTGTAGAGTGAAAAATTAGTGTTAATCAAATCTAATGCTCCTTTCATCACTTTTAATAAATTTGCTCTTAAGTTACTTTTGAAATAAATTTAAGATTCTTTTCCAGCAATCAAGAGGCAATACACTTCAGAATAATGTTGTTTAGGAGAAATCTTCTTGAATTGCTACATTAAGATCTTGCCAGAGGAAACATGGTGAAAGGGGAGGCAGGGCCGGGGGCTCAGAGCAAACAGAAGTTGCTCTGGAGCGCACCCATGGTGCCAGCTGCACTCAGAAAGCCTGGTGACAGCACTTACATTTAATCTCTGGCTCAAGAGCTTTCTCCCAGTGAAAGTTAAGGGGTGGAGAAAAGAGTAGGTGGCACAGCCAATCCCAGCGGGGTAACTAAATCGGAACAGTTGGAGCCGGGCCTGGAATGTGAAGATTCCGGACCCTAGGGCAAATGATAGGAGTAGTCTCAGCAAACTTTTTTGGTTTCGATGATGCATGTGGTCTACATTCTGCTTCACAAGGGCTATTTTAAAGGGAATGGAAAGCATTTCAGTTGTAGGAAGTTAACAGCTGTGCTAGGCAAATGGTTTTTCTCAAGTTTCAAAAATACTACAGTTCAGAAGAAAGCAAAAACTAGTTAAGGAAGAAAATTGGGTAGGTTTTTGGTTTTTTTTACTTTTACTTTATACACTTAATAGTAAATCTTATACTTAGCCAGTTTAAGAATTTATGTCCAAGGCTATAACAAATCAATAATTTAATCGATTTTTAGCTTCCTAAAATCCCTTGATTGGTTCAGCTGTCTATGCAGTAATTTATGAGAAACATCTGAACACCATGGCCACAGGGTAGTAACATAACATCCACTCAATAATTTCAATGGCTTAACTCTGTTATCATGTGTCTTCGGTTAATATAGCTGTATTTTTGCACTTCCTATGCCAATCTATTGGGAAAAAAAAAATCAACACAGAAAAACATGCTCTCTCTGGTAAGACACATGCACACACACACACACGCACAGACTAGGCTCCATCTTCACATACACCTAACGAGACACAGACAGAATTCATATCAATTAACCAGAAGAGACCTTCAAAACTAATCACTTCATCTACTAGAAGATGAGTTCTATTACAGATCACCTGAGTATTCATTCAAGAAGTAGTTATTGAGCAAGTACCATTCCAGTCATCATGCTAAGTATAAGGCTGCTGATGTCTAGAGAGAGAAAGTATCAATACTCACACGATGCCCAGTAAGTTAAAATAAACTCTTTCTTACTTTGTCAGAATCATGGAGAACACTTCAGGAAAAAGGGATGTGTTACAAGTTTTTGCCTTTTTTGGACCTTGTAACCTTATGTATTCTCAAAACTCAAAAAGCTCACTGCCGTCGAGTTGGATCTGACTCATAGCGACCCCTCCTTGGGTTTCTGAGGCAGTATCACTATGGAAGTAGATTGCCCAACCTTCCTTTCAAGGAGTGGCTGGTGGGTTTGAACCACCAGCCTTCTGGTTAGCAGTCAAGTGCCTTAGGCACTACGCCACTAGAGCTCCTTTATGTGCTCTGTTGTTGTTGTTGTTGTTATGTGCCATTGAGTCAGCTCTGACTCATAGCGACCCCTCCTTGGGTTTCTGAGGCGGTATCACTACGGAAGTAGATTGCCCAACCTTCCTTCTGAGGAGTGACTGGTGGGTTTGAACCGCCAGCCTTCTGGTTAGCAGTCAAGTGCCTTAGGTACTATTCTAACAGAGCTCCTCTATGTGCTCTAGATATAATATATCCCTTGACATTGTTAATATTCGTTTTAATCACCTTTAACTATTTTCCTTGAAAATATATTACCTGATTACCCTGGATATCAATTTGTTCTAATCTCCTAGAAACTTAAATATGTTATTTTCACTGAGAGCTTTCCACCATAGTACATTTATGTATTTAAAGAATAATCCTCAATCTTTTCTCTAATTTACCTGAGATAGCCCAATCTATTTTCTCAAGCAGTTAAATTTATGACAGTTAATTCCAAGTGAATGTTAACTTGTAACGTGGATCAAGCTGTTTCTCAAAGCAATACTACAAAAAAAAAAATTATATACATATATACACACACACACACATACACATATATACACATATACATACACATCTGCCCTATAATGGGTCACATCAGAAAAATCTGAAGACTATAGCAAATTAGAACACATAATTTACACAATAAAAATCCAAAAAAAATTACAGAATGCTAAACTGTACATTATGGAGCTCTGGTAGCATAGTGCCTAAGGCACTTGACTGCTAACCAGAAGGCTGGCGGTTCAAATCCACCAGCCACTCCTCAGAAAGAAGATGGGGCAATCTACTTCCATTAGTGATACTGCCTTGGAAACTCAAGGAGGGCTCGCTATGAGTCGGGTCTGACTCAATGGCACCTAACAACACATCAAACTATACATTGCAGTAACAGGAACATACTTCTATTCGAACTTTAGTGCAATCCCTAAAACGTACTTTTTAATTAAACCCGATTTTACCCTTGTAAAACGTAGAGATTTTTCTCATGTCCAAGCCATCAAAATTCCTTTCTTTAAAGATATAACCAGAAGGCCACACTGACCTTTAAAATATTATAGGAACACAGTATAAAGTAGACCATATTCAGTATTTAACTCTGTTAAAAATAAACATTCATAATCATAAATTCACACACTTTGCAACTCCCAAAGCACAACCATATGTTGGAAACTTAATAGACATTCAGACAGACAATTTTTTTTAAGTTCTATTTTATCTTGTGAGAAAGAATATAACCATAGTTTCGAAGTTATGTGATAGAGAAATATTAGAGATCTTTCCACTCTAGGAGGATATAGGCAATAACTATTTTTCAAAAAACAGAAATTGCTAACAGTTTTCCTATAAATAAGACCTAGTTTTTTAAAAGAAGAGAAAAAGAGATGAACATTACAAGAAATATCAAAAGGGAAAAAGAAAGAATCCATATTTCCATAGGGAAAGAGCAGGATAGGACAACCACATCTGAAAATTCAAGTATGTCTGGAGGTAACTACATCACCTCTCTTCTACATACAACATCCATTCATGCTTCCATATGTGGTATTTGGGAAACCACAGGTTTTAGAATGTTAATAGCAAATTAATATTTTAATGATGCTTTTTTTCCCATTCTTTATCAATAACCAGTTAAAATACTTAACTACTTTGTATAAATACTGTGGAGGAAATAACTGTGGAGGAAAAAAGTACTGCTTTGCTTCTTGGCTAATAAAGGCAGTACATTTCCTCAGACTGTTTAAACCAAACCAAACCAAACCACTGCCATGAAGTTGATTCTGACTCATAGTGACCCTTCAGGGCAGGGTAGAACTGCTTCATAAGGCTTTCCAAGGGTGTAAATCTTTATGAAAGAAGATTGCCTCACCTTTCTCCCAAGTAGTGACTAGTAGGTTTGAACTGATGACCTTTAGGTTAGCAGCCAAATGCTTTCACCACTGTGCCACCAGGGCTCCTCCAGGGTGTTCAAAGGAGGGTACAAATTAGCTTCATCCTAGTACCATGCAATTTCCTCTCATGTGAAAGGCAAAGGCTTAAGACATTTTAGCCATAAACTTTTTTATGTATCTCTAGCTATGCACCAAAACAGCTAGCTGATAAATAAAGATATGTGCCTTTTAAATGGCATCTATCTATAGAAACTACTTACAGGCCACACATTTGAACAAGCAAATTAGGAAGAAATAGAGAAATGCTCCAGATGCCCACAATTGTGAGCCAAATAGGATGTTACTTCTCATTCAAGTCTGCATTCAAAATCTAAAAAATACATATATTTTTTTTACAAGTTTAGCCAGATCAGAATAAAAATTGTAAGTATAAAGAGAAACAGAAAGTTCCATCATCAGAAAGCCAATAATTACACATAAAATTCAATGAAACAATGACAAACTGAGGATAGGAGTTAAAAATAATAGTGATTGACGACTGTCCCTGAGGTACAAAGTGCTGATGAATGTTGCTGCTACAGTAAATACTCCAAGTCATTAAAAGATTTTTAGATTTTATGTTCATTTTTAATACTTTTGTCAACTGTTTTCTCTTGCTACCTGCTTTCTTTCCCCCTTATTATTTGTTATAGGCCAGGAAACCAGATAGAACTTATTAGCAATGTATCTAAAATATAAGTAAATACTGAAGTGCTGTCCTCTAAATAAATTGAGTTTAGCTATTAAAGCTGACGGGGAGCTCTGGTAGCTTAGTGCCTAAGGCACTTGACTGCTAACCAGAAGGCTGGCGGTTCAAACCCACCAGCCACTCCTCAGAAGGAAGGTCGGGCAATCCTACTTCCGTAGTGATACTGCCTCGGAAACCCAAGGAGGGGTCACTATGAGTCGGGTCGACTCAATGGCACATAACAACAACAACATTAAAGCTGACATTATATTGGCACCTGAAAGGCTTTAATGCTTTATTTTTGATAATTTGACTATGTACCAAATAATTGAAAATGACAGATGAAATCTCCATGGCAGTTAAAGTGAGGAGCAAGAGAAGGAACAAGTTACAGAACACATATATGATATGTGGTTAACTTATGTTAACAAGACAAAATATGTATTGCATATAAACCTAAATCTATGTAAGCTCATAAGAAGAGATCTGCCTAGGATATACACCAAACCTGGACTCTCCTCTAAAAGCGTACCAGGATTAGTGGAGGCTAGGGTAAAAAGGCTTTTTGCATTTTCTTTCTTTATCTGATTCTGTAATGACCATGAACATGAACTTATCCTAAGTAACCCAAGCTTGTCTGATAAATGGCTGATCTGTGATCAAATAAAATAAAAACTAAAAAAAAAAAAAAAAGGTTTTTTTTCAGTCCTGGAATGCAATCGTCTTTTCTCCTAATCACTAGATTCATGTACCACCTTTGTTTTTTTTTATTTTACCTGGGGCAGGTACCCGGTTGAATAGTTCAGACTAAGGTGAATCCAGAAGTCTATTAGAAATGGGATTTTTAATAATTAAGATGATCTGCATAATCCAGAGTTGATTGCTACTTCCTAGGTTTCCAATGTTAATGAGTTAGAGATCATATATATTCAAGGTATTATGATAAGGGCTCTTCACAATAAACCTCAGTGAAAACATCTTTTATACTACTGCTAAGAGCTAACCTTCACATAGTAAGGGACTGAGAATAAAGAAAAATTCCATTAAAATAACAAAGAGATGCTAAAAGTTTAATAACTTGATTAATTTGACTATGCAATCTAAATTGTTATGACCTGAAATACAAATCATTTCAAATGACTTAGGTTGGCTTGGCCTAGTAATGAAGCACTGCTATAACAGAAATACCACAAGTCAGTGGTTTTAACAATCAGAAATCTATTTTCTCACAGTTTAGGAGGCAAGAAGTCCATATTCTGGGCACTGGATCTAGGGGAAGGCTCTCTCTCTATGGGTCCTTATCACTTCAGCTTCTATTCATTGGCTCCTTGGTGATCTTCATGTCACATGGCATCTCTCTTCCTCCATCTCTGCTTCCTTTCTAGCTTGTTTAATCTCTTTTATATCTCACAAAAGACTAACTCAAGACACATCTATAGTAATACTGTCTCATTAACATAACAAAGACAACCTGTTTCCAAACGCATAAAGGTTAGGAATTACCATTCATATTTTTGGGAACACAACTCAATCCATAACAGAATGCTAATCAAAATTTCTATTATTCATATAATAAAATACAATTTATATTTCCCAGTTTCCCAAGTTTCTCTGCTCCATCCTGCCTCTAAACAAATTCACAGAAGTCAAAACATCAAAAAAGGAACTAGAGGAGAAAAAGACATGAATACACACACACATTTCATTTTTAAAAGGAACTTAGTTATTATTAGATTTTCTTTCTTTAAACATTTTAAATTTTAAATCACAATATAGCATTCTTAAACATACTTAAAATTATTATTTCGATTGTTTACACTAATGAGATTCAATGCTATTTAGCAGATTTCACATTTCTCAGAATATGCCGGCAACACTAAAAGTTTATGGCATGCAAGAAGCTATAGCACTGCTGAAGCAAAAATACAAAACTCCTAGCTACAAGGCTGATGTGCAAAAACGAGAAAACGTACTACTGAGGCAGCTAGTTCATCCCAATCTACCTTTGTTATAATCTACTTGCTAGAGCTGCTTGTGAATTCTACACATTTGAAATGTATGAAGGTCTTTGGCTCTACCCCTTTTAAACACTAAAAAGCTACTGTACTTATTATGAGTTCTATGCCATAAACTGACAATCATTCATGATGCATTACTATAAAATAAACTGACAGGAGATCCTGGATAGAGTGTGAGAACAATGTGGAACAAAACTCAAAATCATAAAAAAAAAAGAGACCAGGTTTGCTGATTTGATAGAGCCTGGTGAGACCTTTGAGACTATGGCACCCAGTTACCATTCAGGTCTGGAACTGAACGCACTCCTGTGTCTTCCGGCCAAACAATAGACAGCCATATGGGGTGAACATTTACATCAGGTAGATACACTCCTTAGAGTGATTACTTGTGGAGAACAGAAGGACAGTGTTTGCACAGGGAGACAACTGGGTGTGTGTGGGAGGAGTGTACAGGAGGGAAGAACACAGGGAAGAAGTAACTATGGGGAGGAAGTGGGAAGAGAACTGTTACCCTGTGGGGAATTGCAATCAATGTTGTGAAACAAAATATGTATGAACTGCTGTATGGAAAATGAATTTGCTCTGTCAACCTTCACCCAAATCATAATAAAAATTAGAAAAAAAAAAAAAAAGCCAGCACTGAGATCCCCTCCACATTCACAAATTTAAAAACAGCCGTTCCCATACCTGCCCTTCAGGTTCTCAAGTTCCCTGTGATGCAACATGCTCCGCATGTGTTCGTCCATCTCCTTCAAAATTAAAGAAAGCATATTAAACTAAGGAGAATTGCTCTGAAAAACAACTCCTCTCTTCCTATTCAATGAACAATCAGGGTTCAAGCTTTTTGTGTTTGAAGTGTTTTTTTACAGTTCCTCTTCTCAATCCAACAATGAAATTAGTTCCTCATTAAATAGTTCTTTAACTGTTCATGACTTATTTCATTCTAAATAAAATGAATTATTAAGACATATTTAAGTGGCTTTCTAAAAAGGTTAGAAAGTATACTGTCTTTAGACAGAAAAATATTAAGAATAAAGTAAGCATATAGCTTAAATTTTATCTCATTACAAGGACTTCACCAAAGCTTAATTTTAAAAAATAAGTAACATCCCTGAAACCAAATCATTTCTCAATTACTTGGTTACTTTTCTTCATATCCTCTTTCCTCATTCAACTGAATTTCTCAAAAGTAAACTACAGTTCTTACCCATGTTGTAATGCCCAGGGCCTGGCATATAATCTTCAATAAGCATTTTCTAAGTGAACAGATGGACATATTAATTCTGGATAGGAATCACAGATATAACAGAGTCTCTCTATGGTAGAAACCAAAGAAAAAACCCAAACTCACTGCCATCGAGTCGATTCTGACTCATAGCGACCCCCACTGGGTTTCCAAGGCTATAAATTTTTATGGAAGCAGACTGCCTCATCTTTCTTCTGCAGAGCAGATGGTGGGTTCAAACCACTGACTTTTTGGTTAGTAGTCAAATGTCTTAACCGCTATACCACCAGAGCTCCATCTATGGTAGAAAAGAAAGTTTAAAAAACTGCTTTGAACATTGTGGCACAATCATGCCTCGATCTTCACTGTCCACTGTTCCATGCTTGATTTATTTGGTTCTACTGAAAAATTTGAAATTACTAGATTTCCTCTGCCCCCATCTCATTCATAATGGGAAGGATTAAAATCTGTGGAAAAAACACCACTTAAACCACACATGAGCATGTGCACACATACATACACATAAGGAAAAAACTCAAAAAGCTAGGAATGTCTATCCTTTTGTCACTCCCAAGTATGTAGCCAGCATGCTATAACTAGAGAGTGGCTGTTCACAGGTAGTAAGAGTTAATGAAACTGTTGAGTACTATATTTACTGTGCTAAGTATCTTAAACATTTTCTCACAGAATACTTCTGAGGGAGCAATAACTTCATAAAAACGCAAGGATGCAGGGAGATTAACTTGTTCATTCAGCAAATATTTATCAAGTGCTTATTATGTGCCAAGTACAGAGGAAAGCACTGGAGTGATGAGTGTGAAAATATTCAGTCTTGCCCTCTCACAGTCACAGATAACCAAGTGGTCAAATTAGGATTCAAATCCTGTTAGATATGAAACTGAATTCAATGTTTCAAATACCATGTCACATTATAAGCATTGAGATTTTTCATTATATACAGCTCATTAGTCAAAATGAGAATACAACAGTCTATTAATACTTTAAGCTTTCTACTACAGTAAAACAAAAAGGGTTGTGATTCAAAGCAGTGGTGATTCATAGTGGCCATTTACTGAAGATGACAATCATTTCCTTCCCATCTCTATAAAATGCTTCATTTTGGAGGGGCACAGCTTTACATATAACCCCTTCTAGTTCTGGTAGCATAGTGCCTAAGGCACTTGACTGCTAACCAGGAAGCTGGTGGTTCAAACCCACTAGCCACTCCTCGGAAGGAAGGTTGGGCAATCTACTTCCGTACTGATACTATCTCAGTAACCCAAGGAGGGGTCGCTATGAGTCAGGTCTGACTCCACGGCACATAACAACAACAACAACAACAGCTACAACTGACTGACTATAAATTAGAATGAATACTTATAGTATTGAAAACAAAATCAAGTTAGTAGTGACAGAATATTAAACAAAAAAAAATCCATGAACAATTCACAACTTCAGCTGAAGTTTCTATGCTTCCAATTGCTCAATTTTTCCTTGGATTAGGTTGTATTTATATGTCAAATCCTCTTTTCTTGAGTTAATTTGAGTGAGCTCTGTTCCTTGTAACCAAACCATTCCTGACTAAAATAGTATAGACTGAAATGTGTTATTACCCCTGATACCAGAACCAGGTCTATATTCTATTTCAGTTATAAAAATGTTATCATTCAATACAAGTTTTACAAAAGGATAAATATTGTATGAGCTCATTTATATATATATAAAAAAAAGAAAAGGCAGATGTACAGGGAACAATGTTTATTAGTGGTTACCAGAGGTGAGAGGAGGAACTCTGGTGGTGCACTAGTTAGGCATTTGGCTGCTAACCACAAGGTCGGTCGTCTGAACCCACCAGCTGCTCCTTGGAAGAAAGATGAGACAGTCTGCTTCTCTAAAGATGAACAACCTTGGAAACCCTATGGGGGTCACTAATAGTGGGAATCAACTAGATGACAGTGAATTTGATTTGGTTTGAGGGAGGAGAAAAGGGAGGATTAACAGTGATGGAAATATCACATAGATGGACAGCTGATTATTGTAATTGCTGTCAGTAAGTAGTATATCTGTAAAAAGTTGAATTAGCAAAAGTTGTGTGATAGATATATTTATAACAACAATAACAAAAACTATAGGGGTTAAGACTGCTTATATACAGCAAAAACTTCCTGGGATTAGCATTCTTGGTTTGGAAGTTTAGGATCATGATTTCATGGGACATCTCAGTAAATCGGCCTAACTCTATCTTTATTGCCTCTGTTCCATCTTCTAGCTCAATGCATAGTGCCTGGGGACTTAAAAACTTGCAAGAGGCTATCCAAGGCACAACTGGTCTCTATTCACAGGGAGCAGGAAGGAGTCAGAAATAGGAGGAGGATATGGAATGTGTGGCTAACTGCCTCCATGAATAACTGCCTCTTTTGCCATCAGATCAGAAGAACTAGATAGTGCCCATCCATCACTACCAAATAAACATTTTGATCAAAGATTCCATGTAGAATCCTGATCAAAAAGGAAAAAATGCACAACAGAATTCCAAATTCTCATGGACTCCCTGAAGCCATAAAGTTTGAATGAACCCTTGAAACTATTGCCCTGAGATAATCTTTAAACCTTAAACTAAAAATATCTCCTGAAGTCATCTTAAATCCAAACAGTAATTTAGCTGAACTAGTAAAAAAGGTCTGCCTTGAGCACTGTGCTCTTTAAAGAACTATCTATATGGGATCCAACTGACAATAGACATTGGAAAGACTAGATAGGAACCTTAAAGGAGCGGTAAATATATATTAATGGAGGAGGAACAATTCAGAAAAGGAGGATAAGAATGGTTACATAACTTGAATGTAATCAATGTCACTAAATGGTACATGTAGAAACTATTGAACTGGTGTATGTTTTGTTGTGTATATCCCCAACAACAACAAAATAAATAAAATTTCATATATTAAAAAAAAAAACCTAGTTTGAACATGACTTTTAATTTTCTAAAACACTAATTTTTTCCTAAATTTACATGTGAAATCCTCCCCCATCCTGCTCCAAGATAAATGCAAACAGTGAGATAACTAAACTTTCAAAAATGTTTGGTAAAGACCCACAGGCACAGAATTAAAATACAGCCCCAAATGCATACCTTCTCAGATACCAGGCTTCTATTTGATTCCTTATATATTAATCAGCACAGGCAGTCCCCAACTTATATTCCAGTTATGATGAACTGCACTTATGTATTTTTACATCTTATCATTAGTAATGGGAGGTCTAGTAGTGTAGTGCGTAAGGCACTTGACTGCTAACCAGAAGGCTGGTGGTTCACACCCACCAGCCACTCCTCGGAAGAAAGGTTGGGCAATCTACTTCCATAATGATATTGCCTCAGAAATCCAAGAAGGGGTCACTATGAGTCGGGGTCGACCCGAAGGCACATAACAACAACATCATCATCATTAGTAATATGTGTAACTACTAAGATATATCTATAAGTTTACATGTATTGTTTCCACCCCTCAAAGACAAACAGAGATTGGATTTATAAAGATACTGATAATAAAGAATAATAATTAAAAAAAAAAAAAAAAATTGCAGTTAGTCAATTTATATCAGAAGTGACTTACAACAGAATTGTCAGAATAGAAGTAACCCATCATAAGTTAGGGGACTACCTGTATTGTATTTAAAAGAGGAGGGGAAAGGAGAAAGAAAAAAGATTTCATAGTTGAACAAATTTGGAAAACATTAAGTAATATAAAAATGAATGTGAGATTTTCAAACTTTCATATGCTAATGAGCATCAGGACACTGATGTGGAATGAAACTTTTTCCCATACTAAAGTTACCCGAGACTTTTCTCCTGCAGTGTTATTTTCAGAAACCAAGGTTACAGCAGTTTGAGAAACCAGAGGAAAACACTGCTTCCACTTAAGTTGTTCACAGCCTATCTAACAAAGATATCAGTTATTATGTCCAACTAACTCCTTCTATTCATTTCTCAGACTATATTAATATTTAAATCACGTCATTCCTTTGCTTAAAAACCTACAGATGGCTTTCCCTAAGGCAGAAGATAATCCCAGCCCTACACATAGCTTCATTTTAATCCATGGGAAGTGTGAAGAGATGAAAACATTTTTTAAACCCAGAGTAGCAGAAATGCCATAAAGACTTAAAATGGCAAAATCATGAGGTATCATATGTTAGGGGAGCTACTCCACGAAAGCCTGACACCACATCACTGGCATCTACTTATCTATTTCACACTTTCTCTATTTCCTTCCAACCTGAAAGTAGCTATAAGGAATTTTTATTCATAGAAAATATGTATAACTATTGTTTAAATTTTTAAAACTGAAAGAACAGAATGCTCTTTTGCTTCTATAAAAAGCAGTAGGTATATTATTAAACAATAATTTTTAATCTCAACTGCCTTTTCCATTACTAAGAGAAATCCCAGATAGGGAGAAAAATTCTTCACCCCAGCCTACTGGCAGGTTCATGATCAAAGCTTTCAGTCTGGCATTCAACACTTGATGATCAACTGTCTTCCTTTAAATTAAAGAGCTCTTACTATTTCTAAAATGAAACTTTTAATCAGATGAGCCTTCTCACTCCCTGCTACACACACCTGCCATACTTATCTCCTCTGTGTCTTTGTTCATGTTTTTCTTCCACCTAAAACATCTCTCCCCCATTCCTCTTCAATTATCTTAATCCTAGGTATTTTTCAAGGTTCACTACTTCCCTGTCTAACCTATAAAAATCTTCCCAGTTACCTAAATTTCCAATGGCAATAAAGAATTTCTGAAAAGCAGAGAAAAAAAATTCTCAGTATTTAAGCTAGCACTACTCTGAAAGCAAAGGATAAAGTCAGGAAAGCCAAAAAGTGAGACAAACTGCAGCCAATTTCCATTAAGACACAGGCAAATTCTTTTAAGTTCTTAAAAAGGTCTGTTTTTCTCTGAGCAACATCCCCACCTTGTGGACATTTAGGATATTGTTAATACCATCTCTTGTAACATAGTGCCTAAGGCACTTGACTGCTAACCAGAAGGCTGGCAGTTCAAACCCATCAGCCACTCCTCCTCGGGAGGAAGGTTGGGCAATCTATTTCTGTAGTGATACTGCCTCAGAAACCCAAAGAGGGGTTGCTATGAGTCAGGTCCGACTCCGATGGCGCATAACAACACAACAACAACCTCTTGTAACGCACTTTTCACAGTCACATTTATGTAGATGTTGTGGTTATGTGCCAATGGAGTCGGACCCAACCCAGAGACCCCTTCTTGGGTTTCCGAGGCAGTATCACTATGGAAGTAGATTGCCCTACCTTCCTTCCGAGGAGTGGCTGGTGGGTATATGTAGATATATATAATAAATTCTGTTCGAGAAAAATATATTCTTAATCAGAAAGTAGTATACCTCAAGCAATACAAGATATTTTCTCTGTAAGTGGTTCTGTACAACTAACTAACTATATCATCAGTGTTTGGGTATCTTCAATTTCTAAGTAGAGGTTTAAAAAATATATCTATTGGCTTCATGAGGCAATAATGAGAAAGAAACCAGTGGAATGAGGTTTGGTAAGTAAGCATAAAAAAGATGCTGTTAAAAGCTTGTACCCATCTATAAATCCCCTATGGATGTGTCTAAAAACATAGCCAAAACACTCAGATTCTCTTCTTCCATTATTACCTTTTTTGAGCTGTACACAATGTGGCACAATATGCATTTTCGTTCTCGTACCATAGCGACCAGATCTGAAGCACTCAACGTCACACCTGCAATGAGGAAGTAATATTTAGTAATCTTTTCTTTTTCCCAGATGTCTTCTTAAAGACATCTTAACATAGCCAAAAATAGCATCTCCTTCACCTCCACCTCCACCCAGCTCCTCCTTAGTCTTCCCATCTTGGTAAAGGTAAATTCCATTTTTCCAGGTGCCTAGAGCAAAAACTTTGGGAGTCATCCTCGATTTCTTTCTCACCCCATCAGAAAATCCTTTTAGTCCTACCTTGAAATATATCTAAAACCCAATCTCAGTACCCAATAAGTCTATCACTTGGCATCAGCCCTACTGACTTGCTTCCCTACTTCCCGTCTTCCCCTCTTATAGTCTACTCTCAATCAGCAGCAAAGATTCTTAGAACAGGATTATTTTAAAATTTAAGTCAGATCATGTAACTCTTCCATTCAGAAATCTTCCAGTGGAAGACTTCTCATTCACAGAAAATCCAAAGTCTTTGCCATGGGCTGCAAAGTCTCTTCTCACTTTCTCTCTGATGCCATGCTCTACCACTCTCCACATTGATTCACCCCAGTCAGACTGCCTTCCTTGCTATTCCTTGACTACACCAGACATTCTCTTACCTGAGGGCCTCTTCATTTTCTCTCTGCCTGGAACAGTCTTTCTTAAGATGTCCTTATGGTTCTCATGTCTCACTCATTTCTAAAAGTTACCTAACATGTTGCCTCATTGGAGAGGACTTCTCTCACCACCTATATATTAATGCACTTTTTGCCCCCACTAGTTCCCTGACCCATTTATTAACTTGCTTAATTTTTTCATAGTACTGTGGTAGACTGAGCAGCCTTGGTGGCACAGTGATTAAAGTGCTCACAGCTAACTGAAAGCATGGCAGTTCAAACCTACCAGCCACCCTGTGTCATTCTATCTCATTAAGGGAAAATGACTTGGCAGTGTGCTTCAGTAAAGATTTACAGTCCTGGAAACCAGATAGGGCAGTTCTACTTTGTCCTGAAGGGTCATTAAGAGTTGGAATCATCTCAATGGCAGTGAGTTTGGTGGTAGATTCTGTTTCCAGCTGCAACAGTTCTCCTACTCCGTAAGTGCTTTCATATTTTGACCTCACCACCACTCATCAAAAGTGGAACTTGGGTTCCCTCCTGTGATATCTCTTGACCAACATAATGTGGTAGAAGTGATGCCTAATTTCTGAGGCTGGGCCTTAAAAAAATCAGCAGTTTCTCTTCTCACACACTAGAAATACTCCCTCTTGGGACCCAGCTACCATGCTGTGAGAAGCCCAAATCACAGGGAGAGGACAAGTGGAAAAGAAGAGAGGCCCCAGATGAGTACCCAAACAACAACCAGAACTAACTGACGGCTCTGAGAGAGGCTATCAGGTGTTCCACGCCCAGCTGCTAATAAGAGACCTCACCAAGATCAAACAATACTCCGAATAAACTTTTGTTAAACCAAAGAATTTAACAAAACTAAGAAACAATAAAATAATTGTTTTAAGACAATAAATTTTGGAGGTAGCCTGTTACTTAGCAAGGTATGTCTCAAGACCTTTTACTCCCTGACACAGATATTTATATATTTTTTATTCTGTATCTTCCTCAACTCAAAGGCAAGATTTCAACTCACTTATTTTGGATATGTTATCAGGAGAGGCCAGTCCCTGGAGAAGGACAACATGCCTGGTTAAATACACTGTCAGCAAAAAAGAGGAAGACCCTTAATGAGATAGAATGACACAGAGGCTGCAAGAATGGGCTCAAACATAGTTGCAATTGTGAGAGGGTGCAGGACCAGGCAGTGTTTCATTCTGTTGTGAACATAGGGTCACTATGAGTCAGAACCAACTAGACAGCAGCTAACAATATTAAAATGTAAGGTCAAGTGGGAGGGGAGCTGCTGCATTGTAAATTTTGGTCAATGACATGAGACAAAGTGTATGTGAACTGCTGTATGAAAAGTGAATTTACTCTGTAAATCTTCACCCAAATCCTAATAAAAAAAAAAAAAATGTAAGTTCCATGAGAACAAGGACTTTCTATATTTTGTTCACTAGAAGAGTTCTAGGAGATCTCCTGTAAAACAGTATTTGACTACAAGGCTGGCAGTTCAAACCTACCCAGAGGCTCCTCAAGAGGCATGACTGAGCTGCTTTTGAAAGGTCACAGCCTTGAAAAATTCCTATGGAGCAGTTCTACTCTATACCCATGGGGTCACTATGAGTCGGAATCAATTTGACTGCAACTAACAATGGTAGAGCAGCTCTGGTAGCATAGTGCCTAAGGCACTTGACTGTTAACCAGAAGGCTGGTGGTTCAAACCCACCAGGCACTCCTCGGAAGGAAGGTCTGACTTGACGGCACATAACAACAATACAACAACAACAATGGTAGAGTTTTAACACTTAGTAGAACATCTGGCATATTATAGGCACTCTATAAATATTTGTTGAATTATACCAAACGGCACTGTCTTGGATTACTAAAAGTGAGATATTAATATACTTTCCTCTTGAGTCCCTACTAAAGGTGCCCTATACTGTTTTAAGACAATAAATGTTGGAGGTAGCCTATTACTTAGCAAGGTATGTCTAAATCAAGCACCTTTTTACTCCTTGACACAGATATTTATATATTTTTCATTCTGTATCTTCCTTAACTCAAAGGCAAAATTTCACCTCACTTACTTTGGAGAAGGACATCATGCCTGGTTAAATAGTCGGTCAGCAAAAAAGAATACAAGAATTTAATCCCCCTCCCCATGCAGCGTTGTTTTCCCCTCCATATACATAACAACATATGTAAGAGAAATACTGCTTGCATACCTGGGATTGGTTTCTGAGGGGACCTTAAAACCGTGACACAATGAGATTATAAACTACCTTAGTTTAACTTGGGTAGTTCCTAGACAACATGGAAGAAGGATGAATGCGAGGCAAGAGGTTCTCCTTTCTCCTGATTTTAACACTACTGAATGCCTGAGATAATTTTATTCAATAACAAAGTTCAAAACATCAAAATAGGATAATAAGGTAAATATTTAGACACTTGAGAAAGCTGAATGCCAACTAGCTATCAAAACAAAGAAATATACCTTTATAGATAGGTACAATATATTTATGCTTCCAGTACTACTAATAATCTAACCCTCAAAATAAACATAAACCACTAGTGCTATATCATAGCATACTTATTTGTTTCCTTGTATCTTAATATTTACTTAAACTTTTTATTACTATTTATATGCAGTATTTTGGTATTTAATTCAACAAATATTTACTGAGTCCCAAGCACTAGCTAGGAGCTCTAGTAGCATAGTGCCTAAGGCATTTATTTGACTGCTAACCAGAAGGCTGGTGGTTCAAACCCACCAGCCACTCTTTGGAAGGAAGGCTGGGCAATCTACTTCTGTAGTGATACCGCCTCGGAAACCCAAGGAGGGTTCGCTATGAGTCAGATCCAACTCGACGGCACATAACAACAACAACAACAAGCACTAGCTGGAAAAAGAATGGTGAAGAACATACGCTCAGAAATGTTTCAAATACTCCTTAAAAGTATTAACCATCTGTGGAGAGATTGGGACTCTCATACACTGCTGGTGGGACTGTAAAATGGTACAACCATTGTGGAAAGCAGTATGGCGATTCCTTCAAAAGTTGGAA